>NW_028247936.1:0-531817 GCF_964263255.1 Lissotriton vulgaris | reverse complement strand
TGAGAACTCAGAGTGAGTAAATTGGCCATTTTCATGCACTTTTAACCATTCCACAAATCTTAAGTTTAGGGCCCCTGGAAGCATGAAAATCACTTTAAACATGCTAATTTAAGCTCTAACACTGATGATCAACCTACAAATGTGAACTGACGTTCAAAAATAAAACATGTGAAAACGGACCATTTTTCCACATTTCTGAAGCCTGACGTAATGGGGGGGTGTTATCTCTTTTGTCGAAAATCAGCCGTTTTTGCTTGAACATTAAATGCCTCCAAATGGTATTTAATTCACTTCCCGAGCCCCTGGAAGCATGAAAATCACTTTAAACATGCTAATTTTAGCTCTAACACTGATGATCCACCTACAAATGTGAACTGATGTTCAAAAATAAAACATTTGAAAACGGACCATTCTCCACATTTTTGAAGCATGACGTAATGGGGGGTGTTATCTCTTTTGTCGAAAATCAGCCCTTTTTGCTTGAACATTAAATGCCTCCAAATGGTATTTAATTAACTTCCCGGGGTGAAGAAACCCTTTTTGAGAACTCAGAGTGAGTAAATTCGCCATTTTCATGCACTTTTAACCATTCCATAAATCTTGTGTTTAGGGCCCCTGGAAGCATGAAAATCACTTTAAACTTGCTAATTTTAGCTTTAACACTGATGATCAACCTACAAATGTGAACTGACGTTCAAAAATATAACATTTGAAAACGGACCATTTTCCACATTTCTGAAGCATGACGTAATGGGGGGTGTTATCTCTTTTGTCGAAAATCAGCCCTTTTTGCTTGAAACCTTAAATGCCTCCAAATGGTATTTAAATAACTTCCCAGGGTGAAGAAACACTTTTTGAGAACTCAGAGTGAGTAAATTGGCCATTTTCATGCACTTTTAACCATTCCATAAATCTTGTGTTTAGGGCCCCTGGAAGCATGAAAATCACTTTAAACATGCTAATTTTAGCTCTAACACTGATGATCCACCTACAAATGTGAACTGACGTTCAAAAATAAAACATTTGAAAACGGACCATTTTCCACATTTCTGAAGCATGACGTATTGGGGGGGGGGGGGTGTTATCTCTTTTGTCAAAAATCAGCCGTTTTTGCTTGAACATTAAATGCCTCCAAATGATATTTAATTAACTTCCCGGGGTGAAGAAACCCTTTTTGAGAACTCAGAGTGAGTAAATTGGCCATTATCATGCACTTTTACCCATTCCATAAATCTTGTGTTTAGGGCCCCTGGAAGCATGAAAATCACTTTAAACGTGCTAATTTTAGCTCTAACACTGATGATCCACCTACAAATGTGAACTGACGTTCAAAAATAAAATATTTGAAAATGGACCATTTTCCACATTTCTGAAGCATGACGTAATGGTGGGGTGTTATCTCTTTTGTCGAAAATCAGCCGTTTTTGCTTGAACATTAAATGCCTCCAAATGGTATTTAGTTCACTTCCCGAGCCCCTGGAAGCATAAAAATCACTTTAAACATGCTAATTTTAGCTCTAACACTGATGATCCACCTACAAATGTGAACTGATGTTCAAAAATAAAACATTCTAAAACGGACCATTCCCCACATTTCTGAAGCATGACGTAATGGGGGGGTGTTATCTCTTTTGTTGAAAATCAGCCGTTTTTGCTTGAACATTAAATGCCTCCAAATGGTATTTAAATAACTTCCCGGGGTGAAGAAACCCTTTTTGAGAACTCAGAGTGAGTAAATTGGCCATTTTCATGCCCTTTTAACCATTCCACAAATCTTAAGTTTAGGGCCCCTGGAAGCATGAAAATCACTTTAAACATGCTAATTTAAGCTCTAACACTGATGATCAACCTACAAATGTGAACTGACGTTCAAAAATAAAACATGTGAAAACGGACCATTTTCCACATTTCTGAAGCCTGACGTAATGGGGGGGTGTTATCTCTTTTGTCGAAAATCAGCCGTTTTTGCTTGAACATTAAATGCCTCCAAATGGTATTTAATTCACTTCCCGAGCCCCTGGAAGCATGAAAATCACTTTAAACATGCTAATTTTAGCTCTAACACTGATGATCCACCTACAAATGTGAACTGATGTTCAAAAATAAAACATTTGAAAACGGACCATTCTCCACATTTTTGAAGCATGACGTAATGGGGGGTGTTATCTCTTTTGTCGAAAATCAGCCGTTTTTGCTTGAACATTAAATGCCTCCAAATGGTATTTAATTAACTTCCCGGGGTGAAGAAACCCTTTTTGAGAACTCAGAGTGAGTAAATTGGCCATTTTCATGCACTTTTAACCATTCCATAAATCTTGTGTTTAGGGCCCCTGGAAGCATGAAAATCACTTTAAACTTGCTAATTTTAGCTTTAACACTGATGATCAACCTACAAATGTGAACTGACGTTCAAAAATATAACATTTGAAAACGGACCATTTTCCACATTTCTGAAGCATGACGTAATGGGGGGTGTTATCTCTTTTGTCGAAAATCAGCCCTTTTTGCTTGAACCTTAAATGCCTCCAAATGGTATTTAAATAACTTCCCAGGGTGAAGAAACACTTTTTGAGAACTCAGAGTGAGTAAATTGGCCATTTTCATGCACTTTTAACCATTCCATAAATCTTGTGTTTAGTGCCCCTGGAAGCATGAAAATCACTTTAAACATGCTAATTTTAGCTCTAACACTGATGATCAACCTACAAATGTGAACTGACGTTCAAAAATAAAACATTTGAAAATGGACCATTTTCCACATTTCTGAAGCATGACGTAATGGGGGGTGTTATCTCTTTCGTCGAAAATCAGCCGTTTTTGCTTGAACATTAAATGCCTCCAAATGGTATTTAATTCACTTCCCGAGCCCCTGGAAGCATGAAAATCACTTTAAACATGCTAATTTTAGCTCTAACACTGATGATCCACCTACAAATGTGAACTGACGTTCAAAAATAAAACATTTGAAAACGGACCATTTTCAACATTTCTGAAGCATGACGTAATGGGGGGGTGCTATCTCTTTTGTTGAAAATCAGCCGTTTTTGCTTGAACATTAAATGCCTCCAAATGGTATTTAATTAACTTCCCGGGGTGAAGAAACCCTTTTTGAGAACTCAGAGTGAGTAAATTGGCCATTTTCATGCACTTTTAACCATTCCATAAATCTTGCGTTTAGGGCCCCTGGAAGCATGAAAATCACTTTAAACATGCTAATTTTAGCTCTAACACTGATGATCAACCTACAAATGTGAACTGACGTTCTAAAATAAAACATTTGAAAACGGACCATTTGCCACATTTCTGAAGCATGACGTAATGGGGGGGGGGTGTTATCTCTTTTGTCGAAAATCAGCCATTTTTGCTTGAACATTAAATGCCTCCAAATGGTATTTAATTCACTTCCCGCGCCCCTGGAAGCATGAAAATCACTTTAAACATGCTAATTTTAGCTCTAACACTGATGATCCACCTACAAATGTGAACTGATGTTCAAAAATAAAACATTTTAAAACGGACCATTCTCCACATTTCTGAAGCATGACGTAATGGGGGGGTGTTATCTCTTTTGTCGAAAATCAGCCGTTTTTGCTTGAACATTAAATGCCTCCAAATGGTATTTAATTAACTTCCCGGGGTGAAGAAACCCTTTTTGAGAACTCAGAGTGAGTAAATTGGCCATTTTCATGCACTTTTAACCATTCCATAAATCTTGCGTTTAGGGCCCCTGGAAGCATGAAAATCACTTTAAACATGCTAATTTTAGCTCTAACACTGATGATCAACCTACAAATGTGAACTGACGTTCTAAAATAAAACATTTGAAAACGGACCATTTGCCACATTTCTGAAGCATGACGTAATGGGGGGGGGGTGTTATCTCTTTTGTCGAAAATCAGCCATTTTTGCTTGAACATTAAATGCCTCCAAATGGTATTTAATTCACTTCCCGCGCCCCTGGAAGCATGAAAATCACTTTAAACATGCTAATTTTAGCTCTAACACTGATGATCCACCTACAAATGTGAACTGATGTTCAAAAATAAAACATTTTAAAACGGACCATTCTCCACATTTCTGAAGCATGACGTAATGGGGGGGTGTTATCTCTTTTGTTGAAAATCAGCCGTTTTTGCTTGAACATTAAATGCCTCCAAATGGTATTTAAATAACTTCCCGGGGTGAAGAAACCCTTTTTGAGAACTCAGAGTGAGTAAATTGGCCATTTTCATGCACTTTTAACCATTCCACAAATCTTAAGTTTAGGGCCCCTGGAAGCATGAAAATCACTTTAAACATGCTAATTTAAGCTCTAACACTGATGATCAACCTACAAATGTGAACTGACGTTCAAAAATAAAACATGTGAAAACGGACCATTTTCCACATTTCTGAAGCCTGACGTAATGGGGGGGTGTTATCTCTTTTGTCGAAAATCAGCCGTTTTTGCTTGAACATTAAATGCCTCCAAATGGTATTTAATTCACTTCCCGAGCCCCTGGAAGCATGAAAATCACTTTAAACATGCTAATTTTAGCTCTAACACTGATGATCCACCTACAAATGTGAACTGATGTTCAAAAATAAAACATTTGAAAACGGACCATTCTCCACATTTTTGAAGCATGACGTAATGGGGGGTGTTATCTCTTTTGTCGAAAATCAGCCGTTTTTGCTTGAACATTAAATGCCTCCAAATGGTATTTAATTAACTTCCCGGGGTGAAGAAACCCTTTTTGAGAACTCAGAGTGAGTAAATTGGCCATTTACATGCACTTTTAACCATTCCATAAATCTTGTGTTTAGTGCCCCTGGAAGCATGAAAATCACTTTAAACATGCTAATTTTAGCTCTAACACTGATGATCAACCTACAAATGTGAACTGACGTTCAAAAATAAAACATTTGAAAACAGACCATTTTCACATTTCTGAAGCATGACGTAATGGGGGGGTGTTATCTCTTTTGTCGGAAATCAGCCGTTTTTGCTTGAACATTAAATGCCTCCAAATGGTATTTAATTCACTTTCCCGCGCCCCTGGAAGCATGAAAATCACTTTAAACATGCTAATTTTAGCTCTAACACTGATGATCCACCTACAAATGTGAACTGATGTTCAAAAATAAAACATTTTAAAACGGACCATTCTCCACATTTCTGAAGCATGACGTATGGGGGTGTTATCTCTTTTGTCGAAAATCAGCCGTTTTTGCCTTGAACATTAAATGCCTCCAAATGGTATTTAATTAACTTCCGGGGGTGAAGAAACCCTTTTTGAGAACTCAGAGTGAGTAAATTGGCCATTTTCATGCACTTTTAACCATTCCATAAATCTTGTGTTTAGTGCCCCTGGAAGCATGAAAATCACTTTAAACATGCTAATTTTAGCTCTAACACTGATGATCAACCTACAAATGTGAACTGACGTTCAAAAATAAAACATTTGAAACGGACCATTTTCCACATTTCTGAAGCATGACGTAATGGGGGGGTGTTATCTCTTTTGTCGAAAATCAGCTGTTTTTGCTTGAACATTAAATGCCTCCAAATGGTATTTAGTTCACTTCCCGAGCCCCTGGAAGCATAAAAATCACTTTAAACATGCTAATTTTAGCTCTAACACTGATGATCCACCTACAAATGTGAACTGATGTTCAAAAATAAAACATTCTAAAACGGACCATTTTCCACATTTCTGAAGCATGACGTAATGGGGGGTGTTATCTCTTTTGTTGAAAATCAGCCGTTTTTGCTTGAACATTAAATGCCTCTAAATGGTATTTAAATAACTTCCCGGGGTGAAGAAACCCTTTTTGAGAACTCAGAGTGAGTAAATTGGCCATTTTCATGCACTTTTAACCATTCCACAAATCTTAAGTTTAGGGCCCCTGGAAGCATGAAAATCACTTTAAACATGCTAATTTAAGCTCTAACACTGATGATCAACCTACAAATGTGAACTGACGTTCAAAAATAAAACATGTGAAAACGGACCATTTTCCACATTTCTGAAGCCTGACGTAATGGGGGGGTGTTATCTCTTTTGTCGAAAATCAGCCGTTTTTGCTTGAACATTAAATGCCTCCAAATGGTATTTAATTCACTTCCCGAGCCCCTGGAAGCATGAAAATCACTTTAAACATGCTAATTTTAGCTCTAACACTGATGATCCACCTACAAATGTGAACTGATGTTCAAAAATAAAACATTTGAAAACGGACCATTCTCCACATTTTTGAAGCATGACGTAATGGGGGGTGTTATCTCTTTTGTCGAAAATCAGCCCTTTTTGCTTGAACATTAAATGCCTCCAAATGGTATTTAATTAACTTCCCGGGGTGAAGAAACCCTTTTTGAGAACTCAGAGTGAGTAAATTCGCCATTTTCATGCACTTTTAACCATTCCATAAATCTTGTGTTTAGGGCCCCTGGAAGCATGAAAATCACTTTAAACATGCTAATTTTAGCTCTAACACTGATGATCCACCTACAAATGTGAACTGACGTTCAAAAATAAAACATTTGAAAACGGACCATTTTCCACATTTCTGAAGCATGACGTATTGGGGGGGGGGGGGTGTTATCTCTTTTGTCAAAAATCAGCCGTTTTTGCTTGAACATTAAATGCCTCCAAATGATATTTAATTAACTTCCCGGGGTGAAGAAACCCTTTTTGAGAACTCAGAGTGAGTAAATTGGCCATTATCATGCACTTTTACCCATTCCATAAATCTTGTGTTTAGGGCCCCTGGAAGCATGAAAATCACTTTAAACGTGCTAATTTTAGCTCTAACACTGATGATCCACCTACAAATGTGAACTGACGTTCAAAAATAAAATATTTGAAAATGGACCATTTTCCACATTTCTGAAGCATGACGTAATGGTGGGGTGTTATCTCTTTTGTCGAAAATCAGCCGTTTTTGCTTGAACATTAAATGCCTCCAAATGGTATTTAGTTCACTTCCCGAGCCCCTGGAAGCATAAAAATCACTTTAAACATGCTAATTTTAGCTCTAACACTGATGATCCACCTACAAATGTGAACTGATGTTCAAAAATAAAACATTCTAAAACGGACCATTCCCCACATTTCTGAAGCATGACGTAATGGGGGGGTGTTATCTCTTTTGTTGAAAATCAGCCGTTTTTGCTTGAACATTAAATGCCTCCAAATGGTATTTAAATAACTTCCCGGGGTGAAGAAACCCTTTTTGAGAACTCAGAGTGAGTAAATTGGCCATTTTCATGCCCTTTTAACCATTCCACAAATCTTAAGTTTAGGGCCCCTGGAAGCATGAAAATCACTTTAAACATGCTAATTTAAGCTCTAACACTGATGATCAACCTACAAATGTGAACTGACGTTCAAAAATAAAACATGTGAAAACGGACCATTTTCCACATTTCTGAAGCCTGACGTAATGGGGGGGTGTTATCTCTTTTGTCGAAAATCAGCCGTTTTTGCTTGAACATTAAATGCCTCCAAATGGTATTTAATTCACTTCCCGAGCCCCTGGAAGCATGAAAATCACTTTAAACATGCTAATTTTAGCTCTAACACTGATGATCCACCTACAAATGTGAACTGATGTTCAAAAATAAAACATTTGAAAACGGACCATTCTCCACATTTTTGAAGCATGACGTAATGGGGGGTGTTATCTCTTTTGTCGAAAATCAGCCGTTTTTGCTTGAACATTAAATGCCTCCAAATGGTATTTAATTAACTTCCCGGGGTGAAGAAACCCTTTTTGAGAACTCAGAGTGAGTAAATTGGCCATTTTCATGCACTTTTAACCATTCCATAAATCTTGTGTTTAGGGCCCCTGGAAGCATGAAAATCACTTTAAACTTGCTAATTTTAGCTTTAACACTGATGATCAACCTACAAATGTGAACTGACGTTCAAAAATATAACATTTGAAAACGGACCATTTTCCACATTTCTGAAGCATGACGTAATGGGGGGTGTTATCTCTTTTGTCGAAAATCAGCCCTTTTTGCTTGAACCTTAAATGCCTCCAAATGGTATTTAAATAACTTCCCAGGGTGAAGAAACACTTTTTGAGAACTCAGAGTGAGTAAATTGGCCATTTTCATGCACTTTTAACCATTCCATAAATCTTGTGTTTAGTGCCCCTGGAAGCATGAAAATCACTTTAAACATGCTAATTTTAGCTCTAACACTGATGATCAACCTACAAATGTGAACTGACGTTCAAAAATAAAACATTTGAAAATGGACCATTTTCCACATTTCTGAAGCATGACGTAATGGGGGGTGTTATCTCTTTCGTCGAAAATCAGCCGTTTTTGCTTGAACATTAAATGCCTCCAAATGGTATTTAATTCACTTCCCGAGCCCCTGGAAGCATGAAAATCACTTTAAACATGCTAATTTTAGCTCTAACACTGATGATCCACCTACAAATGTGAACTGACGTTCAAAAATAAAACATTTGAAAACGGACCATTTTCAACATTTCTGAAGAATGACGTAATGGGGGGGGTCCTATCTCTTTTGTTGAAAATCAGCCGTTTTTGCTTGAACATTAAATGCCTCCAAATGGTATTTAATTAACTTCCCGGGGTGAAGAAACCCTTTTTGAGAACTCAGAGTGAGTAAATTGGCCATTTTCATGCACTTTTAACCATTCCATAAATCTTGCGTTTAGGGCCCCTGGAAGCATGAAAATCACTTTAAACATGCTAATTTTAGCTCTAACACTGATGATCAACCTACAAATGTGAACTGACGTTCTAAAATAAAACATTTGAAAACGGACCATTTGCCACATTTCTGAAGCATGACGTAATGGGGGGGGGGTGTTATCTCTTTTGTCGAAAATCAGCCATTTTTGCTTGAACATTAAATGCCTCCAAATGGTATTTAATTCACTTCCCGCGCCCCTGGAAGCATGAAAATCACTTTAAACATGCTAATTTTAGCTCTAACACTGATGATCCACCTACAAATGTGAACTGATGTTCAAAAATAAAACATTTTAAAACGGACCATTCTCCACATTTCTGAAGCATGACGTAATGGGGGGGTGTTATCTCTTTTGTCGAAAATCAGCCGTTTTTGCTTGAACATTAAATGCCTCCAAATGGTATTTAATTAACTTCCCGGGGTGAAGAAACCCTTTTTGAGAACTCAGAGTGAGTAAATTGGCCATTTTCATGCACTTTTAACCATTCCATAAATCTTGCGTTTAGGGCCCCTGGAAGCATGAAAATCACTTTAAACATGCTAATTTTAGCTCTAACACTGATGATCAACCTACAAATGTGAACTGACGTTCTAAAATAAAACATTTGAAAACGGACCATTTGCCACATTTCTGAAGCATGACGTAATGGGGGGGGGGTGTTATCTCTTTTGTCGAAAATCAGCCATTTTTGCTTGAACATTAAATGCCTCCAAATGGTATTTAATTCACTTCCCGCGCCCCTGGAAGCATGAAAATCACTTTAAACATGCTAATTTTAGCTCTAACACTGATGATCCACCTACAAATGTGAACTGATGTTCAAAAATAAAACATTTTAAAACGGACCATTCTCCACATTTCTGAAGCATGACGTAATGGGGGGGTGTTATCTCTTTTGTCGAAAATCAGCCGTTTTTGCTTGAACATTAAATGCCTCCAAATGGTATTTAATTAACTTCCCGGGGTGAAGAAACCCTTTTTGAGAACTCAGAGTGAGTAAATTGGCCATTTTCATGCACTTTTAACCATTCCATAAATCTTGTGTTTAGGGCCCCTGGAAGCATGAAAATCACTTTAAATATGCTAATTTTAGCTCTAACACTGATGATCCACCTACAAATGTGAACTGCCGTTCAAAAATAAAACATTTGAAAACTGACCATTTTCCACATTTCTGAAGCATGACGTAAAGGGGGGGTGTTATCTCTTTTGTCGAAAATCAGCCGTTTTTGCTTGAACATTAAATGCCTCCAAATGGTATTTAATTCACTTCCCGCGCCCCTGGAAGCATGAAAATCACTTTAAACATGCTAATTTTAGCTCTAACACTGATGATCCACCTACAAATGTGAACTGATGTTCAAAAATAAAACATTTTAAAACGGACCATTCTCCACATTTCTGAAGCATGACGTAATGGGGGGTGTTATCTCTTTTGTCGAAAATCAGCCGTTTTTGCTTGAACATTAAATGCCTCCAAATGGTATTTAATTAACTTCCGGGGGTGAAGAAACCCTTTTTGAGAACTCAGAGTGAGTAAATTGGCCATTTTCATGCACTTTTAACCATTCCATAAATCTTGTGTTTAGTGCCCCTGGAAGCATGAAAATCACTTTAAACATGCTAATTTTAGCTCTAACACTGATGATCAACCTACAAATGTGAACTGACGTTCAAAAATAAAACATTTGAAACGGACCATTTTCCACATTTCTGAAGCATGACGTAATGGGGGGGTGTTATCTCTTTTGTCGAAAATCAGCCGTTTTTGCTTGAACATTAAATGCCTCCAAATGGTATTTAGTTCACTTCCCCAGCCCCTGGAAGCATAAAAATCACTTCAAACATGCTAATTTTAGCTCTAACACTGATGATCCACCTACAAATGTGAACTGATGTTCAAAAATAAAACATTCTAAAACGGACCATTCTCCACATTTCTGAAGCATGACGTAATGGGGGGGTGTTATCTCTTTTGTTGAAAATCAGCCGTTTTTGCTTGAACATTAAATGCCTCCAAATGGTATTTAAATAACTTCCCGGGGTGAAGAAACCCTTTTTGAGAACTCAGAGTGAGTAAATTGGCCATTTTCATGCACTTTTAACCATTCCACAAATCTTAAGTTTAGGGCCCCTGGAAGCATGAAAATCACTTTAAACATGCTAATTTAAGCTCTAACACTGATGATCAACCTACAAATGTGAACTGACGTTCAAAAATAAAACATGTGAAAACGGACCATTTTCCACATTTCTGAAGCCTGACGTAATGGGGGGGTGTTATCTCTTTTGTCGAAAATCAGCCGTTTTTGCTTGAACATTAAATGCCTCCAAATGGTATTTAATTCACTTCCCGAGCCCCTGGAAGCATGAAAATCACTTTAAACATGCTAATTTTAGCTCTAACACTGATGATCCACCTACAAATGTGAACTGATGTTCAAAAATAAAACATTTGAAAACGGACCATTCTCCACATTTTTGAAGCATGACGTAATGGGGGGTGTTATCTCTTTTGTCGAAAATCAGCCGTTTTTGCTTGAACATTAAATGCCTCCAAATGGTATTTAATTAACTTCCCGGGGTGAAGAAACCCTTTTTGAGAACTCAGAGTGAGTAAATTGGCCATTTACATGCACTTTTAACCATTCCATAAATCTTGTGTTTAGTGCCCCTGGAAGCATGAAAATCACTTTAAACATGCTAATTTTAGCTCTAACACTGATGATCAACCTACAAATGTGAACTGACGTTCAAAAATAAAACATTTGAAAACAGACCATTTTCCACATTTCTGAAGCATGACGTAATGGGGGGGTGTTATCTCTTTTGTCGGAAATCAGCCGTTTTTGCTTGAACATTAAATGCCTCCAAATGGTATTTAATTCACTTCCCGCGCCCCTGGAAGCATGAAAATCACTTTAAACATGCTAATTTTAGCTCTAACACTGATGATCCACCTACAAATGTGAACTGATGTTCAAAAATAAAACATTTTAAAACGGACCATTCTCCACATTTCTGAAGCATGACGTAATGGGGGGTGTTATCTCTTTTGTCGAAAATCAGCCGTTTTTGCTTGAACATTAAATGCCTCCAAATGGTATTTAATTAACTTCCGGGGGTGAAGAAACCCTTTTTGAGAACTCAGAGTGAGTAAATTGGCCATTTTCATGCACTTTTAACCATTCCATAAATCTTGTGTTTAGTGCCCCTGGAAGCATGAAAATCACTTTAAACATGCTAATTTTAGCTCTAACACTGATGATCAACCTACAAATGTGAACTGACGTTCAAAAATAAAACATTTGAAACGGACCATTTTCCACATTTCTGAAGCATGACGTAATGGGGGGGTGTTATCTCTTTTGTCGAAAATCAGCCGTTTTTGCTTGAACATTAAATGCCTCCAAATGGTATTTAGTTCACTTCCCGAGCCCCTGGAAGCATAAAAATCACTTTAAACATGCTAATTTTAGCTCTAACACTGATGATCCACCTACAAATGTGAACTGATGTTCAAAAATAAAACATTTGAAAACGGACCATTCTCCACATTTTTGAAGCATGACGTAATGGGGGGTGTTATCTCTTTTGTCGAAAATCAGCCGTTTTTGCTTGAACATTAAATGCCTCCAAATGGTATTTAATTAACTTCCCGGGGTGAAGAAACCCTTTTTGAGAACTCAGAGTGAGTAAACTGGCCATTTTCATGCACTTTTAACCATTCCATAAATCTTGTGTTTAGGGCCCCTGGAAGCATGAAAATCACTTTAAACTTGCTAATTTTAGCTTTAACACTGATGATCAACCTACAAATGTGAACTGACGTTCAAAAATATAACATTTGAAAACGGACCATTTTCCACATTTCTGAAGCATGACGTAATGGGGGGTGTTATCTCTTTTGTCGAAAATCAGCCCTTTTTGCTTGAACATTAAATGCCTCCAAATGGTATTTAATTAACTTCCCGGGGTGAAGAAACCCTTTTTGAGAACTCAGAGTGAGTAAATTCGCCATTTTCATGCACTTTTAACCATTCCATAAATCTTGTGTTTAGGGCCCCTGGAAGCATGAAAATCACTTTAAACATGCTAATTTTAGCTCTAACACTGATGATCCACCTACAAATGTGAACTGACGTTCAAAAATAAAACATTTGAAAACGGACCATTTTCCACATTTCTGAAGCATGACGTATTGGGGGGGGGTGTTATCTCTTTTGTCAAAAATCAGCCGTTTTTGCTTGAACATTAAATGCCTCCAAATGATATTTAATTAACTTCCCGGGGTGAAGAAACCCTTTTTGAGAACTCAGAGTGAGTAAATTGGCCATTATCATGCACTTTTACCCATTCCATAAATCTTGTGTTTAGGGCCCCTGGAAGCATGAAAATCACTTTAAACATGCTAATTTTAGCTCTAACACTGATGATCCACCTACAAATGTGAACTGACGTTCAAAAATAAAATATTTGAAAATGGACCATTTTCCACATTTCTGAAGCATGACGTAATGGTGGGGTGTTATCTCTTTTGTCGAAAATCAGCCGTTTTTGCTTGAACATTAAATGCCTCCAAATGGTATTTAAATAACTTCCCGGCGTGAAGAAACCCTTTTTGAGAACTCAGAGTGAGTAAATTGGCCATTTTCATGCACTTTTAACCGTTCCAGAAATCTTGTGTTTAGGGCTCCTGGAAGCATGAAAATCACTTTAAACATGCTAATTTTAGCTCTAACACTGATGATCCACCTACAAATGTGAACTGACGTTCAAAAATAAAACATTTGAAAACGGACCATTTTCCACATTTCTGAAGCATGACGTAATGGGGGGGTGTTATCTCTTTTGTCAAAAATCAACCGTTCTTGCTTGAACATTAAATGCCTCCAAATGGTATTTAATTAACTTCCAGAGCCCCTGGAAGTATGAGAATCACTTTAAACATGCTAATTTTAGCTCTAAAACTGATGATCCACCTACAAATGTGAACTGACGTTCAAAAATAAAACATTTGAAAACGGACCATTTTCCACATTTCTGAAGCATGACGTAATGGGGGGGTGTTATCTCTTTTGTCAAAAATCAGCCGTTTTTGCTTGAACATTAAATGCCTCCAAATGGTATTTAATTAACTTCCCGGGGTGAAGAAACCCTTTTTGAGAACTCAGAGTGAGTAATTTGGCCATTTTCATGCACTTTTAACCATTCCATAAATCTTGTGTTTAGGGCCCCTGGAAGAATGAAAATCACTTTAAACATGCTAATTTTAGCTCTAACACTGATGATCCACCTACAAATGTGAACTGACGTTCAAAAATAAAACATTTGAAAACGGACCATTTTCCACATTTCTGAAGCATGACGTAATGGGGGGTGTTATCTCTTTTGTCAAAAATCAGCCATTTTTGCTTGAACATTAAATGCCTCCAAATGGTATTTAATTAACTTCCCGGGGTGAAGAAACCCTTTTTGAGAACTCAGAGTGAGTAAATTGGCCATTATCATGCACTTTTAACCATTCCATAAATCTTGTGTTTAGGGCCCCTGGAAGCATGAAAATCACTTTAAACATGCTAATTTTAGCTCTAACACTGATGATCCACCTACAAATGTGAACTGACGTTCAAAAATAAAACATTTGAAAATGGACCATTTTCCACATTTCTGAAGCATGAAGTAATGGGGGTGTTATCTCTTTCGTCGAAAATCAGCCGTTTTTGCTTGAACATTAAATGCCTCCAAATGGTATTTAATTCACTTCCCGAGCCCCTGGAAGCATGAAAATCACTTTAAACATGCTAATTTTAGCTCTAACACTGATGATCCACCTACAAATGTGAACTGACGTTCAAAAATAAAACATTTGAAAACGGACCATTTTCAACATTTCTGAAGCATGACGTAATGGGGGGGTGCTATCTCTTTTGTTGAAAATCAGCCGTTTTTGCTTGAACATTAAATGCCTCCAAATGGTATTTAATTAACTTCCCGGGGTGAAGAAACCCTTTTTGAGAACTCAGAGTGAGTAAATTGGCCATTTTCATGCACTTTTAACCATTCCATAAATCTTGTGTTTAGGACCCCTGGAAGCATGAAAATCACTTTAAACATGCTAATTTTAGCTCTAACACTGATGATCAACCTACAAATGTGAACTGACGTTCTAAAATAAAACATTTGAAAACGGACCATTTGCCACATTTCTGAAGCATGACGTAATGGTGGGGTGTTATCTCTTTTGTCGAAAATCAGCCGTTTTTGCTTGAACATTAAATGCCTCCAAATGGTATTTAGTTCACTTCCCGAGCCCCTGGAAGCATAAAAATCACTTTAAACATGCTAATTTTAGCTCTAACACTGATGATCCACCTACAAATGTGAACTGATGTTCAAAAATAAAACATTCTAAAACGGACCATTCCCCCACATTTCTGAAGCATGACGTAATGGGGGGGTGTTATCTCTTTTGTTGAAAATCAGCCGTTTTTGCTTGAACATTAAATGCCTCCAAATGGTATTTAAATAACTTCCCGGGGTGAAGAAACCCTTTTTGGAACTCAGAGTGAGTAAATTGGCCATTTTCATGCCCTTTTAACCATTCCACAAATCTTAAGTTTAGGGCCCCTGGAAGCATGAAAATCACTTTAAACATGCTAATTTAAGCTCTAACACTGATGATCAACCTACAAATGTGAACTGACGTTCAAAAATAAAACATGTGAAAACGGACCATTTTCCACATTTCTGAAGCCTGACGTAATGGGGGGGTGTTATCTCTTTTGTCGAAAATCAGCCGTTTTTGCTTGAACATTAAATGCCTCCAAATGGTATTTAATTCACTTCCCGAGCCCCTGGAAGCATGAAAATCACTTTAAACATGCTAATTTTAGCTCTAACACTGATGATCCACCTACAAATGTGAACTGATGTTCAAAAATAAAACATTTGAAAACGGACCATTCTCCACATTTTTGAAGCATGACGTAATGGGGGGTGTTATCTCTTTTGTCGAAAATCAGCCGTTTTTGCTTGAACATTAAATGCCTCCAAATGGTATTTAATTAACTTCCCGGGGTGAAGAAACCCTTTTTGAGAACTCAGAGTGAGTAAATTGGCCATTTTCATGCACTTTTAACCATTCCATAAATCTTGTGTTTAGGGCCCCTGGAAGCATGAAAATCACTTTAAACTTGCTAATTTTAGCTTTAACACTGATGATCAACCTACAAATGTGAACTGACGTTCAAAAATATAACATTTGAAAACGGACCATTTTCCACATTTCTGAAGCATGACGTAATGGGGGGTGTTATCTCTTTTGTCGAAAATCAGCCCTTTTTGCTTGAACCTTAAATGCCTCCAAATGGTATTTAAATAACTTCCCAGGGTGAAGAAACACTTTTTGAGAACTCAGAGTGAGTAAATTGGCCATTTTCATGCACTTTTAACCATTCCATAAATCTTGTGTTTAGTGCCCCTGGAAGCATGAAAATCACTTTAAACATGCTAATTTTAGCTCTAACACTGATGATCAACCTACAAATGTGAACTGACGTTCAAAAATAAAACATTTGAAAATGGACCATTTTCCACATTTCTGAAGCATGACGTAATGGGGGGTGTTATCTCTTTCGTCGAAAATCAGCCGTTTTTGCTTGAACATTAAATGCCTCCAAATGGTATTTAATTCACTTCCCGAGCCCCTGGAAGCATGAAAATCACTTTAAACATGCTAATTTTAGCTCTAACACTGATGATCCACCTACAAATGTGAACTGACGTTCAAAAATAAAACATTTGAAAACGGACCATTTTCAACATTTCTGAAGCATGACGTAATGGGGGGGTGCTATCTCTTTTGTTGAAAATCAGCCGTTTTTGCTTGAACATTAAATGCCTCCAAATGGTATTTAATTAACTTCCCGGGGTGAAGAAACCCTTTTTGAGAACTCAGAGTGAGTAAATTGGCCATTTTCATGCACTTTTAACCATTCCATAAATCTTGCGTTTAGGGCCCCTGGAAGCATGAAAATCACTTTAAACATGCTAATTTTAGCTCTAACACTGATGATCAACCTACAAATGTGAACTGACGTTCTAAAATAAAACATTTGAAAACGGACCATTTGCCACATTTCTGAAGCATGACGTAATGGGGGGGGGGTGTTATCTCTTTTGTCGAAAATCAGCCATTTTTGCTTGAACATTAAATGCCTCCAAATGGTATTTAATTCACTTCCCGCGCCCCTGGAAGCATGAAAATCACTTTAAACATGCTAATTTTAGCTCTAACACTGATGATCCACCTACAAATGTGAACTGATGTTCAAAAATAAAACATTTTAAAACGGACCATTCTCCACATTTCTGAAGCATGACGTAATGGGGGGGTGTTATCTCTTTTGTCGAAAATCAGCCGTTTTTGCTTGAACATTAAATGCCTCCAAATGGTATTTAATTAACTTCCCGGGGTGAAGAAACCCTTTTTGAGAACTCAGAGTGAGTAAATTGGCCATTTTCATGCACTTTTAACCATTCCATAAATCTTGCGTTTAGGGCCCCTGGAAGCATGAAAATCACTTTAAACATGCTAATTTTAGCTCTAACACTGATGATCAACCTACAAATGTGAACTGACGTTCTAAAATAAAACATTTGAAAACGGACCATTTGCCACATTTCTGAAGCATGACGTAATGGGGGGGGGGTGTTATCTCTTTTGTCGAAAATCAGCCATTTTTGCTTGAACATTAAATGCCTCCAAATGGTATTTAATTCACTTCCCGCGCCCCTGGAAGCATGAAAATCACTTTAAACATGCTAATTTTAGCTCTAACACTGATGATCCACCTACAAATGTGAACTGATGTTCAAAAATAAAACATTTTAAAACGGACCATTCTCCACATTTCTGAAGCATGACGTAATGGGGGGGTGTTATCTCTTTTGTCGAAAATCAGCCGTTTTTGCTTGAACATTAAATGCCTCCAAATGGTATTTAATTAACTTCCCGGGGTGAAGAAACCCTTTTTGAGAACTCAGAGTGAGTAAATTGGCCATTTTCATGCACTTTTAACCATTCCATAAATCTTGTGTTTAGGGCCCCTGGAAGCATGAAAATCACTTTAAATATGCTAATTTTAGCTCTAACACTGATGATCCACCTACAAATGTGAACTGCCGTTCAAAAATAAAACATTTGAAAACTGACCATTTTCCACATTTCTGAAGCATGACGTAAAGGGGGGGTGTTATCTCTTTTGTCGAAAATCAGCCGTTTTTGCTTGAACATTAAATGCCTCCAAATGGTATTTAATTCACTTCCCGCGCCCCTGGAAGCATGAAAATCACTTTAAACATGCTAATTTTAGCTCTAACACTGATGATCCACCTACAAATGTGAACTGATGTTCAAAAATAAAACATTTTAAAACGGACCATTCTCCACATTTCTGAAGCATGACGTAATGGGGGGTGTTATCTCTTTTGTCGAAAATCAGCCGTTTTTGCTTGAACATTAAATGCCTCCAAATGGTATTTAATTAACTTCCGGGGGTGAAGAAACCCTTTTTGAGAACTCAGAGTGAGTAAATTGGCCATTTTCATGCACTTTTAACCATTCCATAAATCTTGTGTTTAGTGCCCCTGGAAGCATGAAAATCACTTTAAACATGCTAATTTTAGCTCTAACACTGATGATCAACCTACAAATGTGAACTGACGTTCAAAAATAAAACATTTGAAACGGACCATTTTCCACATTTCTGAAGCATGACGTAATGGGGGGGTGTTATCTCTTTTGTCGAAAATCAGCCGTTTTTGCTTGAACATTAAATGCCTCCAAATGGTATTTAGTTCACTTCCCCAGCCCCTGGAAGCATAAAAATCACTTCAAACATGCTAATTTTAGCTCTAACACTGATGATCCACCTACAAATGTGAACTGATGTTCAAAAATAAAACATTCTAAAACGGACCATTCTCCACATTTCTGAAGCATGACGTAATGGGGGGGTGTTATCTCTTTTGTTGAAAATCAGCCGTTTTTGCTTGAACATTAAATGCCTCCAAATGGTATTTAAATAACTTCCCGGGGTGAAGAAACCCTTTTTGAGAACTCAGAGTGAGTAAATTGGCCATTTTCATGCACTTTTAACCATTCCACAAATCTTAAGTTTAGGGCCCCTGGAAGCATGAAAATCACTTTAAACATGCTAATTTAAGCTCTAACACTGATGATCAACCTACAAATGTGAACTGACGTTCAAAAATAAAACATGTGAAAACGGACCATTTTCCACATTTCTGAAGCCTGACGTAATGGGGGGGTGTTATCTCTTTTGTCGAAAATCAGCCGTTTTTGCTTGAACATTAAATGCCTCCAAATGGTATTTAATTCACTTCCCGAGCCCCTGGAAGCATGAAAATCACTTTAAACATGCTAATTTTAGCTCTAACACTGATGATCCACCTACAAATGTGAACTGATGTTCAAAAATAAAACATTTGAAAACGGACCATTCTCCACATTTTTGAAGCATGACGTAATGGGGGGTGTTATCTCTTTTGTCGAAAATCAGCCGTTTTTGCTTGAACATTAAATGCCTCCAAATGGTATTTAATTAACTTCCCGGGGTGAAGAAACCCTTTTTGAGAACTCAGAGTGAGTAAATTGGCCATTTACATGCACTTTTAACCATTCCATAAATCTTGTGTTTAGTGCCCCTGGAAGCATGAAAATCACTTTAAACATGCTAATTTTAGCTCTAACACTGATGATCAACCTACAAATGTGAACTGACGTTCAAAAATAAAACATTTGAAAACAGACCATTTTCCACATTTCTGAAGCATGACGTAATGGGGGGGTGTTATCTCTTTTGTCGGAAATCAGCCGTTTTTGCTTGAACATTAAATGCCTCCAAATGGTATTTAATTCACTTCCCGCGCCCCTGGAAGCATGAAAATCACTTTAAACATGCTAATTTTAGCTCTAACACTGATGATCCACCTACAAATGTGAACTGATGTTCAAAAATAAAACATTTTAAAACGGACCATTCTCCACATTTCTGAAGCATGACGTAATGGGGGGTGTTATCTCTTTTGTCGAAAATCAGCCGTTTTTGCTTGAACATTAAATGCCTCCAAATGGTATTTAATTAACTTCCGGGGGTGAAGAAACCCTTTTTGAGAACTCAGAGTGAGTAAATTGGCCATTTTCATGCACTTTTAACCATTCCATAAATCTTGTGTTTAGTGCCCCTGGAAGCATGAAAATCACTTTAAACATGCTAATTTTAGCTCTAACACTGATGATCAACCTACAAATGTGAACTGACGTTCAAAAATAAAACATTTGAAACGGACCATTTTCCACATTTCTGAAGCATGACGTAATGGGGGGGTGTTATCTCTTTTGTCGAAAATCAGCCGTTTTTGCTTGAACATTAAATGCCTCCAAATGGTATTTAGTTCACTTCCCGAGCCCCTGGAAGCATAAAAATCACTTTAAACATGCTAATTTTAGCTCTAACACTGATGATCCACCTACAAATGTGAACTGATGTTCAAAAATAAAACATTTGAAAACGGACCATTCTCCACATTTTTGAAGCATGACGTAATGGGGGGTGTTATCTCTTTTGTCGAAAATCAGCCGTTTTTGCTTGAACATTAAATGCCTCCAAATGGTATTTAATTAACTTCCCGGGGTGAAGAAACCCTTTTTGAGAACTCAGAGTGAGTAAACTGGCCATTTTCATGCACTTTTAACCATTCCATAAATCTTGTGTTTAGGGCCCCTGGAAGCATGAAAATCACTTTAAACTTGCTAATTTTAGCTTTAACACTGATGATCAACCTACAAATGTGAACTGACGTTCAAAAATATAACATTTGAAAACGGACCATTTTCCACATTTCTGAAGCATGACGTAATGGGGGGTGTTATCTCTTTTGTCGAAAATCAGCCCTTTTTGCTTGAACATTAAATGCCTCCAAATGGTATTTAATTAACTTCCCGGGGTGAAGAAACCCTTTTTGAGAACTCAGAGTGAGTAAATTCGCCATTTTCATGCACTTTTAACCATTCCATAAATCTTGTGTTTAGGGCCCCTGGAAGCATGAAAATCACTTTAAACATGCTAATTTTAGCTCTAACACTGATGATCCACCTACAAATGTGAACTGACGTTCAAAAATAAAACATTTGAAAACGGACCATTTTCCACATTTCTGAAGCATGACGTATTGGGGGGGGGTGTTATCTCTTTTGTCAAAAATCAGCCGTTTTTGCTTGAACATTAAATGCCTCCAAATGATATTTAATTAACTTCCCGGGGTGAAGAAACCCTTTTTGAGAACTCAGAGTGAGTAAATTGGCCATTATCATGCACTTTTACCCATTCCATAAATCTTGTGTTTAGGGCCCCTGGAAGCATGAAAATCACTTTAAACATGCTAATTTTAGCTCTAACACTGATGATCCACCTACAAATGTGAACTGACGTTCAAAAATAAAATATTTGAAAATGGACCATTTTCCACATTTCTGAAGCATGACGTAATGGTGGGGTGTTATCTCTTTTGTCGAAAATCAGCCGTTTTTGCTTGAACATTAAATGCCTCCAAATGGTATTTAAATAACTTCCCGGCGTGAAGAAACCCTTTTTGAGAACTCAGAGTGAGTAAATTGGCCATTTTCATGCACTTTTAACCGTTCCAGAAATCTTGTGTTTAGGGCTCCTGGAAGCATGAAAATCACTTTAAACATGCTAATTTTAGCTCTAACACTGATGATCCACCTACAAATGTGAACTGACGTTCAAAAATAAAACATTTGAAAACGGACCATTTTCCACATTTCTGAAGCATGACGTAATGGGGGGGTGTTATCTCTTTTGTCAAAAATCAACCGTTCTTGCTTGAACATTAAATGCCTCCAAATGGTATTTAATTAACTTCCAGAGCCCCTGGAAGTATGAGAATCACTTTAAACATGCTAATTTTAGCTCTAAAACTGATGATCCACCTACAAATGTGAACTGACGTTCAAAAATAAAACATTTGAAAACGGACCATTTTCCACATTTCTGAAGCATGACGTAATGGGGGGGTGTTATCTCTTTTGTCAAAAATCAGCCGTTTTTGCTTGAACATTAAATGCCTCCAAATGGTATTTAATTAACTTCCCGGGGTGAAGAAACCCTTTTTGAGAACTCAGAGTGAGTAATTTGGCCATTTTCATGCACTTTTAACCATTCCATAAATCTTGTGTTTAGGGCCCCTGGAAGAATGAAAATCACTTTAAACATGCTAATTTTAGCTCTAACACTGATGATCCACCTACAAATGTGAACTGACGTTCAAAAATAAAACATTTGAAAACGGACCATTTTCCACATTTCTGAAGCATGACGTAATGGGGGGTGTTATCTCTTTTGTCAAAAATCAGCCATTTTTGCTTGAACATTAAATGCCTCCAAATGGTATTTAATTAACTTCCCGGGGTGAAGAAACCCTTTTTGAGAACTCAGAGTGAGTAAATTGGCCATTATCATGCACTTTTAACCATTCCATAAATCTTGTGTTTAGGGCCCCTGGAAGCATGAAAATCACTTTAAACATGCTAATTTTAGCTCTAACACTGATGATCCACCTACAAATGTGAACTGACGTTCAAAAATAAAACATTTGAAAATGGACCATTTTCCACATTTCTGAAGCATGACGTAATGGGGGTGTTATCTCTTTCGTCGAAAATCAGCCGTTTTTGCTTGAACATTAAATGCCTCCAAATGGTATTTAATTCACTTCCCGAGCCCCTGGAAGCATGAAAATCACTTTAAACATGCTAATTTTAGCTCTAACACTGATGATCCACCTACAAATGTGAACTGACGTTCAAAAATAAAACATTTGAAAACGGACCATTTTCAACATTTCTGAAGCATGACGTAATGGGGGGTGCTATCTCTTTTGTTGAAAATCAGCCGTTTTTGCTTGAACATTAAATGCCTCCAAATGGTATTTAATTAACTTCCCGGGGTGAAGAAACCCTTTTTGAGAACTCAGAGTGAGTAAATTGGCCATTTTCATGCACTTTTAACCATTCCATAAATCTTGTGTTTAGGACCCCTGGAAGCATGAAAATCACTTTAAACATGCTAATTTTAGCTCTAACACTGATGATCAACCTACAAATGTGAACTGACGTTCTAAAATAAAACATTTGAAAACGGACCATTTGCCACATTTCTGAAGCATGACGTAATGGGGGGGGGTGTTATCTCTTTTGTCGAAAATCAGCCATTTTTGCTTGAACATTAAATGCCTCCAAATGGTATTTAATTCACTTCCCGCGCCCCTGGAAGCATGAAAATCACTTTAAACATGCTAATTTTAGCTCTAACACTGATGATCCACCTACAAATGTGAACTGATGTTCAAAAATAAAACATTTTAAAACGGACCATTCTCCACATTTCTGAAGCATGACGTAATGGGGGGGTGTTATCTCTTTTGTCGAAAATCAGCCGTTTTTGCTTGAACATTAAATGCCTCCAAATGGTATTTAATTAACTTCCCGGGGTGAAGAAACCCTTTTTGAGAACTCAGAGTGAGTAAATTGGCCATTTTCATGCACTTTTAACCATTCCATAAATCTTGTGTTTAGGGCCCCTGGAAGCATGAAAATCACTTTAAACATGCTAATTTTAGCTCTAACACTGATGATCAACCTACAAATGTGAACTGACGTTCAAAAATAAAACATTTGAAAACAGACCATTTTCCACATTTCTGAAGCATGACGTAATGGGGGGGTGTTATCTCTTTTGTCGGAAATCAGCCGTTTTTGCTTGAACATTAAATGCCTCCAAATGATATTTAATTCACTTCCCGAGCCCCTGGAAGCATGAAAATCACTTTAAATATGCTAATTTTAGCTCTAACACTGATGATCCACCTACAAATGTGAACTGCCGTTCAAAAATAAAACATTTGAAAACTGACCATTTTCCACATTTCTGAAGCATGACGTAAAGGGGGGGTGTTATCTCTTTTGTCGAAAATCAGCCGTTTTTGCTTGAACATTAAATGCCTCCAAATGGTATTTAATTCACTTCCCGCGCCCCTGGAAGCATGAAAATCACTTTAAACATGCTAATTTTAGCTCTAACACTGATGATCCACCTACAAATGTGAACTGATGTTCAAAAATAAAACATTTTAAAACGGACCATTCTCCACATTTCTGAAGCATGACGTAATGGGGGGTGTTATCTCTTTTGTCGAAAATCAGCCGTTTTTGCTTGAACATTAAATGCCTCCAAATGGTATTTAATTAACTTCCGGGGGTGAAGAAACCCTTTTTGAGAACTCAGAGTGAGTAAATTGGCCATTTTCATGCACTTTTAACCATTCCATAAATCTTGTGTTTAGTGCCCCTGGAAGCATGAAAATCACTTTAAACATGCTAATTTTAGCTCTAACACTGATGATCAACCTACAAATGTGAACTGACGTTCAAAAATAAAACATTTGAAACGGACCATTTTCCACATTTCTGAAGCATGACGTAATGGGGGGGTGTTATCTCTTTTGTCGAAAATCAGCCGTTTTTGCTTGAACATTAAATGCCTCCAAATGGTATTTAGTTCACTTCCCCAGCCCCTGGAAGCATAAAAATCACTTCAAACATGCTAATTTTAGCTCTAACACTGATGATCCACCTACAAATGTGAACTGATGTTCAAAAATAAAACATTCTAAAACGGACCATTCTCCACATTTCTGAAGCATGACGTAATGGGGGGGTGTTATCTCTTTTGTTGAAAATCAGCCGTTTTTGCTTGAACATTAAATGCCTCCAAATGGTATTTAAATAACTTCCCGGGGTGAAGAAACCCTTTTTGAGAACTCAGAGTGAGTAAATTGGCCATTTTCATGCACTTTTAACCATTCCACAAATCTTAAGTTTAGGGCCCCTGGAAGCATGAAAATCACTTTAAACATGCTAATTTAAGCTCTAACACTGATGATCAACCTACAAATGTGAACTGACGTTCAAAAATAAAACATGTGAAAACGGACCATTTTCCACATTTCTGAAGCCTGACGTAATGGGGGGGTGTTATCTCTTTTGTCGAAAATCAGCCGTTTTTGCTTGAACATTAAATGCCTCCAAATGGTATTTAATTCACTTCCCGAGCCCCTGGAAGCATGAAAATCACTTTAAACATGCTAATTTTAGCTCTAACACTGATGATCCACCTACAAATGTGAACTGATGTTCAAAAATAAAACATTTGAAAACGGACCATTCTCCACATTTTTGAAGCATGACGTAATGGGGGGTGTTATCTCTTTTGTCGAAAATCAGCCGTTTTTGCTTGAACATTAAATGCCTCCAAATGGTATTTAATTAACTTCCCGGGGTGAAGAAACCCTTTTTGAGAACTCAGAGTGAGTAAATTGGCCATTTTCATGCACTTTTAACCATTCCATAAATCTTGTGTTTAGTGCCCCTGGAAGCATGAAAATCACTTTAAACATGCTAATTTTAGCTCTAACACTGATGATCAACCTACAAATGTGAACTGACGTTCAAAAATAAAACATTTGAAACGGACCATTTTCCACATTTCTGAAGCATGACGTAATGGGGGGGTGTTATCTCTTTTGTCGAAAATCAGCCGTTTTTGCTTGAACATTAAATGCCTCCAAATGGTATTTAGTTCACTTCCCGAGCCCCTGGAAGCATAAAAATCACTTTAAACATGCTAATTTTAGCTCTAACACTGATGATCCACCTACAAATGTGAACTGATGTTCAAAAATAAAACATTTGAAAACGGACCATTCTCCACATTTTTGAAGCATGACGTAATGGGGGGTGTTATCTCTTTTGTCGAAAATCAGCCGTTTTTGCTTGAACATTAAATGCCTCCAAATGGTATTTAATTAACTTCCCGGGGTGAAGAAACCCTTTTTGAGAACTCAGAGTGAGTAAACTGGCCATTTTCATGCACTTTTAACCATTCCATAAATCTTGTGTTTAGGGCCCCTGGAAGCATGAAAATCACTTTAAACTTGCTAATTTTAGCTTTAACACTGATGATCAACCTACAAATGTGAACTGACGTTCAAAAATATAACATTTGAAAACGGACCATTTTCCACATTTCTGAAGCATGACGTAATGGGGGGTGTTATCTCTTTTGTCGAAAATCAGCCCTTTTTGCTTGAACATTAAATGCCTCCAAATGGTATTTAATTAACTTCCCGGGGTGAAGAAACCCTTTTTGAGAACTCAGAGTGAGTAAATTCGCCATTTTCATGCACTTTTAACCATTCCATAAATCTTGTGTTTAGGGCCCCTGGAAGCATGAAAATCACTTTAAACATGCTAATTTTAGCTCTAACACTGATGATCCACCTACAAATGTGAACTGACGTTCAAAAATAAAACATTTGAAAACGGACCATTTTCCACATTTCTGAAGCATGACGTATTGGGGGGGGGTGTTATCTCTTTTGTCAAAAATCAGCCGTTTTTGCTTGAACATTAAATGCCTCCAAATGATATTTAATTAACTTCCCGGGGTGAAGAAACCCTTTTTGAGAACTCAGAGTGAGTAAATTGGCCATTATCATGCACTTTTACCCATTCCATAAATCTTGTGTTTAGGGCCCCTGGAAGCATGAAAATCACTTTAAACATGCTAATTTTAGCTCTAACACTGATGATCCACCTACAAATGTGAACTGACGTTCAAAAATAAAATATTTGAAAATGGACCATTTTCCACATTTCTGAAGCATGACGTAATGGTGGGGTGTTATCTCTTTTGTCGAAAATCAGCCGTTTTTGCTTGAACATTAAATGCCTCCAAATGGTATTTAAATAACTTCCCGGCGTGAAGAAACCCTTTTTGAGAACTCAGAGTGAGTAAATTGGCCATTTTCATGCACTTTTAACCGTTCCAGAAATCTTGTGTTTAGGGCTCCTGGAAGCATGAAAATCACTTTAAACATGCTAATTTTAGCTCTAACACTGATGATCCACCTACAAATGTGAACTGACGTTCAAAAATAAAACATTTGAAAACGGACCATTTTCCACATTTCTGAAGCATGACGTAATGGGGGGGTGTTATCTCTTTTGTCAAAAATCAACCGTTCTTGCTTGAACATTAAATGCCTCCAAATGGTATTTAATTAACTTCCAGAGCCCCTGGAAGTATGAGAATCACTTTAAACATGCTAATTTTAGCTCTAAAACTGATGATCCACCTACAAATGTGAACTGACGTTCAAAAATAAAACATTTGAAAACGGACCATTTTCCACATTTCTGAAGCATGACGTAATGGGGGGGTGTTATCTCTTTTGTCAAAAATCAGCCGTTTTTGCCTGAACATTAAATGCCTCCAAATGGTATTTAATTAACTTCCCGGGGTGAAGAAACCCTTTTTGAGAACTCAGAGTGAGTAATTTGGCCATTTTCATGCACTTTTAACCATTCCATAAATCTTGTGTTTAGGGCCCCTGGAAGAATGAAAATCACTTTAAACATGCTAATTTTAGCTCTAACACTGATGATCCACCTACAAATGTGAACTGACGTTCAAAAATAAAACATTTGAAAACGGACCATTTTCCACATTTCTGAAGCATGACGTAATGGGGGGTGTTATCTCTTTTGTCAAAAATCAGCCATTTTTGCTTGAACATTAAATGCCTCCAAATGGTATTTAATTAACTTCCCGGGGTGAAGAAACCCTTTTTGAGAACTCAGAGTGAGTAAATTGGCCATTATCATGCACTTTTAACCATTCCATAAATCTTGTGTTTAGGGCCCCTGGAAGCATGAAAATCACTTTAAACATGCTAATTTTAGCTCTAACACTGATGATCCACCTACAAATGTGAACTGACGTTCAAAAATAAAACATTTGAAAATGGACCATTTTCCACATTTCTGAAGCATGACGTAATGGGGGTGTTATCTCTTTCGTCGAAAATCAGCCGTTTTTGCTTGAACATTAAATGCCTCCAAATGGTATTTAATTCACTTCCCGAGCCCCTGGAAGCATGAAAATCACTTTAAACATGCTAATTTTAGCTCTAACACTGATGATCCACCTACAAATGTGAACTGACGTTCAAAAATAAAACATTTGAAAACGGACCATTTTCAACATTTCTGAAGCATGACGTAATGGGGGGGTGCTATCTCTTTTGTTGAAAATCAGCCGTTTTTGCTTGAACATTAAATGCCTCCAAATGGTATTTAATTAACTTCCCGGGGTGAAGAAACCCTTTTTGAGAACTCAGAGTGAGTAAATTGGCCATTTTCATGCACTTTTAACCATTCCATAAATCTTGTGTTTAGGACCCCTGGAAGCATGAAAATCACTTTAAACATGCTAATTTTAGCTCTAACACTGATGATCAACCTACAAATGTGAACTGACGTTCTAAAATAAAACATTTGAAAACGGACCATTTGCCACATTTCTGAAGCATGACGTAATGGGGGGGGGGTGTTATCTCTTTTGTCGAAAATCAGCCATTTTTGCTTGAACATTAAATGCCTCCAAATGGTATTTAATTCACTTCCCGCGCCCCTGGAAGCATGAAAATCACTTTAAACATGCTAATTTTAGCTCTAACACTGATGATCCACCTACAAATGTGAACTGATGTTCAAAAATAAAACATTTTAAAACGGACCATTCTCCACATTTCTGAAGCATGACGTAATGGGGGGGTGTTATCTCTTTTGTCGAAAATCAGCCGTTTTTGCTTGAACATTAAATGCCTCCAAATGGTATTTAATTAACTTCCCGGGGTGAAGAAACCCTTTTTGAGAACTCAGAGTGAGTAAATTGGCCATTTTCATGCACTTTTAACCATTCCATAAATCTTGTGTTTAGGGCCCCTGGAAGCATGAAAATCACTTTAAACATGCTAATTTTAGCTCTAACACTGATGATCAACCTACAAATGTGAACTGACGTTCAAAAATAAAACATTTGAAAACAGACCATTTTCCACATTTCTGAAGCATGACGTAATGGGGGGGTGTTATCTCTTTTGTCGGAAATCAGCCGTTTTTGCTTGAACATTAAATGCCTCCAAATGGTATTTAATTCACTTCCCGAGCCCCTGGAAGCATGAAAATCACTTTAAATATGCTAATTTTAGCTCTAACACTGATGATCCACCTACAAATGTGAACTGCCGTTCAAAAATAAAACATTTGAAAACTGACCATTTTCCACATTTCTGAAGCATGACGTAAAGGGGGGGTGTTATCTCTTTTGTCGAAAATCAGCCGTTTTTGCTTGAACATTAAATGCCTCCAAATGGTATTTAATTCACTTCCCGCGCCCCTGGAAGCATGAAAATCACTTTAAACATGCTAATTTTAGCTCTAACACTGATGATCCACCTACAAATGTGAACTGATGTTCAAAAATAAAACATTTTAAAACGGACCATTCTCCACATTTCTGAAGCATGACGTAATGGGGGGTGTTATCTCTTTTGTCGAAAATCAGCCGTTTTTGCTTGAACATTAAATGCCTCCAAATGGTATTTAATTAACTTCCGGGGGTGAAGAAACCCTTTTTGAGAACTCAGAGTGAGTAAATTGGCCATTTTCATGCACTTTTAACCATTCCATAAATCTTGTGTTTAGTGCCCCTGGAAGCATGAAAATCACTTTAAACATGCTAATTTTAGCTCTAACACTGATGATCAACCTACAAATGTGAACTGACGTTCAAAAATAAAACATTTGAAACGGACCATTTTCCACATTTCTGAAGCATGACGTAATGGGGGGGTGTTATCTCTTTTGTCGAAAATCAGCCGTTTTTGCTTGAACATTAAATGCCTCCAAATGGTATTTAGTTCACTTCCCCAGCCCCTGGAAGCATAAAAATCACTTCAAACATGCTAATTTTAGCTCTAACACTGATGATCCACCTACAAATGTGAACTGATGTTCAAAAATAAAACATTCTAAAACGGACCATTCTCCACATTTCTGAAGCATGACGTAATGGGGGGGTGTTATCTCTTTTGTTGAAAATCAGCCGTTTTTGCTTGAACATTAAATGCCTCCAAATGGTATTTAAATAACTTCCCGGGGTGAAGAAACCCTTTTTGAGAACTCAGAGTGAGTAAATTGGCCATTTTCATGCACTTTTAACCATTCCACAAATCTTAAGTTTAGGGCCCCTGGAAGCATGAAAATCACTTTAAACATGCTAATTTAAGCTCTAACACTGATGATCAACCTACAAATGTGAACTGACGTTCAAAAATAAAACATGTGAAAACGGACCATTTTCCACATTTCTGAAGCCTGACGTAATGGGGGGGTGTTATCTCTTTTGTCGAAAATCAGCCGTTTTTGCTTGAACATTAAATGCCTCCAAATGGTATTTAATTCACTTCCCGAGCCCCTGGAAGCATGAAAATCACTTTAAACATGCTAATTTTAGCTCTAACACTGATGATCAACCTACAAATGTGAACTGACGTTCAAAAATAAAACATTTGAAAACAGACCATTTTCCACATTTCTGAAGCATGACGTAAAGGGGGGGTGTTATCTCTTTTGTCGAAAATCAGCCGTTTTTGCTTGAACATTAAATGCCTCCAAATGGTATTTAATTCACTTCCCGCGCCCCTGGAAGCATGAAAATCACTTTAAACATGCTAATTTTAGCTCTAACACTGATGATCCACCTACAAATGTGAACTGATGTTCAAAAATAAAACATTTTAAAACGGACCATTCTCCACATTTCTGAAGCATGACGTAATGGGGGGTGTTATCTCTTTTGTCGAAAATCAGCCGTTTTTGCTTGAACATTAAATGCCTCCAAATGGTATTTAATTAACTTCCGGGGGTGAAGTAACCCTTTTTGAGAACTCAGAGTGAGTAAATTGGCCATTTTCATGCACTTTTAACCATTCCATAAATCTTGTGTTTAGTGCCCCTGGAAGCATGAAAATCACTTTAAACATGCTAATTTTAGCTCTAACACTGATGATCAACCTACAAATGTGAACTGACGTTCAAAAATAAAACATTTGAAACAGACCATTTTCCACATTTCTGAAGCATGACGTAATGGGGGGGTGTTATCTCTTTTGTCGAAAATCAGCCGTTTTTGCTTGAACATTAAATGCCTCCAAATGGTATTTAGTTCACTTCCCCAGCCCCTGGAAGCATAAAAATCACTTCAAACATGCTAATTTTAGCTCTAACACTGATGATCCACCTACAAATGTGAACTGATGTTCAAAAATAAAACATTCTAAAACGGACCATTCTCCACATTTCTGAAGCATGACGTAATGGGGGGGTGTTATCTCTTTTGTTGAAAATCAGCCGTTTTTGCTTGAACATTAAATGCCTCCAAATGGTATTTAAATAACTTCCCGGGGTGAAGAAACCCTTTTTGAGAACTCAGAGTGAGTAAATTGGCCATTTTCATGCACTTTTAACCATTCCACAAATCTTAAGTTTAGGGCCCCTGGAAGCATGAAAATCACTTTAAACATGCTAATTTAAGCTCTAACACTGATGATCAACCTACAAATGTGAACTGACGTTCAAAAATAAAACATGTGAAAACGGACCATTTTCCACATTTCTGAAGCCTGACGTAATGGGGGGGTGTTATCTCTTTTGTCGAAAATCAGCCGTTTTTGCTTGAACATTAAATGCCTCCAAATGGTATTTAATTCACTTCCCGAGCCCCTGGAAGCATGAAAATCACTTTAAACATGCTAATTTTAGCTCTAACACTGATGATCCACCTACAAATGTGAACTGATGTTCAAAAATAAAACATTTGAAAACGGACCATTCTCCACATTTTTGAAGCATGACGTAATGGGGGGTGTTATCTCTTTTGTCGAAAATCAGCCGTTTTTGCTTGAACATTAAATGCCTCCAAATGGTATTTAATTAACTTCCCGGGGTGAAGAAACCCTTTTTGAGAACTCAGAGTGAGTAAATTGGCCATTTACATGCACTTTTAACCATTCCATAAATCTTGTGTTTAGTGCCCCTGGAAGCATGAAAATCACTTTAAACATGCTAATTTTAGCTCTAACACTGATGATCAACCTACAAATGTGAACTGACGTTCAAAAATAAAACATTTGAAAACAGACCATTTTCCACATTTCTGAAGCATGACGTAATGGGGGGGTGTTATCTCTTTTGTCGGAAATCAGCCGTTTTTGCTTGAACATTAAATGCCTCCAAATGGTATTTAATTCACTTCCCGCGCCCCTGGAAGCATGAAAATCACTTTAAACATGCTAATTTTAGCTCTAACACTGATGATCCACCTACAAATGTGAACTGATGTTCAAAAATAAAACATTTTAAAACGGACCATTCTCCACATTTCTGAAGCATGACGTAATGGGGGGTGTTATCTCTTTTGTCGAAAATCAGCCGTTTTTGCTTGAACATTAAATGCCTCCAAATGGTATTTAATTAACTTCCGGGGGTGAAGAAACCCTTTTTGAGAACTCAGAGTGAGTAAATTGGCCATTTTCATGCACTTTTAACCATTCCATAAATCTTGTGTTTAGTGCCCCTGGAAGCATGAAAATCACTTTAAACATGCTAATTTTAGCTCTAACACTGATGATCAACCTACAAATGTGAACTGACGTTCAAAAATAAAACATTTGAAACGGACCATTTTCCACATTTCTGAAGCATGACGTAATGGGGGGGTGTTATCTCTTTTGTCGAAAATCAGCCGTTTTTGCTTGAACATTAAATGCCTCCAAATGGTATTTAGTTCACTTCCCGAGCCCCTGGAAGCATAAAAATCACTTTAAACATGCTAATTTTAGCTCTAACACTGATGATCCACCTACAAATGTGAACTGATGTTCAAAAATAAAACATTTGAAAACGGACCATTCTCCACATTTTTGAAGCATGACGTAATGGGGGGTGTTATCTCTTTTGTCGAAAATCAGCCGTTTTTGCTTGAACATTAAATGCCTCCAAATGGTATTTAATTAACTTCCCGGGGTGAAGAAACCCTTTTTGAGAACTCAGAGTGAGTAAACTGGCCATTTTCATGCACTTTTAACCATTCCATAAATCTTGTGTTTAGGGCCCCTGGAAGCATGAAAATCACTTTAAACTTGCTAATTTTAGCTTTAACACTGATGATCAACCTACAAATGTGAACTGACGTTCAAAAATATAACATTTGAAAACGGACCATTTTCCACATTTCTGAAGCATGACGTAATGGGGGGTGTTATCTCTTTTGTCGAAAATCAGCCCTTTTTGCTTGAACATTAAATGCCTCCAAATGGTATTTAATTAACTTCCCGGGGTGAAGAAACCCTTTTTGAGAACTCAGAGTGAGTAAATTCGCCATTTTCATGCACTTTTAACCATTCCATAAATCTTGTGTTTAGGGCCCCTGGAAGCATGAAAATCACTTTAAACATGCTAATTTTAGCTCTAACACTGATGATCCACCTACAAATGTGAACTGACGTTCAAAAATAAAACATTTGAAAACGGACCATTTTCCACATTTCTGAAGCATGACGTATTGGGGGGGGGGGGTGTTATCTCTTTTGTCAAAAATCAGCCGTTTTTGCTTGAACATTAAATGCCTCCAAATGATATTTAATTAACTTCCCGGGGTGAAGAAACCCTTTTTGAGAACTCAGAGTGAGTAAATTGGCCATTATCATGCACTTTTACCCATTCCATAAATCTTGTGTTTAGGGCCCCTGGAAGCATGAAAATCACTTTAAACATGCTAATTTTAGCTCTAACACTGATGATCCACCTACAAATGTGAACTGACGTTCAAAAATAAAATATTTGAAAATGGACCATTTTCCACATTTCTGAAGCATGACGTAATGGTGGGGTGTTATCTCTTTTGTCGAAAATCAGCCGTTTTTGCTTGAACATTAAATGCCTCCAAATGGTATTTAATTCACTTCCTGAGCCCCTGGAAGCATGAAAATCACTTTAAACATGCAAATTTTAGCTCTAACACTGATGATCCACCTGCAAATGTGAACTGATGTTCAAAAATAAAACACTTCAAAACGGACCATTCCCCACATTTCTGAAGCATGACATAATGGGGGGGTGTTATCTCTTTTGTCGAAAATCAGCCGTTTTTGCTTGAACATTAAATGCCTCCAAATGGTATTTAATTAACTTCCCGGGGTGAAGAAACACTTTTTGAGAACTCAGAGTGAGTAAATTGGCCATTTTCATGCACTTTTAACCATTCCATAAATCTTGTGTTTAGTGCCCCTGGAAGCATGAAAATCACTTTAAACATGCTAATTTTAGCTCTAACACTGATGATCAACCTACAAATGTGAACTGACGTTCAAAAATAACACATTTGAAAACGGACCATTTTCCACATTTCTGAAGCATGACGTAATGGGGGCGTGTTATCTCTTTTGTCGAAAATCAGCCCTTTTTGCTTGAACATTAAATGCCTCCAAATGGTATTTAATTCACTTCCCGAGCCCCTGGAAGCATGAAAATCACTTTAAACATGCTAATTTTAGCTCTAACACTGATGATCCACCTACAAATGTGAACTGATGTTCAAAAATAAAACATTTGAAAACGGACCATTCTCCACATTTCTGAAGCATGACGTAATGGGGGGGTGTTATCTCTTTTGTCGAAAATCAGCCGTTTTTGCTTGAACATTAAATGCCTCCAAATGGTATTTAATTAACTTCCCGGGGTGAAGAAACCCTTTTTGAGAACTCAGAGTGAGTAAATTGGCCATTTTCATGCCCTTTTAACCATTCCATAAATCTTGTGTTTAGGGCCCCTGGAAGCATGAAAATCACTTTAAACATGCTAATTTTAGCTCTAACACTGATGATCAACCTACAAATGTGAACTGACGTTCAAAAATAAAACATTTGAAAACGGACCATTTTCCACATTTCTGAAGCATGACGTAATGGGGGGGTGTTATCTCTTTCGTCGAAAATCAGCCGTTTTTGCTTGAACATTAAATGCCTCCAAATGGTATTTAATTCACTTCCCGAGCCCCTGGAAGCATGAAAATCACTTTAAACATGCTATTTTTAGCTCTAACACTGATGATCCACCTACAAATGTGAACTGACGTTCAAAAATAAAACATTTGAAAACGGACCATTCTCCACATTTCTGAAGCATGACGTAATGGGGGGGTGTTATCTCTTTTTTCGAAAATCAGCCGTTTTTGCTTGAACATTAAATGCCTCCAAATGGTATTTAATTAACTTCCCGGGGTGAAGAAACCCTTTTTGAGAACTCAGAGTGAGTAAATTGGCCATTTTCATGCACTTTTAACCATTCCATAAATCTTGTGTTTAGGGCCCCTGGAAGCATGAAAATCACTTTAAACATGCTAATTTTAGCTCTAACACTGATGATCAACCTACAAATGTGAACTGACGTTCTAAAATAAAACATTTGAAAACGGACCATTTTCCACATTTCTGAAGCATGACGTAATGGGGGGGTGTTATCTCTTTTGTCGAAAATCAGCCGTTTTTGCTTGAACATTAAATGTTTCCAAATGGTATTTAATTCACTTCCCGAGCCCCTGGAAGCATGAAAATCACTTTAAACATGCTAATTTTAGCTCTAACACTGATGATCCACCTACAAATGTGAACTGACGTTCAAAAATAAAACATTTGAAAACGGACCATTTTCCACATTTCTGAAGCATGACGTAATGGGGGGGTGTTATCTCTTTTGTCGAAAATCAGCCGTTTTTGCTTGAACATTAAATGCCTCCAAATGGTATTTAATTAACTACCCGGGGTGAAGAAACCCTTTTTGAGAACTCAGAGTGAGTAAATTGGCCATTTTCATGCCCTTTTAACCATTCCATAAATCTTGTGTTTAGGGCCCCTGGAAGCATGAAAATCACTTTAAACATGCTAATTTTAGCTCTAACACTGATGATCAACCTACAAATGTGAACTGACGTTCAAAAATAAAACATTTGAAAACGGACCATTTTCCACATTTCTGAAGCATGACTTAATGGGGGGGTGTTATCTCTTTCGTCGAAAATCAGCCATTTTTGCTTGAACATTAAATGCCTCCAAATGGTATTTAATTCACTTCCCGAGCCCCTGGAAGCATGAAAATCACTTTAAACATGCTAATTTTAGCTCTAACACTCATGATCCACCTACAAATGTGAACTGACGTTCAAAAATAAAACATTTGAAAACGGACCATTCTCCACATTTCTGAAGCATGGCGTAATGGGGGGGTGTTATCTCTTTTTTCGAAAATCAGCCGTTTTTGCTTGAACATTAAATGCCTCCAAATGGTATTTAATTAACTTCCCGGGGTGAAGAAACCCTTTTTGAGAACTCAGAGTGAGTAACTTGGCCATTTTCATGTACTTTTAACCATTCCATAAATCTTGTGTTTAGGGCCCCTGGAAGCATGAAAATCACTTTAAACATGCTAATTTTAGCTCTAACACTGATGATCAACCTACAAATGTGAACTGACGTTCTAAAATAAAACATGTGAAAACGGACCATTTTCCACATTTCTGAAGCCTGACGTAATGGGGGGGTGTTATCTCTTTTGTCGAAAATCAGCCGTTTTTGCTTGAACATTAAATGTCTCCAAATGGTATTTAATTCACTTCCCGAGCCCCTGGAAGCATGAAAATCACTTTAAACATGCTAATTTTAGCTCTAACACTGATGATCCACCTACAAATGTGAACTGACGTTCAAAAATAAAACATTTTAAAACGGACCATTCTCCACATTTCTGAAGCATGACGTAATGGGGGGTGTTATCTCTTTTGTCGAAAATCAGCCGTTTTTGCTTGAACATTAAATGCCTCCAAATGGTATTTAATTAACTTCCGGGGGTGAAGAAACCCTTTTTGAGAACTCAGAGTGAGTAAATTGGCCATTTTCATGCACTTTTAACCATTCCATAAATCTTGTGTTTAGTGCCCCTGGAAGCATGAAAATCACTTTAAACATGCTAATTTTAGCTCTAACACTGATGATCAACCTACAAATGTGAACTGACGTTCAAAAATAAAACATTTGAAACGGACCATTTTCCACATTTCTGAAGCATGACGTAATGGGGGGGTGTTATCTCTTTTGTCGAAAATCAGCCGTTTTTGCTTGAACATTAAATGCCTCCAAATGGTATTTAGTTCACTTCCCCAGCCCCTGGAAGCATAAAAATCACTTCAAACATGCTAATTTTAGCTCTAACACTGATGATCCACCTACAAATGTGAACTGATGTTCAAAAATAAAACATTCTAAAACGGACCATTCTCCACATTTCTGAAGCATGACGTAATGGGGGGGTGTTATCTCTTTTGTTGAAAATCAGCCGTTTTTGCTTGAACATTAAATGCCTCCAAATGGTATTTAAATAACTTCCCGGGGTGAAGAAACCCTTTTTGAGAACTCAGAGTGAGTAAATTGGCCATTTTCATGCACTTTTAACCATTCCACAAATCTTAAGTTTAGGGCCCCTGGAAGCATGAAAATCACTTTAAACATGCTAATTTAAGCTCTAACACTGATGATCAACCTACAAATGTGAACTGACGTTCAAAAATAAAACATGTGAAAACGGACCATTTTCCACATTGCTGAAGCCTGACGTAATGGGGGGGTGTTATCTCTTTTGTCGAAAATCAGCCGTTTTTGCTTGAACATTAAATGCCTCCAAATGGTATTTAATTCACTTCCCGAGCCCCTGGAAGCATGAAAATCACTTTAAACATGCTAATTTTAGCTCTAACACTGATGATCAACCTACAAATGTGAACTGACGTTCAAAAATAAAACATTTGAAAACAGACCATTTTCCACATTTCTGAAGCATGACGTAATGGGGGGGTGTTATCTCTTTTGTCGGAAATCAGCCGTTTTTGCTTGAACATTAAATGCCTCCAAATGGTATTTAATTCACTTCCCGAGCCCCTGGAAGCATGAAAATCACTTTAAATATGCTAATTTTAGCTCTAACACTGATGATCCACCTACAAATGTGAACTGCCGTTCAAAAATAAAACATTTGAAAACTGACCATTTTCCACATTTCTGAAGCATGACGTAAAGGGGGGGTGTTATCTCTTTTGTCGAAAATCAGCCGTTTTTGCTTGAACATTAAATGCCTCCAAATGGTATTTAATTCACTTCCCGCGCCCCTGGAAGCATGAAAATCACTTTAAACATGCTAATTTTAGCTCTAACACTGATGATCCACCTACAAATGTGAACTGATGTTCAAAAATAAAACATTTTAAAACGGACCATTCTCCACATTTCTGAAGCATGACGTAATGGGGGGTGTTATCTCTTTTGTCGAAAATCAGCCGTTTTTGCTTGAACATTAAATGCCTCCAAATGGTATTTAATTAACTTCCGGGGGTGAAGAAACCCTTTTTGAGAACTCAGAGTGAGTAAATTGGCCATTTTCATGCACTTTTAACCATTCCATAAATCTTGTGTTTAGTGCCCCTGGAAGCATGAAAATCACTTTAAACATGCTAATTTTAGCTCTAACACTGATGATCAACCTACAAATGTGAACTGACGTTCAAAAATAAAACATTTGAAACGGACCATTTTCCACATTTCTGAAGCATGACGTAATGGGGGGGGGTGTTATCTCTTTTGTCGAAAATCAGCCATTTTTGCTTGAACATTAAATGCCTCCAAATGGTATTTAATTCACTTCCCGCGCCCCTGGAAGCATGAAAATCACTTTAAACATGCTAATTTTAGCTCTAACACTGATGATCCACCTACAAATGTGAACTGATGTTCAAAAATAAAACATTTTAAAACGGACCATTCTCCACATTTCTGAAGCATGACGTAATGGGGGGGTGTTATCTCTTTTGTCGAAAATCAGCCGTTTTTGCTTGAACATTAAATGCCTCCAAATGGTATTTAATTAACTTCCCGGGGTGAAGAAACCCTTTTTGAGAACTCAGAGTGAGTAAATTGGCCATTTTCATGCACTTTTAACCATTCCATAAATCTTGTGTTTAGGGCCCCTGGAAGCATGAAAATCACTTTAAACATGCTAATTTTAGCTCTAACACTGATGATCAACCTACAAATGTGAACTGACGTTCAAAAATAAAACATTTGAAAACAGACCATTTTCCACATTTCTGAAGCATGACGTAATTGGGGGGTGTTATCTCTTTTGTCGGAAATCAGCCGTTTTTGCTTGAACATTAAATGCCTCCAAATGGTATTTAATTCACTTCCCGAGCCCCTGGAAGCATGAAAATCACTTTAAATATGCTAATTTTAGCTCTAACACTGATGATCCACCTACAAATGTGAACTGATGTTCAAAAATAAAACATTTTAAAACGGACCATTCTCCACATTTCTGAAGCATGACGTAATGGGGGGTGTTATCTCTTTTGTCGAAAATCAGCCGTTTTTGCTTGAACATTAAATGCCTCCAAATGGTATTTAATTAACTTCCGGGGGTGAAGAAACCCTTTTTGAGAACTCAGAGTGAGTAAATTGGCCATTTTCATGCACTTTTAACCATTCCATAAATCTTGTGTTTAGTGCCCCTGGAAGCATGAAAATCACTTTAAACATGCTAATTTTAGCTCTAACACTGATGATCAACCTACAAATGTGAACTGACGTTCAAAAATAAAACATTTGAAACGGACCATTTTCCACATTTCTGAAGCATGACGTAATGGGGGGGTGTTATCTCTTTTGTCGAAAATCAGCCGTTTTTGCTTGAACATTAAATGCCTCCAAATGGTATTTAGTTCACTTCCCCAGCCCCTGGAAGCATAAAAATCACTTCAAACATGCTAATTTTAGCTCTAACACTGATGATCCACCTACAAATGTGAACTGATGTTCAAAAATAAAACATTCTAAAACGGACCATTCTCCACATTTCTGAAGCATGACGTAAGGGGGGGGTGTTATCTCTTTTGTTGAAAATCAGCCGTTTTTGCTTGAACATTAAATGCCTCCAAATGGTATTTAAATAACTTCCCGGGGTGAAGAAACCCTTTTTGAGAACTCAGAGTGAGTAAATTGGCCATTTTCATGCACTTTTAACCATTCCACAAATCTTAAGTTTAGGGCCCCTGGAAGCATGAAAATCACTTTAAACATGCTAATTTAAGCTCTAACACTGATGATCAACCTACAAATGTGAACTGACGTTCAAAAATAAAACATGTGAAAACGGACCATTTTCCACATTTCTGAAGCCTGACGTAATGGGGGGGTGTTATCTCTTTTGTCGAAAATCAGCCGTTTTTGCTTGAACATTAAATGCCTCCAAATGGTATTTAATTCACTTCCCGAGCCCCTGGAAGCATGAAAATCACTTTAAACATGCTAATTTTAGCTCTAACACTGATGATCAACCTACAAATGTGAACTGACGTTCAAAAATAAAACATTTGAAAACAGACCATTTTCCACATTTCTGAAGCATGACGTAATGGGGGGGTGTTATCTCTTTTGTCGGAAATCAGCCGTTTTTGCTTGAACATTAAATGCCTCCAAATGGTATTTAATTCACTTCCCGAGCCCCTGGAAGCATGAAAATCACTTTAAATATGCTAATTTTAGCTCTAACACTGATGATCCACCTACAAATGTGAACTGCCGTTCAAAAATAAAACATTTGAAAACTGACCATTTTCCACATTTCTGAAGCATGACGTAAAGGGGGGGTGTTATCTCTTTTGTCGAAAATCAGCCGTTTTTGCTTGAACATTAAATGCCTCCAAATGGTATTTAATTCACTTCCCGCGCCCCTGGAAGCATGAAAATCACTTTAAACATGCTAATTTTAGCTCTAACACTGATGATCCACCTACAAATGTGAACTGATGTTCAAAAATAAAACATTTTAAAACGGACCATTCTCCACATTTCTGAAGCATGACGTAATGGGGGGTGTTATCTCTTTTGTCGAAAATCAGCCGTTTTTGCTTGAACATTAAATGCCTCCAAATGGTATTTAATTAACTTCCGGGGGTGAAGAAACCCTTTTTGAGAACTCAGAGTGAGTAAATTGGCCATTTTCATGCACTTTTAACCATTCCATAAATCTTGTGTTTAGTGCCCCTGGAAGCATGAAAATCACTTTAAACATGCTAATTTTAGCTCTAACACTGATGATCAACCTACAAATGTGAACTGACGTTCAAAAATAAAACATTTGAAACGGACCATTTTCCACATTTCTGAAGCATGACGTAATGGGGGGGTGTTATCTCTTTTGTCGAAAATCAGCCGTTTTTGCTTGAACATTAAATGCCTCCAAATGGTATTTAGTTCACTTCCCCAGCCCCTGGAAGCATAAAAATCACTTCAAACATGCTAATTTTAGCTCTAACACTGATGATCCACCTACAAATGTGAACTGATGTTCAAAAATAAAACATTCTAAAACGGACCATTCTCCACATTTCTGAAGCATGACGTAATGGGGGGGTGTTATCTCTTTTGTTGAAAATCAGCCGTTTTTGCTTGAACATTAAATGCCTCCAAATGGTATTTAAATAACTTCCCGGGGTGAAGAAACCCTTTTTGAGAACTCAGAGTGAGTAAATTGGCCATTTTCATGCACTTTTAACCATTCCACAAATCTTAAGTTTAGGGCCCCTGGAAGCATGAAAATCACTTTAAACATGCTAATTTAAGCTCTAACACTGATGATCAACCTACAAATGTGAACTGACGTTCAAAAATAAAACATGTGAAAACGGACCATTTTCCACATTTCTGAAGCCTGACGTAATGGGGGGGTGTTATCTCTTTTGTCGAAAATCAGCCGTTTTTGCTTGAACATTAAATGCCTCCAAATGGTATTTAATTCACTTCCCGAGCCCCTGGAAGCATGAAAATCACTTTAAACATGCTAATTTTAGCTCTAACACTGATGATCCACCTACAAATGTGAACTGATGTTCAAAAATAAAACATTTGAAAACGGACCATTCTCCACATTTTTGAAGCATGACGTAATGGGGGGTGTTATCTCTTTTGTCGAAAATCAGCCGTTTTTGCTTGAACATTAAATGCCTCCAAATGGTATTTAATTAACTTCCCGGGGTGAAGAAACCCTTTTTGAGAACTCAGAGTGAGTAAATTGGCCATTTACATGCACTTTTAACCATTCCATAAATCTTGTGTTTAGTGCCCCTGGAAGCATGAAAATCACTTTAAACATGCTAATTTTAGCTCTAACACTGATGATCAACCTACAAATGTGAACTGACGTTCAAAAATAAAATATTTGAAACGGACCATTTTCCACATTTCTGAAGCATGACGTAATGGGGGGGTGTTATCTCTTTTGTCGAAAATCAGCCGTTTTTGCTTGAACATTAAATGCCTCCAAATGGTATTTAGTTCACTTCCCGAGCCCCTGGAAGCATAAAAATCACTTTAAACATGCTAATTTTAGCTCTAACACTGATGATCCACCTACAAATGTGAACTGATGTTCAAAAATAAAACATTTGAAAACGGACCATTCTCCACATTTTTGAAGCATGACGTAATGGGGGGTGTTATCTCTTTTGTCGAAAATCAGCCGTTTTTGCTTGAACATTAAATGCCTCCAAATGGTATTTAATTAACTTCCCGGGGTGAAGAAACCCTTTTTGAGAACTCAGAGTGAGTAAACTGGCCATTTTCATGCACTTTTAACCATTCCATAAATCTTGTGTTTAGGGCCCCTGGAAGCATGAAAATCACTTTAAACTTGCTAATTTTAGCTTTAACACTGATGATCAACCTACAAATGTGAACTGACGTTCAAAAATATAACATTTGAAAACGGACCATTTTCCACATTTCTGAAGCATGACGTAATGGGGGGTGTTATCTCTTTTGTCGAAAATCAGCCCTTTTTGCTTGAACATTAAATGCCTCCAAATGGTATTTAATTAACTTCCCGGGGTGAAGAAACCCTTTTTGAGAACTCAGAGTGAGTAAATTCGCCATTTTCATGCACTTTTAACCATTCCATAAATCTTGTGTTTAGGGCCCCTGGAAGCATGAAAATCACTTTAAACATGCTAATTTTAGCTCTAACACTGATGATCCACCTACAAATGTGAACTGACGTTCAAAAATAAAACATTTGAAAACGGACCATTTTCCACATTTCTGAAGCATGACGTATTGGGGGGGGGTGTTATCTCTTTTGTCAAAAATCAGCCGTTTTTGCTTGAACATTAAATGCCTCCAAATGATATTTAATTAACTTCCCGGGGTGAAGAAACCCTTTTTGAGAACTCAGAGTGAGTAAATTGGCCATTATCATGCACTTTTACCCATTCCATAAATCTTGTGTTTAGGGCCCCTGGAAGCATGAAAATCACTTTAAACATGCTAATTTTAGCTCTAACACTGATGATCCACCTACAAATGTGAACTGACGTTCAAAAATAAAATATTTGAAAATGGACCATTTTCCACATTTCTGAAGCATGACGTAATGGTGGGGTGTTATCTCTTTTGTCGAAAATCAGCCGTTTTTGCTTGAATATTAAATGTCTCCAAATGGTATTTAAATAACTTCCCGGCGTGAAGAAACCCTTTTTGAGAACTCAGAGTGAGTAAATTGGCCATTTTCATGCACTTTTAACCGTTCCAGAAATCTTGTGTTTAGGGCTCCTGGAAGCATGAAAATCACTTTAAACATGCTAATTTTAGCTCTAACACTGATGATCCACCTACAAATGTGAACTGACGTTCAAAAATAAAACATTTGAAAACGGACCATTTTCCACATTTCTGAAGCATGACGTAATGGGGGGGTGTTATCTCTTTTGTCAAAAATCAACCGTTCTTGCTTGAACATTAAATGCCTCCAAATGGTATTTAATTAACTTCCAGAGCCCCTGGAAGTATGAGAATCACTTTAAACATGCTAATTTTAGCTCTAAAACTGATGATCCACCTACAAATGTGAACTGACGTTCAAAAATAAAACATTTGAAAACGGACCATTTTCCACATTTCTGAAGCATGACGTAATGGGGGGGTGTTATCTCTTTTGTCAAAAATCAGCCGTTTTTGCTTGAACATTAAATGCCTCCAAATGGTATTTAATTAACTTCCCGGGGTGAAGAAACCCTTTTTGAGAACTCAGAGTGAGTAATTTGGCCATTTTCATGCACTTTTAACCATTCCATAAATCTTGTGTTTAGGGCCCCTGGAAGAATGAAAATCACTTTAAACATGCTAATTTTAGCTCTAACACTGATGATCCACCTACAAATGTGAACTGACGTTCAAAAATAAAACATTTGAAAACGGACCATTTTCCACATTTCTGAAGCATGACGTAATGGGGGGTGTTATCTCTTTTGTCAAAAATCAGCCATTTTTGCTTGAACATTAAATGCCTCCAAATGGTATTTAATTAACTTCCCAGGGTGAAGAAACCCTTTTTGAGAACTCAGAGTGAGTAAATTGGCCATTATCATGCACTTTTAACCATTCCATAAATCTTGTGTTTAGGGCCCCTGGAAGCATGAAAATCACTTTAAACATGCTAATTTTAGCTCTAACACTGATGATCCACCTACAAATGTGAACTGACGTTCAAAAATAAAACATTTGAAAACGGACCATTTTCCACATTTCTGAAGCATGACATAATGTGGGGGTGTTATCTCTTTTGTTGAAAATCAGCTGTTTTTGCTTGAACATTAAATGCCTCCAAATGGTATTTAATTAACTTCCCGGGGTAAAGAAACCCTTTTTGAGAACTCAGAGTGAGTAAATTGGCCATTTTCATGCACTTATAACCATTCCATAAATCTTGTGTTTAGGGCCCCTGGAAGCATGAAAATCACTTTAAACATGCTAATTTTAGCTCTAACACTGATGATCCACCTACAAATGTGAACTGACGTTCAAAAATAAAACATTTGAAAACGGACAATTTTCCACATTTCTGAAGCATGACGTAATTGGGGGGTGTTATCTCTTTTGTCGGAAATCAGCCGTTTTTGCTTGAACATTAAATGCCTCCAAATGGTATTTAATTCACTTCCTGAGCCCCTGGAAGCATGAAAATCACTTTAAACATGCAAATTTTAGCTCTAACACTGATGATCCACCTGCAAATGTGAACTGATGTTCAAAAATAAAACACTTCAAAACGGACCATTCCCCACATTTCTGAAGCATGACATAATGGGGGGGTGTTATCTCTTTTGTCGAAAATCAGCCGTTTTTGCTTGAACATTAAATGCCTCCAAATGGTATTTAATTAACTTCCCGGGGTGAAGAAACACTTTTTGAGAACTCAGAGTGAGTAAATTGGCCATTTTCATGCACTTTTAACCATTCCATAAATCTTGTGTTTAGTGCCCCTGGAAGCATGAAAATCACTTTAAACATGCTAATTTTAGCTCTAACACTGATGATCAACCTACAAATGTGAACTGACGTTCAAAAATAACACATTTGAAAACGGACCATTTTCCACATTTCTGAAGCATGACGTAATGGGGGCGTGTTATCTCTTTTGTCGAAAATCAGCCCTTTTTGCTTGAACATTAAATGCCTCCAAATGGTATTTAATTCACTTCCCGAGCCCCTGGAAGCATGAAAATCACTTTAAACATGCTAATTTTAGCTCTAACACTGATGATCCACCTACAAATGTGAACTGATGTTCAAAAATAAAACATTTGAAAACGGACCATTCTCCACATTTCTGAAGCATGACGTAATGGGGGGGTGTTATCTCTTTTGTCGAAAATCAGCCGTTTTTGCTTGAACATTAAATGCCTCCAAATGGTATTTAATTAACTTCCCGGGGTGAAGAAACCCTTTTTGAGAACTCAGAGTGAGTAAATTGGCCATTTTCATGCCCTTTTAACCATTCCATAAATCTTGTGTTTAGGGCCCCTGGAAGCATGAAAATCACTTTAAACATGCTAATTTTAGCTCTAACACTGATGATCAACCTACAAATGTGAACTGACGTTCAAAAATAAAACATTTGAAAACGGACCATTTTCCACATTTCTGAAGCATGACGTAATGGGGGGGTGTTATCTCTTTCGTCGAAAATCAGCCGTTTTTGCTTGAACATTAAATGCCTCCAAATGGTATTTAATTCACTTCCCGAGCCCCTGGAAGCATGAAAATCACTTTAAACATGCTAATTTTAGCTCTAACACTGATGATCCACCTACAAATGTGAACTGATGTTCAAAAATAAAACATTCTAAAACGGACCATTCTCCACATTTCTGAAGCATGACGTAATGGGGGGGTGTTATCTCTTTTGTTGAAAATCAGCCGTTTTTGCTTGAACATTAAATGCCTCCAAATGGTATTTAAATAACTTCCCGGGGTGAAGAAACCCTTTTTGAGAACTCAGAGTGAGTAAATTGGCCATTTTCATGCACTTTTAACCATTCCACAAATCTTAAGTTTAGGGCCCCTGGAAGCATGAAAATCACTTTAAACATGCTAATTTAAGCTCTAACACTGATGATCAACCTACAAATGTGAACTGACGTTCAAAAATAAAACATGTGAAAACGGACCATTTTCCACATTTCTGAAGCCTGACGTAATGGGGGGGTGTTATCTCTTTTGTCGAAAATCAGCCGTTTTTGCTTGAACATTAAATGCCTCCAAATGGTATTTAATTCACTTCCCGAGCCCCTGGAAGCATGAAAATCACTTTAAACATGCTAATTTTAGCTCTAACACTGATGATCCACCTACAAATGTGAACTGATGTTCAAAAATAAAACATTTGAAAACGGACCATTCTCCACATTTTTGAAGCATGACGTAATGGGGGGTGTTATCTCTTTTGTCGAAAATCAGCCGTTTTTGCTTGAACATTAAATGCCTCCAAATGGTATTTAATTAACTTCCCGGGGTGAAGAAACCCTTTTTGAGAACTCAGAGTGAGTAAATTGGCCATTTACATGCACTTTTAACCATTCCATAAATCTTGTGTTTAGTGCCCCTGGAAGCATGAAAATCACTTTAAACATGCTAATTTTAGCTCTAACACTGATGATCAACCTACAAATGTGAACTGACGTTCAAAAATAAAACATTTGAAACGGACCATTTTCCACATTTCTGAAGCATGACGTAATGGGGGGGTGTTATCTCTTTTGTCGAAAATCAGCCGTTTTTGCTTGAACATTAAATGCCTCCAAATGGTATTTAGTTCACTTCCCGAGCCCCTGGAAGCATAAAAATCACTTTAAACATGCTAATTTTAGCTCTAACACTGATGATCCACCTACAAATGTGAACTGATGTTCAAAAATAAAACATTTGAAAACGGACCATTCTCCACATTTTTGAAGCATGACGTAATGGGGGGTGTTATCTCTTTTGTCGAAAATCAGCCGTTTTTGCTTGAACATTAAATGCCTCCAAATGGTATTTAATTAACTTCCCGGGGTGAAGAAACCCTTTTTGAGAACTCAGAGTGAGTAAACTGGCCATTTTCATGCACTTTTAACCATTCCATAAATCTTGTGTTTAGGGCCCCTGGAAGCATGAAAATCACTTTAAACTTGCTAATTTTAGCTTTAACACTGATGATCAACCTACAAATGTGAACTGACGTTCAAAAATATAACATTTGAAAACGGACCATTTTCCACATTTCTGAAGCATGACGTAATGGGGGGTGTTATCTCTTTTGTCGAAAATCAGCCCTTTTTGCTTGAACATTAAATGCCTCCAAATGGTATTTAATTAACTTCCCGGGGTGAAGAAACCCTTTTTGAGAACTCAGAGTGAGTAAATTCGCCATTTTCATGCACTTTTAACCATTCCATAAATCTTGTGTTTAGGGCCCCTGGAAGCATGAAAATCACTTTAAACATGCTAATTTTAGCTCTAACACTGATGATCCACCTACAAATGTGAACTGACGTTCAAAAATAAAACATTTGAAAACGGACCATTTTCCACATTTCTGAAGCATGACGTATTGGGGGGGGGTGTTATCTCTTTTGTCAAAAATCAGCCGTTTTTGCTTGAACATTAAATGCCTCCAAATGATATTTAATTAACTTCCCGGGGTGAAGAAACCCTTTTTGAGAACTCAGAGTGAGTAAATTGGCCATTATCATGCACTTTTACCCATTCCATAAATCTTGTGTTTAGGGCCCCTGGAAGCATGAAAATCACTTTAAACATGCTAATTTTAGCTCTAACACTGATGATCCACCTACAAATGTGAACTGACGTTCAAAAATAAAATATTTGAAAATGGACCATTTTCCACATTTCTGAAGCATGACGTAATGGTGGGGTGTTATCTCTTTTGTCGAAAATCAGCCGTTTTTGCTTGAATATTAAATGTCTCCAAATGGTATTTAAATAACTTCCCGGCGTGAAGAAACCCTTTTTGAGAACTCAGAGTGAGTAAATTGGCCATTTTCATGCACTTTTAACCGTTCCAGAAATCTTGTGTTTAGGGCTCCTGGAAGCATGAAAATCACTTTAAACATGCTAATTTTAGCTCTAACACTGATGATCCACCTACAAATGTGAACTGACGTTCAAAAATAAAACATTTGAAAACGGACCATTTTCCACATTTCTGAAGCATGACGTAATGGGGGGGTGTTATCTCTTTTGTCAAAAATCAACCGTTCTTGCTTGAACATTAAATGCCTCCAAATGGTATTTAATTAACTTCCAGAGCCCCTAGAAGTATGAGAATCACTTTAAACATGCTAATTTTAGCTCTAAAACTGATGATCCACCTACAAATGTGAACTGACGTTCAAAAATAAAACATTTGAAAACGGACCATTTTCCACATTTCTGAAGCATGACGTAATGGGGGGGTGTTATCTCTTTTGTCAAAAATCAGCCGTTTTTGCTTGAACATTAAATGCCTCCAAATGGTATTTAATTAACTTCCCGGGGTGAAGAAACCCTTTTTGAGAACTCAGAGTGAGTAATTTGGCCATTTTCATGCACTTTTAACCATTCCATAAATCTTGTGTTTAGGGCCCCTGGAAGAATGAAAATCACTTTAAACATGCTAATTTTAGCTCTAACACTGATGATCCACCTACAAATGTGAACTGACGTTCAAAAATAAAACATTTGAAAACGGACCATTTTCCACATTTCTGAAGCATGACGTAATGGGGGGTGTTATCTCTTTTGTCAAAAATCAGCCATTTTTGCTTGAACATTAAATGCCTCCAAATGGTATTTAATTAACTTCCCAGGGTGAAGAAACCCTTTTTGAGAACTCAGAGTGAGTAAATTGGCCATTATCATGCACTTTTAACCATTCCATAAATCTTGTGTTTAGGGCCCCTGGAAGCATGAAAATCACTTTAAACATGCTAATTTTAGCTCTAACACTGATGATCCACCTACAAATGTGAACTGACGTTCAAAAATAAAACATTTGAAAACGGACCATTTTCCACATTTCTGAAGCATGACATAATGTGGGGGTGTTATCTCTTTTGTTGAAAATCAGCTGTTTTTGCTTGAACATTAAATGCCTTCAAATGGTATTTAATTAACTTCCCGGGGTAAAGAAACCCTTTTTGAGAACTCAGAGTGAGTAAATTGGCCATTTTCATGCACTTATAACCATTCCATAAATCTTGTGTTTAGGGCCCCTGGAAGCATGAAAATCACTTTAAACATGCTAATTTTAGCTCTAACACTGATGATCCACCTACAAATGTGAACTGACGTTCAAAAATAAAACATTTGAAAACGGACAATTTTCCACATTTCTGAAGCATGACGTAATTGGGGGGTGTTATCTCTTTTGTCGGAAATCAGCCGTTTTTGCTTGAACATTAAATGCCTCCAAATGGTATTTAATTCACTTCCTGAGCCCCTGGAAGCATGAAAATCACTTTAAACATGCAAATTTTAGCTCTAACACTGATGATCCACCTGCAAATGTGAACTGATGTTCAAAAATAAAACACTTCAAAACGGACCATTCCCCACATTTCTGAAGCATGACATAATGGGGGGGTGTTATCTCTTTTGTCGAAAATCAGCCGTTTTTGCTTGAACATTAAATGCCTCCAAATGGTATTTAATTAACTTCCCGGGGTGAAGAAACACTTTTTGAGAACTCAGAGTGAGTAAATTGGCCATTTTCATGCACTTTTAACCATTCCATAAATCTTGTGTTTAGTGCCCCTGGAAGCATGAAAATCACTTTAAACATGCTAATTTTAGCTCTAACACTGATGATCAACCTACAAATGTGAACTGACGTTCAAAAATAACACATTTGAAAACGGACCATTTTCCACATTTCTGAAGCATGACGTAATGGGGGCGTGTTATCTCTTTTGTCGAAAATCAGCCCTTTTTGCTTGAACATTAAATGCCTCCAAATGGTATTTAATTCACTTCCCGAGCCCCTGGAAGCATGAAAATCACTTTAAACATGCTAATTTTAGCTCTAACACTGATGATCCACCTACAAATGTGAACTGATGTTCAAAAATAAAACATTTGAAAACGGACCATTCTCCACATTTCTGAAGCATGACGTAATGGGGGGGTGTTATCTCTTTTGTCGAAAATCAGCCGTTTTTGCTTGAACATTAAATGCCTCCAAATGGTATTTAATTAACTTCCCGGGGTGAAGAAACCCTTTTTGAGAACTCAGAGTGAGTAAATTGGCCATTTTCATGCCCTTTTAACCATTCCATAAATCTTGTGTTTAGGGCCCCTGGAAGCATGAAAATCACTTTAAACATGCTAATTTTAGCTCTAACACTGATGATCAACCTACAAATGTGAACTGACGTTCAAAAATAAAACATTTGAAAACGGACCATTTTCCACATTTCTGAAGCATGACGTAATGGGGGGGTGTTATCTCTTTCGTCGAAAATCAGCCGTTTTTGCTTGAACATTAAATGCCTCCAAATGGTATTTAATTCACTTCCCGAGCCCCTGGAAGCATGAAAATCACTTTAAACATGCTAATTTTAGCTCTAACACTGATGATCCACCTACAAATGTGAACTGACGTTCAAAAATAAAACATTTGAAAACGGACCATTCTCCACATTTCTGAAGCATGACGTAATGGGGGGGTGTTATCTCTTTTTTCGAAAATCAGCCGTTTTTGCTTGAACATTAAATGCCTCCAAATGGTATTTAATTAACTTCCCGGGGTGAAGAAACCCTTTTTGAGAACTCAGAGTGAGTAAATTGGCCATTTTCATGCACTTTTAACCATTCCATAAATCTTGTGTTTAGGGCCCCTGGAAGCATGAAAATCACTTTAAACATGCTAATTTTAGCTCTAACACTGATGATCAACCTACAAATGTGAACTGACGTTCTAAAATAAAACATTTGAAAACGGACCATTTTCCACATTTCTGAAGCATGACGTAATGGGGGGGTGTTATCTCTTTTGTCGAAAATCAGCCGTTTTTGCTTGAACATTAAATGTTTCCAAATGGTATTTAATTCACTTCCCGAGCCCCTGGAAGCATGAAAATCACTTTAAACATGCTAATTTTAGCTCTAACACTGATGATCCACCTACAAATGTGAACTGACGTTCAAAAATAAAACATTTGAAAACGGACCATTTTCCACATTTCTGAAGCATGACGTAATGGGGGGGTGTTATCTCTTTTGTCGAAAATCAGCTGTTTTTGCTTGAACATTAAATGCCTCCAAATGGTATTTAATTAACTACCCGGGGTGAAGAAACCCTTTTTGAGAACTCAGAGTGAGTAAATTGGCCATTTTCATGCCCTTTTAACCATTCCATAAATCTTGTGTTTAGGGCCCCTGGAAGCATGAAAATCACTTTAAACATGCTAATTTTAGCTCTAACACTGATGATCAACCTACAAATGTGAACTGACGTTCAAAAATAAAACATTTGAAAACGGACCATTTTCCACATTTCTGAAGCATGACTTAATGGGGGGGTGTTATCTCTTTCGTCGAAAATCAGCCATTTTTGCTTGAACATTAAATGCCTCCAAATGGTATTTAATTCACTTCCCGAGCCCCTGGAAGCATGAAAATCACTTTAAACATGCTAATTTTAGCTCTAACACTGATGATCCACCTACAAATGTGAACTGACGTTCAAAAATAAAACATTTGAAAACGGACCATTCTCCACATTTCTGAAGCATGGCGTAATGGGGGGGTGTTATCTCTTTTTTCAAAAATCAGCCGTTTTTGCTTGAACATTAAATGCCTCCAAATGGTATTTAATTAACTTCCCGGGGTGAAGAAACCCTTTTTGAGAACTCAGAGTGAGTAACTTGGCCATTTTCATGTACTTTTAACCATTCCATAAATCTTGTGTTTAGGGCCCCTGGAAGCATGAAAATCACTTTAAACATGCTAATTTTAGCTCTAACACTGATGATCAACCTACAAATGTGAACTGACGTTCTAAAATAAAACATGTGAAAACGGACCATTTTCCACATTTCTGAAGCCTGACGTAATGGGGGGGTGTTATCTCTTTTGTCGAAAATCAGCCGTTTTTGCTTGAACATTAAATGTCTCCAAATGGTATTTAATTCACTTCCCGAGCCCCTGGAAGCATGAAAATCACTTTAAACATGCTAATTTTAGCTCTAACACTGATGATCCACCTACAAATGTGAACTGACGTTCAAAAATAAAACATTTGAAAACGGACCATTTTCCACATTTCTGAAGCATGACGTAATGGGGGGGTGTTATCTCTTTTGTCGAAAATCAGCCGTTTTTGCTTGAACATTAAATGCCTCCAAATGGTATTTAATTAACTACCCGGGGTGAAGAAACCCTTTTTGAGAACTCAGAGTGAGTAAATTGGCCATTTTCATGCCCTTTTAACCATTCCATAAATCTTGTGTTTAGGGCCCCTGGAAGCATGAAAATCACTTTAAACATGCTAATTTTAGCTCTAACACTGATGATCAACCTACAAATGTGAACTGACGTTCAAAAATAAAACATTTGAAAACGGACCATTTTCCACATTTCTGAAGCATGACGTAATGGGGGGTGTTATCTCTTTCGTCGAAAATCAGCCGTTTTTGCTTGAACATTAAATGCCTCCAAATGGTATTTAATTCACTTCCCGAGCCCCTGGAAGCATGAAAATCACTTTAAACATGCTAATTTTAGCTCTAACACTGATGATCCACCTACAAAAGTGAACTGACGTTCAAAAATAAAACATTTGAAAACGGACCATTTTCAACATTTCTGAAGCATGACGTAATGGGGGGGTGTTATCTCTTTTGTCAAAAATCAGCCGTTTTTGCTTGAACATTAAATGCCTCCAAATGGTATTTAATTAACTTCCCGGGGTGAAGAAACCCTTTTTGAGAACTCAGAGTGAGTAAATTGGCCATTTTCATGCACTTTTAACCATTCCATAAATCTTGTGTTTAGGGCCCCTGGAAGCATGAAAATCACTTTAAACATGCTAATTTTAGCTCTAACACTGATGATCAACCTACAAATGTGAACTGACGTTCTAAAATAAAACATTTGAAAACGGACCATTTGCCACATTTCTGAAGCATGGCGTAATGGGGGGGTGTTATCTCTTTTGTCGAAAATCAGCCGTTTTTGCTTGAACATTAAATGCCTCCAAATGGTATTTAATTCACTTCCCGCGCCCCTGGAAGCATGAAAATCACTTTAAACATGCTAATTTTAGCTCTAACACTGATGATCCACCTACAAATGTGAACTGATGTTCAAAAATAAAACATTTTAAAACGGACCATTCTCCACATTTCTGAAGCATGACGTAATGGGGGGTTTTATCTCTTTTGTCGAAAATCAGCCGTTTTTGCTTGAACATTAAATGCCTCCAAATGGTATTTAATTAACTTCCGGGGGTGAAGAAACCCTTTTTGAGAACTCAGAGTGAGTAACTTGGCCATTTTCATGCACTTTTAACCATTCCATAAATCTTGTGTTTAGGGCCCCTGGAAGCATGAAAATCACTTTAAACATGCTAATTTTAGCTCTAACACTGATGATCAACCTACAAATGTGAACTGACGTTCAAAAATAAAACATTTGAAAACGGACCATTTTCCACATTTCTGAAGCATGACGTAATGGGGGGTGTTATCTCTTTCGTCGAAAATCAGCCGTTTTTGCTTGAACATTAAATGCCTCCAAATGGTATTTAATTCACTTCCCGAGCCCCTGGAAGCATGAAAATCACTTTAAACATGCTAATTTTAGCTCTAACACTGATGATCCACCTACAAAAGTGAACTGACGTTCAAAAATAAAACATTTGAAAACGGACCATTTTCAACATTTCTGAAGCATGACGTAATGGGGGGGTGTTATCTCTTTTGTCGAAAATCAGCCGTTTTTGCTTGAACATTAAATGCCTCCAAATGGTATTTAATTCACTTCCCGCGCCCCTGGAAGCATGAAAATCACTTTAAACATGCTAATTTTAGCTCTAACACTGATGATCCACCTACAAATGTGAACTGATGTTCAAAAATAAAACATTTTAAAACGGACCATTCTCCACATTTCTGAAGCATGACGTAATGGGGGGTTTTATCTCTTTTGTCGAAAATCAGCCGTTTTTGCTTGAACATTAAATGCCTCCAAATGGTATTTAATTAACTTCCGGGGGTGAAGAAACCCTTTTTGAGAACTCAGAGTGAGTAAATTGGCCATTTTCATGCACTTTTAACCATTCCATAAATCTTGTGTTTAGTGCCCCTGGAAGCATGAAAATCACTTTAAACATGCTAATTTTAGCTCTAACACTGATGATCAACCTACAAATGTGAACTGACGTTCAAAAATAAAACATTTGAAATGGACCATTTTCCACATTTCTGAAGCATGACGTAATGGGGGGGTGTTATCTCTTTTGTCGAAAATCAGCCGTTTTTGCTTGAACATTAAATGCCTCCAAATGGTATTTAGTTCACTTCCCGAGCCCCTGGAAGCATAAAAATCACTTTAAACATGCTAATTTTAGCTCTAACACTGATGATCCACCTACAAATGTGAACTGATGTTCAAAAATAAAACATTTTAAAACGGACCATTCTCCACATTTCTGAAGCATGACGTAATGGGGGGTGTTATCTCTTTTGTTGAAAATCAGCCGTTTTTGCTTGAACATTAAATGCCTCCAAATAGTATTTAAATAACTTCCCGGGGTGAAGAAACCCTTTTTGAGAACTCAGAGTGAGTAAATTGGCCATTTTCATGCACTTTTAACCATTCCACAAATCTTAAGTTTAGGGCCCCTGGAAGCATGAAAATCACTTTAAACATGCTAATTTAAGCTCTAACACTGATGATCAACCTACAAATGTGAACTGACGTTCAAAAATAAAACATGTGAAAACGGACCATTTTCCACATTTCTGAAGCCTGACGTAATGGGGGGGGTGTTATCTCTTTTGTCGAAAATCAGCCGTTTTTGCTTGAACATTAAATGCCTCCAAATGGTATTTAATTCACTTCCCGAGCCCCTGGAAGCATGAAAATCACTTTAAACATGCTAATTTTAGCTCTAACACTGATGATCCACCTACAAATGTGAACTGATGTTCAAAAATAAAACATTTGAAAACGGACCATTCTCCACATTTTTGAAGCATGACGTAATGGGGGTAGTTATCTCTTTTGTCGAAAATCAGCCGTTTTTGCTTGAACATTAAATGCCTCCAAATGGTATTTAATTAACTTCCCGGGGTGAAGAAACCCTTTTTGAGAACTCAGAGTGAGTAAATTGGCCATTTTCATGCACTTTTAACCATTCCATAAATCTTGTGTTTAGGGCCCCTGGAAGCATGAAAATCACTTTAAACTTGCTAATTTTAGCTTTAACACTGATGATCAACCTACAAATGTGAACTGACGTTCAAAAATATAACATTTGAAAACGGACCATTTTCCACATTTCTGAAGCATGACGTAATGGGGGGTGTTATCTCTTTTGTCGAAAATCAGCCCTTTTTGCTTGAACATTAAATGCCTCCAAATGGTATTTAAATAACTTCCCAGGGTGAAGAAACACTTTTTGAGAACTCAGAGTGAGTAAATTGGCCATTTTCATGCACTTTTAACCATTCCATAAATCTTGTGTTTAGTGCCCCTGGAAGCATGAAAATCACTTTAAACATGCTAATTTTAGCTCTAACACTGATGATCAACCTACAAATGTGAACTGACGTTCAAAAATAAAACATTTGAAAATGGACCATTTTCCACATTTCTGAAGCATGACGTAATGGGGGGTGTTATCTCTTTCGTCGAAAATCAGCCGTTTTTGCTTGAACATTAAATGCCTCCAAATGGTATTTAATTCACTTCCCGAGCCCCTGGAAGCATGAAAATCACTTTAAACATGCTAATTTTAGCTCTAACACTGATGATCCACCTACAAATGTGAACTGACGTTCAAAAATAAAACATTTGAAAACGGACCTTTTTCAACATTTCTGAAGCATGACGTAATGGGGGGGTGTTATCTCTTTTGTCGAAAATCAGCCGTTTTTGCTTGAACATTAAATGCCTCCAAATGGTATTTAATTAACTTCCCGGGGTGAAGAAACCCTTTTTGAGAACTCAGAGTGAGTAAATTGGCCATTTTCATGCACTTTTAACCATTCCATAAATCTTGTGTTTAGGGCCCCTGGAAGCATGAAAATCACTTTAAACATGCTAATTTTAGCTCTAACACTGATGATCAACCTACAAATGTGAACTGACGTTCTAAAATAAAACATTTGAAAACGGACCATTTGCCACATTTCTGAAGCATGACGTAATGGGGGGGGTGTTATCTCTTTTGTCGAAAATCAGCCATTTTTGCTTGAACATTAAATGCCTCCAAATGGTATTTAATTCACTTCCCGCGCCCCTGGAAGCATGAAAATCACTTTAAACATGCTAATTTTAGCTCTAACACTGATGATCCACCTACAAATGTGAACTGATGTTCAAAAATAAAACATTTTAAAACGGACCATTCTCCACATTTCTGAAGCATGACGTAATGGGGGGGTGTTATCTCTTTTGTCGAAAATCAGCCGTTTTTGCTTGAACATTAAATGCCTCCAAATGGTATTTAATTAACTTCCCGGGGTGAAGAAACCCTTTTTGAGAACTCAGAGTGAGTAAATTGGCCATTTACATGCACTTTTAACCATTCCATAAATCTTGTGTTTAGTGCCCCTGGAAGCATGAAAATCACTTTAAACATGCTAATTTTAGCTCTAACACTGATGATCAACCTACAAATGTGAACTGACGTTCAAAAATAAAACATTTGAAAACAGACCATTTTCCACATTTCTGAAGCATGACGTAATGGGGGGGTGTTATCTCTTTTGTCGGAAATCAGCCGTTTTTGCTTGAACATTAAATGCCTCCAAATGGTATTTAATTCACTTCCCGAGCCCCTGGAAGCATGAAAATCACTTTAAATATGCTAATTTTAGCTCTAACACTGATGATCCACCTACAAATGTGAACTGCCGTTCAAAAATAAAACATTTGAAAACTGACCATTTTCCACATTTCTGAAGCATGACGTAAAGGGGGGGTGTTATCTCTTTTGTCGAAAATCAGCCGTTTTTGCTTGAACATTAAATGCCTCCAAATGGTATTTAATTCACTTCCCGCGCCCCTGGAAGCATGAAAATCACTTTAAACATGCTAATTTTAGCTCTAACACTGATGATCCACCTACAAATGTGAACTGATGTTCAAAAATAAAACATTTTAAAACGGACCATTCTCCACATTTCTGAAGCATGACGTAATGGGGGGTGTTATCTCTTTTGTCGAAAATCAGCCGTTTTTGCTTGAACATTAAATGCCTCCAAATGGTATTTAATTAACTTCCGGGGGTGAAGAAACCCTTTTTGAGAACTCAGAGTGAGTAAATTGGCCATTTTCATGCACTTTTAACCATTCCATAAATCTTGTGTTTAGTGCCCCTGGAAGCATGAAAATCACTTTAAACATGCTATATTTAGCTCTAACACTGATGATCAACCTACAAATGTGAACTGACGTTCAAAAATAAAACATTTGAAACAGACCATTTTCCACATTTCTGAAGCATGACGTAATGGGGGGGTGTTATCTCTTTTGTCGAAAATCAGCCGTTTTTGCTTGAACATTAAATGCCTCCAAATGGTATTTAGTTCACTTCCCGAGCCCCTGGAAGCATAAAAATCACTTTAAACATGCTAATTTTAGCTCTAACACTGATGATCCACCTACAAATGTGAACTGATGTTCAAAAATAAAACATTCTAAAACGGACCATTCTCCACATTTCTGAAGCATGACGTAATGGGGGGGTGTTATCTCTTTTGTTGAAAATCAGCCGTTTTTGCTTGAACATTAAATGCCTCCAAATGGTATTTAAATAACTTCCCGGGGTGAAGAAACCCTTTTTGAGAACTCAGAGTGAGTAAATTGGCCATTTTCATGCACTTTTAACCATTCCACAAATCTTAAGTTTAGGGCCCCTGGAAGCATGAAAATCACTTTAAACATGCTAATTTAAGCTCTAACACTGATGATCAACCTACAAATGTGAACTGACGTTCAAAAATAAAACATGTGAAAACGGACCATTTTCCACATTTCTGAAGCCTGACGTAATGGGGGGGTGTTATCTCTTTTGTCGAAAATCAGCCGTTTTTGCTTGAACATTAAATGCCTCCAAATGGTATTTAATTCACTTCCCGAGCCCCTGGAAGCATGAAAATCACTTTAAACATGCTAATTTTAGCTCTAACACTGATGATCCACCTACAAATGTGAACTGATGTTCAAAAATAAAACATTTGAAAACGGACCATTCTCCACATTTTTGAAGCATGACGTAATGGGGGGTGTTATCTCTTTTGTCGAAAATCAGCCGTTTTTGCTTGAACATTAAATGCCTCCAAATGGTATTTAATTAACTTCCCGGGGTGAAGAAACCCTTTTTGAGAACTCAGAGTGAGTAAATTGGCCATTTTCATGCACTTTTAACCATTCCATAAATCTTGTGTTTAGGGCCCCTGGAAGCATGAAAATCACTTTAAACTTGCTAATTTTAGCTTTAACACTGATGATCAACCTACAAATGTGAACTGACGTTCAAAAATATAACATTTGAAAACGGACCATTTTCCACATTTCTGAAGCATGACGTAATGGGGGGTGTTATCTCTTTTGTCGAAAATCAGCCCTTTTTGCTTGAACATTAAATGCCTCCAAATGGTATTTAAATAACTTCCCAGGGTGAAGAAACACTTTTTGAGAACTCAGAGTGAGTAAATTGGCCATTTTCATGCACTTTTAACCATTCCATAAATCTTGTGTTTAGTGCCCCTGGAAGCATGAAAATCACTTTAAACATGCTAATTTTAGCTCTAACACTGATGATCAACCTACAAATGTGAACTGACGTTCAAAAATAAAACATTTGAAAATGGACCATTTTCCACATTTCTGAAGCATGACGTAATGGGGGGTGTTATCTCTTTCGTCGAAAATCAGCCGTTTTTGCTTGAACATTAAATGCCTCCAAATGGTATTTAATTCACTTCCCGAGCCCCTGGAAGCATGAAAATCACTTTAAACATGCTAATTTTAGCTCTAACACTGATGATCCACCTACAAATGTGAACTGACGTTCAAAAATAAAACATTTGAAAACGGACCATTTTCAACATTTCTGAAGCATGACGTAATGGGGGGGTGTTATCTCTTTTGTCGAAAATCAGCCGTTTTTGCTTGAACATTAAATGCCTCCAAATGGTATTTAATTAACTTCCCGGGGTGAAGAAACCCTTTTTGAGAACTCAGAGTGAGTAAATTGGCCATTTACATGCACTTTTAACCATTCCATAAATCTTGTGTTTAGTGCCCCTGGAAGCATGAAAATCACTTTAAACATGCTAATTTTAGCTCTAACACTGATGATCAACCTACAAATGTGAACTGCCGTTCAAAAATAAAACATTTGAAAACTGACCATTTTCCACATTTCTGAAGCATGACGTAAAGGGGGGGTGTTATCTCTTTTGTCGAAAATCAGCCGTTTTTGCTTGAACATTAAATGCCTCCAAATGGTATTTAATTCACTTCCCGAGCCCCTGGAAGCATGAAAATCACTTTAAACATGCTAATTTTAGCTCTAACACTGATGATCCACCTACAAATGTGAACTGACGTTCAAAAATAAAACATTTGAAAATGGACCATTTTCCACATTTCTGAAGCATGACGTAATGGGGGGGTGTTATCTCTTTTGTCGAAAATCAGCCGTTTTTACTTGAACATTAAATGCCTCCAAATGGTATTTAATTAACTTCCCGGGGTGAAGAAACCCTTTTTGAGAACTCAGAGTGAGTAAATTGGCCATTTTCATACACTTTTAACCATTCCATAAATCTTGTGTTTAGGCCCCCTGGAAGCATGAAAATCACTTTAAACATGCTAATTTTAGCTCTAACACTGATGATCAACCTACAAATGTGAACTGACGTTCTAAAATAAAACATTTGAAAACGGACCATTTGCCACATTTCTGAAGCATGACGTAATGGGGGGTGTTATCTCTTTTGTCGAAAATCAGCCGTTTTTGCTTGAACATTAAATGCCTCCAAATGGTTTTTAATTCACTTCCCGCGCCCCCGGAAGCATGAAAATCACTTTAAACATGCTAATTTTAGCTCTAACACTGATGATCCACCTACAAATGTGAACTGATGTTCAAAAATAAAACATTTTAAAACGGACCATTCTCCACATTTCTGAAGCATGACGTAATGGGGGGGTGTTATCTCTTTTGTCGAAAATCAGCAGTTTTTGCTTGAACATTAAATGCCTCCAAATGGTATTTAATTAACTTCCCGGGGTGAAGAAACCCTTTTTGAGAACTCAGAGTGAGTAAATTGGCCATTTTCATGCACTTTTAACCATTCCATTAATCTTGTATTTAGGGCCCCTGGAAGCATGAAAATCACTTTAAACATGCTAATTTTAGCTCTAACACTGATGATCAACCTACAAATGTGAACTGACGTTCAAAAATAAAACATTTGAAAACGGACCTTTTTCCACATTTCTGAAGCATGACGTAATGGGGGGGGGTGTTATCTCTTTTGTCGAAAATCAGCCGTTTTTGCTTGAACATTAAATGTCTTCAAATGGTATTTAATTCACTTCCCGAGCCCCTGGAAGCATGAAAATCACTTTAAACTTGCTAATTTTAGCTCTAACACTGATGATCCACCTACAAATGTGAACTGACGTTCAAAAATAAAACATTTGAAAACGGACCATTCTCCACATTTCTGAAGCATGACGTAATGGGGGGGTGTTATCTCTTTTGTCGAAAATCAGCCGTTTTTGCTTGAACATTAAATGCCTCCAAATGGTATTTAATTAACTTCCCGGGGTGAAGAAACCCTTTTTGAGAACTCAGAGTGAGTAAATTGGCCATTTTCATGCACTTTTAACCATTCCATAAATCTTGTGTTTAGTGCCCCATGAAGCATGAAAATCACTTTAAACATGCTAATTTTAGCTCTAACACTGATGATCATTCTACAAATGTGAACTGACGTTCAAAAATAAAACATTTGAAAACGGACCATTTTCAACATTTCTGAAGCGTGACGTAATGGGGGGGTGTTATCTCTTTTGTCGAAAATCAGCCGTTTTTGCTTGAACATTAAATGCCTCCAAATGGTATTTAATTAACTTCCCGGGGTGAAGAAACCCTTTTTGAGAACTCAGAGTGAGTAAATTGGCCATTTTCATGCACTTTTAACCATTCCATAAATCTTGTGTTTAGGGCCCCTGGAAGCATGAAAATCACTTTAAACATGCTAATTTTAGCTCTAACACTGATGATCAACCTACAAATGTGAACTGACGTTCTAAAATAAAACATTTGAAAACGGACCATTTGCCACATTTCTGAAGCATGACGTAATGGGGGGTGTTATCTCTTTTGTCGAAAATCAGCCGTTTTTGCTTGAACATTAAATGCCTCCAAATGGTATTTAATTAACTTCCCGGGGTGAAGAAACCCTTTTTGAGAACTCAGAGTGAGTAAATTGGCCATTTTCATGCACTTTTAACCATTCCATAAATCTTGTGTTTAGTGCCCCTGGAAGCATGAAAATCACTTTAAACATGCTAATTTTAGCTCTAACACTGATGATCATTCTACAAATGTGAACTGACGTTCAAAAATAAAACATTTGAAAACAGACCATTTTCCACATTTCTGAAGCATGACGTAATGGGGGGTTTTATCTCTTTTGTCGGAAATCAGCCGTTTTTGCTTGAACATTAAATGCCTCCAAATGGTATTTAATTCACTTCCCGAGCCCCTGGAAGCATGAAAATCACTTTAAACATGCTACTTTTAGCTCTAACACTGATGATCCACCTACAAATGTGAACTGATGTTCAAAAATAAAACATTTGAAAACGGACCATTCTCCACATTTCTGAAGCATGACGTAATGGGGGGGTGTTATCTCTTTTGTCGAGAATCAGCCGTTTTTGCTTGAACATTAAATGCCTCCAAATGGTATTTAATTAACTTCCCGGGGTGAACAAACACTTTTTGAGAACTGAGAGTGAGTAAATTGGCCATTTTCATGCACTTTTAACCATTCCATAAATCTTGTGTTTAGGGCCCCTGAAAGCATGAAAATCACTTTAAACATGCTAATTTTAGCTCTAACACTGATGATCAACCTACAAATGTGAACTGACGTTCTAAAATAAAACATTTGAAAACAGACCATTTTCCACATTTCTGAAGCATGACGTAATGGGGGGGGTGTTATCTCTTTTGTCGAAAATCAGCCGTTTTTGCTTGAACATTAAATGCCTCCAAATGGTATTTAATTCACTTCCCGAGCCCCTGGAAGCATGAAAATCACTTTAAACATGCTAATTTTAGCTCTAACACTGATGATCCACCTACAAATGTGAACTGACGTTCAAAAATAAAACATTTGAAAACGGACCATTTTCCACATTTCTGAAGCATGACGTAATGGGGGGGTGTTATCTCTTTTGTCGAAAATCAGCCGTTTTTGCTTGAACATTAAATGCCTCCAAATGGTATTTAATTAACTTCCCGGGGTGAAGAAACCCTTTTTGAGAACTCAGAGTGAGTAAATTGGCCATTTTCATACACTTTTAACCATTCCATAAATCTTGTGTTTAGGCCCCCTGGAAGCATGAAAATCACTTTAAACATGCTAATTTTAGCTCTAACACTGATGATCAACCTACAAATGTGAACTGACGTTCTAAAATAAAACATTTGAAAACAGACCATTTTCCACATTTCTGAAGCATGACGTAATGGGGGGGGGGGGTGTTATCTCTTTTGTCGAAAATCAGCCGTTTTTGCTTGAACATTAAATGTCTCCAAATGGTATTTAATTCACTTCCCGAGCCCCTGGAAGCATGAAAATCACTTTAAACATGCTAATTTTAGCTCTAACACTGATGATCCACCTACAAATGTGAACTGACGTTCGAAAATAAAACATTTGAAAACGGACCATTCTCCACATTTCTGAAGCATGACGTAATGGGGGGGTGTTATCTCTTTTGTCGAAAATCAGCCGTTTTTGCTTGAACATTAAATGCCTCCAAATGGTATTTAATTAACTTCCCGGGGTGAAGAAACCCTTTTTGAGAACTCAGAGTGAGTAAATTGGCCATTTTCATGCACTTTTAACCATTCCATAAATCTTGTGTTTAGGGCCCCTGGAAGCATGAAAATCACTTTAAACATGCTAATTTTAGCTCTAACACTGATGATCAACCTACAAATGTGAACTGACGTTCAAAAATAAAACATTTGAAAACGGACCATTTTCCATATTTCTGAAGCATGACGTAATGGGGGGGTGTTATCTCTTTCGTCGAAAATCAGCCGTTTTTGCTTGAACATTAAATGCCTCCAAATGGTATTTAATTCACTTCCCGAGCCCCTGGAAGCATGAAAATCACTTTAAACATGCTAATTTTAGCTCTAACACTGATGATCCACATAAAAATGTGAACTGACGTTCAAAAATAAAACATTTGAAAACGGACCATTTTCAACATTTCTGAAGCATGACGTAATGGGGGGGTGTTATCTCTTTTGTCGAAAATCAGCCGTTTTTGCTTGAACATTAAATGCCTCCAAATGGTATTTAATTAACTTCCCGGGGTGAAGAAACCCTTTTTGAGAACTCAGAGTGAGTAAATTGGCCATTTTCATGCACTTTTAACCATTCCATAAATCTTGTGTTTAGGGCCCCTGGAAGCATGAAAATCACTTTAAACATGCTAATTTTAGCTCTAACACTGATGATCATTCTACAAATGTGAACTGACGTTCAAAAATAAAACATTTGAAAACAGACCATTTTCCACATTTCTGAAGCATGACGTAATGGGGGGTGTTATCTCTTTTGTCGGAAATCAGCCGTTTTTGCTTGAACATTAAATGCCTCCAAATGGTATTTAATTCACTTCCCGAGCCCCTGGAAGCATGAAAATCACTTTAAACATGCTAATTTTAGCTCTAACACTGATGATCCACCTACAAATGTGAACTGATGTTCAAAAATAAAACATTTGAAAACGGACCATTTGCCACATTTCTGAAGCATGACGTAATGGGGGGTGTTATCTCTTTTGTCGAAAATCAGCCGTTTTTGCTTGAACATTAAATGCCTCCAAATGGTATTTAATTCACTTCCCGCGCCCCTGGAAGCATGAAAATCACTTTAAACATGCTAATTTTAGCTCTAACACTGATGATCCACCTACAAATGTGAACTGATGTTCAAAAATAAAACATTTTAAAACGGACCATTCTCCACATTTCTGAAGCATGACGTAATGGGGGGGGTGTTATCTCTTTTGTCGAAAATCAGCCATTTTTGCTTGAACATTAAATGCCTCCAAATGGTATTTAATTAACTTCCCGGGGTGAAGAAACCCTTTTTGAGAACTCAGAGTGAGTAAATTGGCCATTTGCATGCACTTTTAACCATTCCATAAATCTTGTGTTTAGTGCCCCTGGAAGCATGAAAATCACTATAAACATGCTAATTTTAGCTCTAACACTGATGATCAACCTACAAATGTGAACTGACGTTCAAAAATAAAACATTTGAAAACAGACCATTTTCCACATTTCTGAAGCATGACGTAATGGGGGGGTGTTATCTCTTTTGTCGGAAATCAGCCGTTTTTGCTTGAACATTAAATGCCTCCAAATGGTATTTAATTCACTTCCCGAGCCCCTGGAAGCATGAAAATCACTTTAAATATGCTAATTTTAGCTCTAACACTGATGATCCACCTACAAATGTGAACTGCCGTTCAAAAATAAAACATTTGAAAACTGACCATTTTCCACATTTCTGAAGCATGACGTAAAGGGGGGGTGTTATCTCTTTTGTCGAAAATCAGCCGTTTTTGCTTGAACATTAAAAGCCTCCAAATGGTATTTAATTCACTTCCCGAGCCCCTGGAAGCATGAAAATCACTTTAAACATGCTAATTTTAGCTCTACCACTGATGATCCACCTACAAATGTGAACTGACGTTCAAAAATAAAACATTTGAAAATGGACCATTTTCCACATTTCTGAAGCATGACGTAATGGGGGGGTGTTATCTCTTTTGTCAAAAATCAGCCGTTTTTACTTGAACATTAAATGCCTCCAAATGGTATTTAATTAACTTCCCGGGGTGAAGAAACCCTTTTTGAGAACTCAGAGTGAGTAAATTGGCCATTTTCATACACTTTTAACCATTCCATAAATCTTGTGTTTAGGCCCCCTGGAAGCATGAAAATCACTTTAAACATGCTAATTTTAGCTCTAACACTGATGATCAACATACAAATGTGAACTGACGTTCTAAAATAAAACATTTGAAAACGGACCATTTTCCACATTTCTGAAGCATTACGTAATGGGGGGGTGTTATCTCTTTTGTCGAAAATCAGCCGTTTTTGCTTGAACATTAAATGTCTCCAAATGGTATTTAAATCACTTCCTGAGCCCCTGGAAGCATGAAAATCACTTTAAACATGCTAATTTTAGCTCTAACACTGATGATCCACCTACAAATGTGAACTGACGTTCAAAAATAAAACATTTGAAAACGGACCATTTTCAACATTTCTGAAGCATGACGTAATGGGGGGGTGTTATCTCTTTTGTCGAAAATCAGCCGTTTTTGCTTGAACATTAAATGCCTCCAAATGGTATTTAATTAACTTCCCGGGGTGAAGAAACCCTTTTTGAGAACTCAGAGTGAGTAAATTGGCCATTTTCATGCACTTTTAACCATTCCATAAATCTTGTGTTTAGGGCCCCTGGAAGCATGAAAATCACTTTAAACATGCTAATTTTAGCTCTAACACTGATGATCAACCTACAAATGTGAACTGACGTTCTAAAATAAAACATTTGAAAACGGACCATTTTCCACATTTCTGAAGCATGACGTAATGGGGGGGTGTTATCTCTTTTGTCGAAAATCAGCCGTTTTTGCTTGAACATTAAATGCCTCCAAATGGTATTTAATTAACTTCCCGGGGTGAAGAAACCCTTTTTGAGAACTCAGAGTGAGTAAATTGGCCATTTTCATGCACTTTTAACCATTCCATAAATCTTGTGTTTAGGGCCCCTGGAAGCATGAAAATCACTTTAAACATGCTAATTTTAGCTCTAACACTGATGATCAACCTACAAATGTGAACTGACGTTCTAAAATAAAACATTTGAAAACGGACCATTTGCCACATTTCTGAAGCATGACGTAATGGGGGGTGTTATCTCTTTTGTCGAAAATCAGCCGTTTTTGCTTGAACATTAAATGCCTCCAAATGGTATTTAATTCACTTCCCGCGCCCCCGGAAGCATGAAAATCACTTTAAACATGCTAATTTTAGCTCTAACACTGATGATCCACCTACAAATGTGAACTGATGTTCAAAAATAAAACATTTTAAAACGGACCATTCTCCACATTTCTGAAGCATGACGTAATGGGGGGGTGTTATCTCTTTTGTCGAAAATCAGCAGTTTTTGCTTGAACATTAAATGCCTCCAAATGGTATTTAATTAACTTCCCGGGGTGAAGAAACCCTTTTTGAGAACTCAGAGTGAGTAAATTGGCCATTTTCATGCACTTTTAACCATTCCATTAATCTTGTATTTAGGGCCCCTGGAAGCATGAAAATCACTTCAAACATGCTAATTTTAGCTCTAACACTGATGATCAACCTACAAATGTGAACTGACGTTCAAAAATAAAACATTTGAAAACGGACCATTTTCCACATTTCTGAAGCATGACGTAATGGGGGGGGGGGGTGTTATCTCTTTTGTCGAAAATCAGCCGTTTTTGCTTGAACATTAAATGTCTTCAAATGGTATTTAATTCACTTCCCGAGCCCCTGGAAGCATGAAAATCACTTTAAACTTGCTAATTTTAGCTCTGACACTGATGATCCACCTACAAATGTGAACTGACGTTCAAAAATAAAACATTTGAAAACGGACCATTCTCCACATTTCTGAAGCATGATGTAATGGGGGGGTGTTATCTCTTTTGTCGAAAATCAGCCGTTTTTGCTTGAACATTAAATGCCTCCAAATGGTATTTAATTAACTTCCCGGGGTGAAGAAACCCTTTTTGAGAACTCAGAGTGAGTAAATTGGCCATTTTCATGCACTTTTAACCATTCCATAAATCTTGTGTTTAGTGCCCCTGGAAGCATGAAAATCACTTTAAACATGCTAATTTTAGCTCTAACACTGATGATCATTCTACAAATGTGAACTGACGTTCAAAAATAAAACATTTGAAAACGGACCATTTTCAACATTTCTGAAGCATGACGTAATGGGGGGGTGTTATCTCTTTTGTCGAAAATCAGCCATTTTTGCTTGAACATTAAATGCCTCCAAATGGTATTTAATTAACTTCCCGGGGTGAAGAAACCCTTTTTGAAAACTCAGAGTGAGTAAATTGGCCATTTTCATGCACTTTTAACCATTCCATAAATCTTGTGTTTAGGGCCCCTGGAAGCATGAAAATCACTTTAAACATGCTAATTTTAGCTCTAACACTGATGATCAACCTACAAATGTGAACTGACGTTCTAAAATAAAACATTTGAAAACGGACCATTTGCCAAATTTCTGAAGCATGACGTAATGGGGGGGTGTTATCTCTTTTGTCGAAAATCAGCCGTTTTTGCTTGAACATTAAATGCCTCCAAATGGTATTTAATTCACTTCCCGCGCCCCTGGAAGCATGAAAATCACTTTAAACATGCTAATTTTAGCTCTAACACTGATGATCCACCTACAAATGTGAACTGATGTTCAAAAATAAAACATTTTAAAACGGACCATTCTCCACATTTCTGAAGCATGACGTAATGGGGGGGTGTTATCTCTTTTGTCGAAAATCAGCAGTTTTTGCTTGAACATTAAATGCCTCCAAATGGTATTTAATTAACTTCCCGGGGTGAAGAAACCCTTTTTGAGAACTCAGAGTGAGTAAATTGGCCATTTTCATGCACTTTTAACCATTCCATTAATCTTGTATTTAGGGCCCCTGGAAGCATGAAAATCACTTTAAACATGCTAATTTTAGCTCTAACACTGATGATCAACCTACAAATGTGAACTGACGTTCAAAAATAAAACATTTGAAAACTGACCATTTTCCACATTTCTGAAGCATGACGTAATGGGGGGGGGGGGGGTGTTATCTCTTTTGTCAAAAATCAGCCGTTTTTGCTTGAACATTAAATGTCTTCAAATGGTATTTAATTCACTTCCCGAGCCCCTGGAAGCATGAAAATCACTTTAAACTTGCTAATTTTAGCTCTAACACTGATGATCCACCTACAAATGTGAACTGACGTTCAAAAATAAAACATTTGAAAACGGACCATTCTCCACATTTCTGAAGCATGACGTAATGGGGGGGTGTTATCTCTTTTGTCGAAAATCAGCCGTTTTTGCTTGAACATTAAATGCCTCCAAATGGTATTTAATAAACTTCCCGGGGTGAAGAAACCCTTTTTGAGAACTCAGAGTGAGTAAATTGGCCATTTTCATGCACTTTTAACCATTCCATAAATCTTGTGTTTAGTGCCCCTGGAAGCATGAAAATCACTTTAAACATGCTAATTTTAGCTCTAACACTGATGATCATTCTACAAATGTGAACTGACGTTCAAAAATAAAACATTTGAAAACAGACCATTTTCCACATTTCTGAAGCATGACGTAATGGGGGGTTTTATCTCTTTTGTCGGAAATCAGCCGTTTTTGCTTGAACATTAAATGCCTCCAAATGGTATTTAATTCACTTCCCGAGCCCCTGGAAGCATGAAAATCACTTTAAACATGCTACTTTTAGCTCTAACACTGATGATCCACCTACAAATGTGAACTGATGTTCAAAAATAAAACATTTGAAAACGGACCATTCTCCACATTTCTGAAGCATGACGTAATGGGGGGGTTTTATCTCTTTTGTCGAAAATCAGCCGTTTTTGCTTGAACATTAAATGCCTCCAAATGGTATTTAATTAACTTCCCGGGGTGAAGAAACACTTTTTGAGAACTGAGAGTGAGTAAATTGGCCATTTTCATGCACTTTTAACCATTCCATAAATCTTGTGTTTAGGGCCCCTGAAAGCATGAAAATCACTTTAAACATGCTAATTTTAGCTCTAACACTGATGATCAACCTACAAATGTGAACTGCCGTTCAAAAATAAAACATTTGAAAACTGACCATTTTCCACATTTCTGAAGCATGACGTAATGGGGGGGGTGTTATCTCTTTTGTCGAAAATCAGCCGTTTTTGCTTGAACATTAAATGCCTCCAAATGGTATTTAATTCACTTCCCGAGCCCCTGGAAGCATGAAAATCACTTTAAACATGCTAATTTTAGCTCTAACACTGATGATCCACCTACAAATGTGAACTGACGTTCAAAAATAAAACATTTGAAAACGGACCATTTTCCACATTTCTGAAGCATGACGTAATGGGGGGGTGTTATCTCTTTTGTCGAAAATCAGCCGTTTTTGCTTGAACATTAAATGCCTCCAAATGGTATTTAATTAACTTCCCGGGGTGAAGAAACCCTTTTTGAGAACTCAGAGTGAGTAAATTGGCCATTTTCATACACTTTTAACCATTCCATAAATCTTGTGTTTAGGCCCCCTGGAAGCATGAAAATCACTTTAAACATGCTAATTTTAGCTCTAACACTGATGATCAACCTACAAATGTGAACTGACGTTCTAAAATAAAACATTTGAAAACAGACCATTTTCCACATTTCTGAAGCATGACGTAATGGGGGGGGGGTGTTATCTCTTTTGTCGAAAATCAGCCGTTTTTGCTTGAACATTAAATGTCTCCAAATGGTATTTAATTCACTTCCCGAGCCCCTGGAAGCATGAAAATCACTTTAAACATGCTAATTTTAGCTCTAACACTGATGATCCACCTACAAATGTGAACTGACGTTCGAAAATAAAACATTTGAAAACGGACCATTCTCCACATTTCTGAAGCATGACGTAATGGGGGGGTGTTATCTCTTTTGTCGAAAATCAGCCGTTTTTGCTTGAACATTAAATGCCTCCAAATGGTATTTAATTAACTTCCCGGGGTGAAGAAACCCTTTTTGAGAACTCAGAGTGAGTAAATTGGCCATTTTCATGCACTTTTAACCATTCCATAAATCTTGTGTTTAGGGCCCCTGGAAGCATGAAAATCACTTTAAACATGCTAATTTTAGCTCTAACACTGATGATCAACCTACAAATGTGAACTGATGTTCAAAAATAAAACATTTGAAAACGGACCATTTTCCATATTTCTGAAGCATGACGTAATGGGGGGGTGTTATCTCTTTCGTCGAAAATCAGCCGTTTTTGCTTGAACATTAAATGCCTCCAAATGGTATTTAATTCACTTCCCGAGCCCCTGGAAGCATGAAAATCACTTTAAACATGCTAATTTTAGCTCTAACACTGATGATCCACATACAAATGTGAACTGACGTTCAAAAATAAAACATTTGAAAACGGACCATTTTCAACATTTCTGAAGCATGACGTAATGGGGGGGTGTTATCTCTTTTGTCGAAAATCAGCCGTTTTTGCTTGAACATTAAATGCCTCCAAATGGTATTTAATTAACTTCCCGGGGTGAAGAAACCCTTTTTGAGAACTCAGAGTGAGTAAATTGGCCATTTTCATGCACTTTTAACCATTCCATTAATCTTGTATTTAGGGCCCCTGGAAGCATGAAAATCACTTTAAACATGCTAATTTTAGCTCTAACACTGATGATCAACCTACAAATGTGAACTGACGTTCAAAAATAAAACATTTGAAAACAGACCATTTTCCACATTTCTGAAGCATGACGTAATGGGGGGGGTGTTATCTCCTTTGTCGAAAATCAGCCGTTTTTGCTTGAACATTAAATGTCTTCAAATGGTATTTAATTCACTTCCCGAGCCCCTGGAAGCATGAAAATCACTTTAAACTTGCTAATTTTAGCTCTAACACTGATGATCCACCTACAAATGTGAACTGACGTTCAAAAATAAAACATTTGAAAACAGGCCATTCTCCACATTTCTGAAGCATGACGTAATGGGGGGGTGTTATCTCTTTTGTCGAAAATCAGCCGTTTTTGCTTGAACATTAAATGCCTCCAAATGGTATTTAATTAACTTCCCGGGGTGAAGAAACCCTTTTTGAGAACTCAGAGTGAGTAAATTGGCCATTTTCATGCACTTTTAACCATTCCATAAATCTTGTGTTTAGTGCCCCTGGAAGCATGAAAATCACTTTAAACATGCTAATTTTAGCTCTAACACTGATGATCATTCTACAAATGTGAACTGACGTTCAAAAATAAAACATTTGAAAACAGACCATTTTCCACATTTCTGAAGCATGACGTAATGGGGGGTGTTATCTCTTTTGTCGGAAATCAGCCGTTTTTAACATTAAATGCCTCCAAATGGTATTTAATTAACTTCCCGGGGTGAAGAAACCCTTTTTGAGAACTCAGAGTGAGTAAATTGGCCATTTTCATGCACTTTTAACCATTCCATAAATCTTGTGTTTAGGGCCCCTGGAAGCATGAAAATCACTTTAAACATGCTAATTTTAGCTCTAACACTGATGATCAACCTACAAATGTGAACTGACGTTCAAAAATAAAACATTTGAAAACGGACCATTTTCCATATTTCTGAAGCATGACGTAATGGGGGGGTGTTATCTCTTTCGTCGAAAATCAGCCGTTTTTGCTTGAACATTAAATGCCTCCAAATGGTATTTAATTCACTTCCCGAGCCCCTGGAAGCATGAAAATCACTTTAAACATGCTAATTTTAGCTCTAACACTGATGATCCACCTACAAATGTGAACTGACGTTCAAAAATAAAACATTTGAAAACGGACCATTTTCAACATTTCTGAAGCATGACGTAATGGGGGGGTGTTATCTCTTTTGTCGAAAATCAGCCGTTTTTGCTTGAACATTAAATGCCTCCAAATGGTATTTAATTAACTTCCCGGGGTGAAGAAACCCTTTTTGAGAACTCAGAGTGAGTAAATTGGCCATTTTCATGCACTTTTAACCATTCCAGCAGAGAAACTCCCCTGTTCCTCGAACAGTTTCCTGCTCTTTCTTTGGAGGGACTTAATAGCCTGTTGGACAAAACGAAATCATCTTCCCCATTAGACCCAGTTCCTTTGAAACAACTAAAGAACTGTAGGGAAATCATCCTTCCTCCGATGTTGGAAGTAATGAATGGAGCCTTGGAACAAGGCATTTTTCCATCACCTTGGAAGAAAGCCATTGTAAAGCCGCTGCTGAAAAAGACCACCTTAGACCCAGGAGTGCTGAAGAACTTTAGACCCATTTCCCTTCTGCCGGCCCCTGCCAAGATGTTGGAGACCCACTTGAACCTCCACCTTTCTAACTTCCTCGATGCCTCAGGTTTCTTGGATGGGTCCCAACATGGCTTTAGAAAGCTGCATAGCACGGAGTCTGCCTTGACTAAGGTCATGGATAACATCCGCAGGAAAGTTGACTTAGGTCAAACTACCGTGCTGGTGCTGCTGGACCTTACAGCAGCATTCGACACCCTGTCTCCCCTTACCTTAACATCCAGGTTAAGGGAGGCAGGGGTAGGTGGACCGGCCCTCAGTCTCCTGAGCTCCTTTTTACATCAACGAGAGCAGCGTGTCATGCTAGGTGAGTACCTCTCCCCTGCTAAGTCTTTGCAATGTGGGGTGCCACAGGGTTCGGCATTGAGCCCGACCCTGTTCAATATCTACGTGGCCCCCCTTGCAAGACTAGTAAGATCTCAGGGGATGGAGGTAGTGTCGTATGCCGACGACACGCAGATTATGGTATCCCTGACCCACTCTGTGAACGAAGCCGCATCAAACTTTAGGGCCTGCATGCAACTAGTTGCAGAGTGGATGATTTCCAACTCCCTAAAGCTGAACGGGGACAAGACAGAGGTCCTGGTCTTTGGCAAAGACCAGGGCATGTGGTCAGGTGAATGGTGGCCTCCTTCTCTGGGCATCTGCCCCACACCTACTCAATCTGCCAGGAACCTTGGTGTCATCTTTGACACTCAGCTCTCTATGGAGCTTCAGGTCAACCGAACGGTTGCTACCTGTTGGGGCGTCATCAGGACCCTGAAAAGGATTGTCCATTATCTTTCCCCACAGGCACGGAAACAGGTGGTGATCGCCCTTGTTGGCTCAAGGCTCGATTATTGTAATTCACTCTACGCCGGGGCCAACAAGGGCCTTCTGCAGCGCTTGCAGGTCATACAAAATGCGGCAGCACGTTTCGCCCTTGCCCTGCCTTGGCTGTCATCTATGACCTTGGCGAGGAAGAATCTCCATTGGCTCCCCATTCCCGCAAGGATCACGTTCAAGCTTTTTTGTCTAACATATAAGGCTTTAAGTGCAGGCTCGGCGGATGCCCTTGGATCACTACTTACCAGATATGTCCCGAATAGATGCCTTCGCTCCAGTGAGCTCAATCAACTGGTAATTCCTCGAGCCAAGAAGGCTAGATGGGGGAGCAAAGCTTTTTCCATTCTGGCACCCCAGATGTGGAATTCACTCCCCCTTGAGATTAAGTCACTTCCATCTCTTGACCTTTTCAGGAAGTCACTGAAAACTTGGCTCTTTATTAAGGCATACCAGTAAGCTCTACTTCTGACTTCTGACATCTAGTTATTTTATTTAGGCGCCTTGACGCCCATTGGGCATAGCTGTGCATTATAAATGCCATTTCATTCATTCATTCATTCCATAAATCTTGTGTTTAGGGCCCCTGGAAGCATGAAAATCACTTTAAACATGCTAATTTTAGCTCTAACACTGATGATCAACCTACAAATGTGAACTGACGTTCTAAAATAAAACATTTGAAAACGGACCATTTGCCACATTTCTGAAGCATGACGTAATGGGGGGGTGTTATCTCTTTTGTCGAAAATCAGCCGTTTTTGCTTGAACATTAAATGCCTCCAAATGGTATTTAATTCACTTCCCGAGCCCCTGGAAGCATAAAAATCACTTTAAACATGCTAATTTTAGCTCTAACACTGATGATCCACCTACAAATGTGAACTGATGTTCAAAAATAAAACATTTGAAAACGGACCATTCTCCACATTTCTGAAGCATGGCGTAATGGGGGGGGTGTTATCTCTTTTGTCGAAAATCAGCCGTTTTTGCTTGAACATTAAATGCCTCCAAATGGTATTTAATTAACTTCCCGGGGTGAAGAAACCCTTTTTGAGAACTCAGAGTGAGTAAATTGGCCATTTTCATGCACTTTTAACCATTCCATAAATCTTGTGTTTAGGGCCCCTGGAAGCATGAAAATCACTTTAAACATGCTAATTTTAGCTCTAACACTGATGATCAACCTACAAATGTGAACTGACGTTCAAAAATAAAACATTTGAAAACGGACCATTTTCCACATTTCTGAAGCATGACGTAATGGGGGGGTGTTATCTCTTTCGTCGAAAATCAGCCGTTTTTGCTTGAACATTAAATGCCTCCAAATGGTATTAAATTCACTTCCCGAGCCCCTGGAAGCATGAAAATCACTTTAAACATGCTAATTTTAGCTCTAACACTGATTATCCACCTACAAATGTGAACTGACGTTCAAAAATAAAACATTTGAAAACGGACCATTTTCCACATTTCTGAAGCATGACTTAATGGGGGTGGGTGTTATCTCTTTTGTCAAAAATCAACCGTTCTTGCTTGAACATTAAATGCCTCCAAATGGTATTTAATTAACTTCCCGAGCCCCTGGAAGCATGAGAATCACTTTAAACATGCTAATTTTAGCTCTAAAACTGATGATCCACCTACAAATGTGAACTGACGTTCAAAAATAAAACATTTGAAAACGGACCATTTTTCACATTTCTGAAGCATGAGGTAATGGGGGGTCATATCTCTTTTGTCGAAAATCAGCCGTTTTTGCTTGAACATTAAATGCCTTCAAATGGTATTTAATTAACTTCCCGTGGTGAAGAAACCCTTTTTGAGCACTCAGAGTGAGTAAATTGGCCATTTTCATGCACTTTTAACCATTCCATAAATCTTGTGTTTAGGGCCCCTGGAAGCATGAAAATCACTTTAAACATGCTAATTTTAGCTCTAACACTGATGATCCACCTACAAATGTGAATTGACGTTCAAAAATAAAACATTTGAAAACGGACCATTTTCCACATTTCTGAAGCATGACGTAATGGGGGGTGTGATCTCTTTTGTCAAAAATCAGCCGTTTTTGCTTGAACATTAAATGCCTCCAAATGGTATTTAATTAACTTCCCGGGGTGAAGAAACCCTTTTTGAGAACTCAGAGTGAGTAAATTCGCCATTTTCATGCACTTTTAACCATTCCATAAATCTTGTGTTTAGGGCCCCTGGAAGCATGAAAATCACTTTAAACATGCTAATTTTAGCTCTAACACTGATGATCCACCTACAAATGTGAACTGACGTTCAAAAATAAAACATTTGAAAACGGACCATTTTCCACATTTCTGAAGCATGACGTATTGGGGGGGTGTTATCTCTTTTGTCAAAAATCAGCCGTTTTTGCTTGAACATTAAATGCCTCCAAATGGTATTTAATTAACTTCCCGGGGTGAAGAAACCCTTTTTGAGAACTCAGAGTGAGTAAATTGGCCATTATCATGCACTTTTAACCATTCCATAAATCTTGTGTTTAGGGCCCCTGGAAGCATGAAAATCACTTTAAACATGCTAATTTTAGCTCGAACACTGATGATCCACCTACAAATGTGAACTGACGTTCAAAAATAAAACATTTGAAAATGGACCATTTTCCACATTTCTGAAGCATGACATAATGGGGGGTGTTATCTCTTTTGTCGAAAATCAGCTGTTTTTGCTTGAACATTAAATGCCTCCAAATGGTATTTAATTAACTTCCCGGGGTAAAGAAACCCTTTTTGAGAACTCAGAGTGAGTAAATTGGCCATTTTCATGCACTTTTAACCATTCCATAAATCTTGTGTTTAGGGCCCCTGGAAGCATGAAAATCACTTTAAACATGCTAATTTTAGCTCTAACACTGATGATCCACCTACAAATGTGAACTGACGTTCAAAAATAAAATATTTGAAAACGGACCATTTTCCACATTTCTGAAGCATGACGTAATGGTGGGGTGTTATCTCTTTTGTCGAAAATCAGCCGTTTTTGCTTGAACATTAAATGCCTCCAAATGGTATTTAAATAACTTCCCGGCGTGAAGAAACCCTTTTTGAGAACTCAGAGTGAGTAAATTGGCCATTTTCATGCACTTTTAACCGTTCCAGAAATCTTGTGTTTAGGGCTCCTGGAAGCATGAAAATCACTTTAAACATGCTAATTTTAGCTCTAACACTGATGATCCACCTACAAATGTGAACTGACGTTCAAAAATAAAACATTTGAAAACGGACCATTTTCCACATTTCTGAAGCATGACGTAATGGGGGGGGGTTATCTCTTTTGTCAAAAATCAACCGTTCTTGCTTGAACATTAAATGCCTCCAAATGGTATTTAATTAACTTCCAGAGCCCCTGGAAGTATGAGAATCACTTTAAACATGCTAATTTTAGCTCTAAAACTGATGATCCACCTACAAATGTGAACTGACGTTCAAAAATAAAACATTTGAAAACGGACCATTTTCCACATTTCTGAAGCATGACGTAATGGGGGGGTGTTATCTCTTTTGTTGAAAATCAGCTGTTTTTGCTTGAACATTAAATGCCTCCAAATGGTATTTAATTAACTTCCCGGGGTAAAGAAACCCTTTTTGAGAACTCAGAGTGAGTAAATTGGCCATTTTCATGCACTTATAACCATTCCATAAATCTTGTGTTTAGGGCCCCTGGAAGCATGAAAATCACTTTAAACATGCTAATTTTAGCTCTAACACTGATGATCCACCTACAAATGTGAACTGACGTTCAAAAATAAAATATTTGAAAACAGACCATTTTCCACATTTCTGAAGCATGACGTAATGGGGGTGTTATCTCTTTTGTCGAAAATCAGCCGTTTTTGCTTGAACATTAAATGCCTCCAAATGGTATTTAATTAACTTACCGGGGTGAAGAAACCCTTTTTGAGAACTCAGAGTGAGTAAATTGGCAATTTTCATGCACTTTTCACCATTCAATAAATCTTGTGTTTAGGGCCCCTGGAAGCATGAAAATCACTTTAAACATGCTAATTTTAGCTCTAACACTGATGATCCACCTACAAATGTGAACTGACGTTCAAAAATAAAACATTTGAAAACGGACCATTTTCCACATTTCTGAAGCATGACGTAATGGGGGGGGGGTGTTATCTCTTTTTTCAAAAATCAGCTGTTTTTGCTTGAACATTAAATGCCTCCAAATAGTATTTAATTCACTTCCGGAGCCCCTTGAAGCATGAAAATCACTTTAAACATGCTAATTTTAGCTCTAAAACTGATGATCCACCTACAAATGTGAACTGATGTTCAAAAATAAAACATTTGAAAAGGGACCATTTTCCACATTTCTGAAGCATGACGTAATGGTGGGGTGTTATCTATTTTGTCGAAAATCAGACGTTTTTGCTTGAACATTAAATGCCTCCAAATGGCATTTAATTAACTTCCCGGGGTGAAGAAACCCTTTTTGAGAACTCAGAGTGAGTAAATTGGCAATTTTCATGCACTTTTCACCATTCCATAAATCTTGTGTTTAGGGCCCCTGGAAGCATGAAAATCACTTTAAACATGCTAATTTTAGCTCTAAAACTGATGATCCACCTACAAATGTGAACTGATGTTCAAAAATAAACATTTGAAAACGGACCATTTTCCACATTTCTGAAGCCTGACGTAATGGGGGGGTGTTATCTCTTTTGTCGAAAATCAGCCGTTTTTGCTTGAACATTAAATGCCTCCAAATGGTATTTAATTCACTTCCCGAGCCCCTGGAAGCATAAAAATCACTTTAAACATGCTAATTTTAGCTCTAACACTGATGATCCACCTACAAATGTGAACTGATGTTCAAAAATAAAACATTTGAAAACGGACCATTCTCCACATTTCTGAAGCATGGCGTAATGGGGGGGGTGTTATCTCTTTTGTCGAAAATCAGCCGTTTTTGCTTGAACATTAAATGCCTTCAAATGGTATTTAATTAACTTTCCGTGGTGAAGAAACCCTTTTTGAGCACTCAGAGTGAGTAAATTGGCCATTTTCATGCACTTTTAACCATTCCATAAATCTTGTGTTTAGGGCCCCTGGAAGCATGAAAATCACTTTAAACATGCTAATTTTAGCTCTAACACTGATGATCCACCTACAAATGTGAACTGACGTTCAAAAATAAAACATTTGAAAACGGACCATTTTCCACATTTCTGAAGCATGACGTAATGGGGGGTGTGATCTCTTTTGTCAAAAATCAGCCGTTTTTGCTTGAACATTAAATGCCTCCAAATGGTATTTAATTAACTTCCCGGGGTGAAGAAACCCTTTTTGAGAACTCAGAGTGAGTAAATTGGCCATTATCATGCACTTTTAACCATTCCATAAATCTTGTGTTTAGGGCCCCTGGAAGCATGAAAATCACTTTAAACATGCTAATTTTAGCTCTAACACTGATGATCCACCTACAAATGTGAACTGACGTTCAAAAATAAAACATTTGAAAATGGACCATTTTCCACATTTCTGAAGCATGACATAATGGGGGGTGTTATCTCTTTTGTCGAAAATCAGCTGTTTTTGCTTGAACATTAAATGCCTCCAAATGGTATTTAATTAACTTCCCGGGGTAAAGAAACCCTTTTTGAGAACTCAGAGTGAGTAAATTGGCCATTTTCATGCACTTTTAACCATTCCATAAATCTTGTGTTTAGGGCCCCTGGAAGCATGAAAATCACTTTAAACATGCTAATTTTAGCTCTAACACTGATGATCCACCTACAAATGTGAACTGACGTTCAAAAATAAAACATTTGAAAACGGACCATTTTCCACATTTCTGAAGCATGACGTAATGGGGGGTGTGATCTCTTTTGTCAAAAATCAGCCGTTTTTGCTTGAACATTAAATGCCTCCAAATGGTATTTAATTAACTTCCCGGGGTGAAGAAACCCTTTTTGAGAACTCAGAGTGAGTAAATTCGCCATTTTCATGCACTTTTAACCATTCCATAAATCTTGTGTTTAGGGCCCCTGGAAGCATGAAAATCACTTTAAACATGCTAATTTTAGCTCTAACACTGATGATCCACCTACAAATGTGAACTGACGTTCAAAAATAAAACATTTGAAAACGGACCATTTTCCACATTTCTGAAGCATGACGTATTGGGGGGGGTGTTATCTCTTTTGTCAAAAATCAGCCGTTTTTGCTTGAACATTAAATGCCTCCAAATGGTATTTAATTAACTTCCCGGGGTGAAGAAACCCTTTTTGAGAACTCAGAGTGAGTAAATTGGCCATTATCATGCACTTTTAACCATTCCATAAATCTTGTGTTTAGGGCCCCTGGAAGCATGAAAATCACTTTAAACATGCTAATTTTAGCTCTAACACTGATGATCCACCTACAAATGTGAACTGACGTTCAAAAATAAAACATTTGAAAATGGACCATTTTCCACATTTCTGAAGCATGACATAATGGGGGGTGTTATCTCTTTTGTCGAAAATCAGCTGTTTTTGCTTGAACATTAAATGCCTCCAAATGGTATTTAATTAACTTCCCGGGGTAAAGAAACCCTTTTTGAGAACTCAGAGTGAGTAAATTGGCCATTTTCATGCACTTTTAACCATTCCATAAATCTTGTGTTTAGGGCCCCTGGAAGCATGAAAATCACTTTAAACATGCTAATTTTAGCTCTAACACTGATGATCCACCTACAAATGTGAACTGACGTTCAAAAATAAAATATTTGAAAACGGACCATTTTCCACATTTCTGAAGCATGACGTAATGGTGGGGTGTTATCTCTTTTGTCGAAAATCAGCCGTTTTTGCTTGAACATTAAATGCCTCCAAATGGTATTTAAATAACTTCCCGGCGTGAAGAAACCCTTTTTGAGAACTCAGAGTGAGTAAATTGGCCATTTTCATGCACTTTTAACCGTTCCAGAAATCTTGTGTTTAGGGCTCCTGGAAGCATGAAAATCACTTTAAACATGCTAATTTTAGCTCTAACACTGATGATCCACCTACAAATGTGAACTGACGTTCAAAAATAAAACATTTGAAAACTGACCATTTTTCACATTTCTGAAGCATGACGTAATGGGGGGGGTGTTATCTCTTTTGTCAAAAATCAACCGTTCTTGCTTGAACATTAAATGCCTCCAAATGGTATTTAATTAACTTCCAGAGCCCCTGGAAGTATGAGAATCACTTTAAACATGCTAATTTTAGCTCTAAAACTGATGATCCACCTACAAATGTGAACTGACGTTCAAAAATAAAACATTTGAAAACGGACCATTTTCCACATTTCTGAAGCATGACGTAATGGGGGGGTGTTATCTCTTTTGTTGAAAATCAGCTGTTTTTGCTTGAACATTAAATGCCTCCAAATGGTATTTAATTAACTTCCCGGGGTAAAGAAACCCTTTTTGAGAACTCAGAGTGAGTAAATTGGCCATTTTCATGCACTTATAACCATTCCATAAATCTTGTGTTTAGGGCCCCTGGAAGCATGAAAATCACTTTAAACATGCTAATTTTAGCTCTAACACTGATGATCCACCTACAAATGTGAACTGACGTTCAAAAATAAAATATTTGAAAACAGACCATTTTCCACATTTCTGAAGCATGACGTAATGGGGGGTGTTATCTCTTTTGTCGAAAATCAGCCGTTTTTGCTTGAACATTAAATGCCTCCAAATGGTATTTAATTAACTTACCGGGGTGAAGAAACCCTTTTTGAGAACTCAGAGTGAGTAAATTGGCAATTTTCATGCACTTTTCACCATTCAATAAATCTTGTGTTTAGGGCCCCTGGAAGCATGAAAATCACTTTAAACATGCTAATTTTAGCTCTAACACTTTTGATCCACCTACAAATGTGAACTGACGTTCAAAAATAAAACATTTGAAAACGGACCATTTTCCACATTTCTGAAGCATGACGTAATGGGGGGGGGGTGTTATCTCTTTTTTCAAAAATCAGCTGTTTTTGCTTGAACATTAAATGCCTCCAAATAGTATTTAATTCACTTCCGGAGCCCCTTGAAGCATGAAAATCACTTTAAACATGCTAATTTTAGCTCTAAAACTGATGATCCACCTACAAATGTGAACTGATGTTCAAAAATAAAACATTTGAAAAGGGACCATTTTCCACATTTCTGAAGCATGACGTAATGGGGGGTTTTATCTCTTTTGTCGGAAATCAGCCGTTTTTGCTTGAACATTAAATGCCTCCAAATGGTATTTAATTCACTTCCCGAGCCCCTGGAAGCATGAAAATCACTTTAAACATGCTACTTTTAGCTCTAACACTGATGATCCACCTACAAATGTGAACTGATGTTCAAAAATAAAACATTTGAAAACGGACCATTCTCCACATTTCTGAAGCATGACGTAATGGGGGGGTTTTATCTCTTTTGTCGAAAATCAGCCGTTTTTGCTTGAACATTAAATGCCTCCAAATGGTATTTAATTAACTTCCCGGGGTGAAGAAACACTTTTTGAGAACTGAGAGTGAGTAAATTGGCCATTTTCATGCACTTTTAACCATTCCATAAATCTTGTGTTTAGGGCCCCTGAAAGCATGAAAATCACTTTAAACATGCTAATTTTAGCTCTAACACTGATGATCCACCTACAAATGTGAACTGCCGTTCAAAAATAAAACATTTGAAAACTGACCATTTTCCACATTTCTGAAGCATGACGTAAAGGGGGGGTGTTATCTCTTTTGTCGAAAATCAGCCGTTTTTGCTTGAACATTAAATGCCTCCAAATGGTATTTAATTCACTTCCCGCGCCCCTGGAAGCATGAAAATCACTTTAAACATGCTAATTTTAGCTCTAACACTGATGATCCACCTACAAATGTGAACTGATGTTCAAAAATAAAACATTTTAAAACGGACCATTCTCCACATTTCTGAAGCATGACGTAATGGGGGGTGTTATCTCTTTTGTCGAAAATCAGACGTTTTTGCTTGAACATTAAATGCCTCCAAATGGTATTTAATTAACTTCCCGGGGTGAAGAAATGCTTTTTGAGAACTCAGAGTGAGTAAATTGGCAATTTTCATGCACTTTTCACCATTCCATTAATCTTGTGTTTAGGGCCCCTGGAAGCATGAAAATCACTTTAAACATGCTAATTTTAGCTCTAACACTGATGATCAACCTACAAATGTGAACTGACGTTCAAAAATAAAACATGTGAAAACGGACCATTTTCCACATTTCTGAAGCCTGACGTAATGGGGGGGTGTTATCTCTTTTGTCGAAAATCAGCCGTTTTTGCTTGAACATTAAATGCCTCCAAATGGTATTTAATTCACTTCCCGAGCCCCTGGAAGCATAAAAATCACTTTAAACATGCTAATTTTAGCTCTAACACTGATGATCCACCTACAAATGTGAACTGATGTTCAAAAATAAAACATTTGAAAACGGACCATTCTCCACATTTCTGAAGCATGGCGTAATGGGGGGGGTGTTATCTCTTTTGTCGAAAATCAGCCGTTTTTGCTTGAACATTAAATGCCTTCAAATGGTATTTAATTAACTTTCCGTGGTGAAGAAACCCTTTTTGAGCACTCAGAGTGAGTAAATTGGCCATTTTCATGCACTTTTAACCATTCCATAAATCTTGTGTTTAGGGCCCCTGGAAGCATGAAAATCACTTTAAACATGCTAATTTTAGCTCTAACACTGATGATCCACCTACAAATGTGAACTGACGTTCAAAAATAAAACATTTGAAAACGGACCATTTTCCACATTTCTGAAGCATGACGTAATGGGGGGTGTGATCTCTTTTGTCAAAAATCAGCCGTTTTTGCTTGAACATTAAATGCCTCCAAATGGTATTTAATTAACTTCCCGGGGTGAAGAAACCCTTTTTGAGAACTCAGAGTGAGTAAATTCGCCATTTTCATGCACTTTTAACCATTCCATAAATCTTGTGTTTAGGGCCCCTGGAAGCATGAAAATCACTTTAAACATGCTAATTTTAGCTCTAACACTGATGATCCACCTACAAATGTGAACTGACGTTCAAAAATAAAACATTTGAAAACGGACCATTTTCCACATTTCTGAAGCATGACGTATTGGGGGGGGGTGTTATCTCTTTTGTCAAAAATCAGCCGTTTTTGCTTGAACATTAAATGCCTCCAAATGGTATTTAATTAACTTCCCGGGGTGAAGAAACCCTTTTTGAGAACTCAGAGTGAGTAAATTGGCCATTATCATGCACTTTTAACCATTCCATAAATCTTGTGTTTAGGGCCCCTGGAAGCATGAAAATCACTTTAAACATGCTAATTTTAGCTCTAACACTGATGATCCACCTACAAATGTGAACTGACGTTCAAAAATAAAACATTTGAAAATGGACCATTTTCCACATTTCTGAAGCATGACATAATGGGGGGTGTTATCTCTTTTGTCGAAAATCAGCTGTTTTTGCTTGAACATTAAATGCCTCCAAATGGTATTTAATTAACTTCCCGGGGTAAAGAAACCCTTTTTGAGAACTCAGAGTGAGTAAATTGGCCATTTTCATGCACTTTTAACCATTCCATAAATCTTGTGTTTAGGGCCCCTGGAAGCATGAAAATCACTTTAAACATGCTAATTTTAGCTCTAACACTGATGATCCACCTACAAATGTGAACTGACGTTCAAAAATAAAACATTTGAAAACGGACCATTTTCCACATTTCTGAAGCATGACGTAATGGGGGGTGTGATCTCTTTTGTCAAAAATCAGCCGTTTTTGCTTGAACATTAAATGCCTCCAAATGGTATTTAATTAACTTCCCGGGGTGAAGAAACCCTTTTTGAGAACTCAGAGTGAGTAAATTCGCCATTTTCATGCACTTTTAACCATTCCATAAATCTTGTGTTTAGGGCCCCTGGAAGCATGAAAATCACTTTAAACATGCTAATTTTAGCTCTAACACTGATGATCCACCTACAAATGTGAACTGACGTTCAAAAATAAAACATTTGAAAACGGACCATTTTCCACATTTCTGAAGCATGACGTATTGGGGGGGGTGTTATCTCTTTTGTCAAAAATCAGCCGTTTTTGCTTGAACATTAAATGCCTCCAAATGGTATTTAATTAACTTCCCGGGGTGAAGAAACCCTTTTTGAGAACTCAGAGTGAGTAAATTGGCCATTATCATGCACTTTTAACCATTCCATAAATCTTGTGTTTAGGGCCCCTGGAAGCATGAAAATCACTTTAAACATGCTAATTTTAGCTCTAACACTGATGATCCACCTACAAATGTGAACTGACGTTCAAAAATAAAACATTTGAAAATGGACCATTTTCCACATTTCTGAAGCATGACATAATGGGGGGTGTTATCTCTTTTGTCGAAAATCAGCTGTTTTTGCTTGAACATTAAATGCCTCCAAATGGTATTTAATTAACTTCCCGGGGTAAAGAAACCCTTTTTGAGAACTCAGAGTGAGTAAATTGGCCATTTTCATGCACTTTTAACCATTCCATAAATCTTGTGTTTAGGGCCCCTGGAAGCATGAAAATCACTTTAAACATGCTAATTTTAGCTCTAACACTGATGATCCACCTACAAATGTGAACTGACGTTCAAAAATAAAATATTTGAAAACGGACCATTTTCCACATTTCTGAAGCATGACGTAATGGTGGGGTGTTATCTCTTTTGTCGAAAATCAGCCGTTTTTGCTTGAACATTAAATGCCTCCAAATGGTATTTAAATAACTTCCCGGCGTGAAGAAACCCTTTTTGAGAACTCAGAGTGAGTAAATTGGCCATTTTCATGCACTTTTAACCGTTCCAGAAATCTTGTGTTTAGGGCTCCTGGAAGCATGAAAATCACTTTAAACATGCTAATTTTAGCTCTAACACTGATGATCCACCTACAAATGTGAACTGACGTTCAAAAATAAAACATTTGAAAACTGACCATTTTTCACATTTCTGAAGCATGACGTAATGGGGGGGTGTTATCTCTTTTGTCAAAAATCAACCGTTCTTGCTTGAACATTAAATGCCTCCAAATGGTATTTAATTAACTTCCAGAGCCCCTGGAAGTATGAGAATCACTTTAAACATGCTAATTTTAGCTCTAAAACTGATGATCCACCTACAAATGTGAACTGACGTTCAAAAATAAAACATTTGAAAACGGACCATTTTCCACATTTCTGAAGCATGACGTAATGGGGGGGTGTTATCTCTTTTGTTGAAAATCAGCTGTTTTTGCTTGAACATTAAATGCCTCCAAATGGTATTTAATTAACTTCCCGGGGTAAAGAAACCCTTTTTGAGAACTCAGAGTGAGTAAATTGGCCATTTTCATGCACTTATAACCATTCCATAAATCTTGTGTTTAGGGCCCCTGGAAGCATGAAAATCACTTTAAACATGCTAATTTTAGCTCTAACACTGATGATCCACCTACAAATGTGAACTGACGTTCAAAAATAAAATATTTGAAAACAGACCATTTTCCACATTTCTGAAGCATGACGTAATGGGGGGTGTTATCTCTTTTGTCGAAAATCAGCCGTTTTTGCTTGAACATTAAATGCCTCCAAATGGTATTTAATTAACTTACCGGGGTGAAGAAACCCTTTTTGAGAACTCAGAGTGAGTAAATTGGCAATTTTCATGCACTTTTCACCATTCAATAAATCTTGTGTTTAGGGCCCCTGGAAGCATGAAAATCACTTTAAACATGCTAATTTTAGCTCTAACACTTTTGATCCACCTACAAATGTGAACTGACGTTCAAAAATAAAACATTTGAAAACGGACCATTTTCCACATTTCTGAAGCATGACGTAATGGGGGGGGGGTGTTATCTCTTTTTTCAAAAATCAGCTGTTTTTGCTTGAACATTAAATGCCTCCAAATAGTATTTAATTCACTTCCGGAGCCCCTTGAAGCATGAAAATCACTTTAAACATGCTAATTTTAGCTCTAAAACTGATGATCCACCTACAAATGTGAACTGATGTTCAAAAATAAAACATTTGAAAAGGGACCATTTTCCACATTTCTGAAGCATGACGTAATGGTGGGGTGTTATCTATTTTGTCGAAAATCAGACGTTTTTGCTTGAACATTAAATGCCTCCAAATGGCATTTAATTAACTTCCCGGGGTGAAGAAACCCTTTTTGAGAACTCAGAGTGAGTAAATTGGCAATTTTCATGCACTTTTCACCATTCCATAAATCTTGTGTTTAGGGCCCCTGGAAGCATGAAAATCACTTTAAACATGCTAATTTTAGCTCTAAAACTGATGATCCACCTACAAATGTGAACTGATGTTCAAAAATAAACATTTGAAAACGGACCATTTTCCGCATTTCTGAAGCATGACGTAATGGTGGGGTGTTATCTCTTTTGTCGAAAATCAGCCGTTTTTGCTTGAACATTAAATGCCTCCAAATGGTATTTAATTAACTTCCCGGGGTGAAGAAACCCTTTTTGAGAACTCAGAGTGAGTAAATTGGCCATTATCATGCACTTTTAACCATTCCATAAATCTTGTGTTTAGGGCCCCTGGAAGCATGAAAATCACTTTAAACATGCTAATTTTAGCTCTAACACTGATGATCCACCTACAAATGTGAACTGACGTTCAAAAATAAAACATTTGAAAATGGACCATTTTCCACATTTCTGAAGCATGACATAATGGGGGGTGTTATCTCTTTTGTCGAAAATCAGCTGTTTTTGCTTGAACATTAAATGCCTCCAAATGGTATTTAATTAACTTCCCGGGGTAAAGAAACCCTTTTTGAGAACTCAGAGTGAGTAAATTGGCCATTTTCATGCACTTTTAACCATTCCATAAATCTTGTGTTTAGGGCCCCTGGAAGCATGAAAATCACTTTAAACATGCTAATTTTAGCTCTAACACTGATGATCCACCTACAAATGTGAACTGACGTTCAAAAATAAAATATTTGAAAACGGACCATTTTCCACATTTCTGAAGCATGACGTAATGGTGGGGTGTTATCTCTTTTGTCGAAAATCAGCCGTTTTTGCTTGAACATTAAATGCCTCCAAATGGTATTTAAATAACTTCCCGGCGTGAAGAAACCCTTTTTGAGAACTCAGAGTGAGTAAATTGGCCATTTTCATGCACTTTTAACCGTTCCAGAAATCTTGTGTTTAGGGCTCCTGGAAGCATGAAAATCACTTTAAACATGCTAATTTTAGCTCTAACACTGATGATCCACCTACAAATGTGAACTGACGTTCAAAAATAAAACATTTGAAAACGGACCATTTTCCACATTTCTGAAGCATGACGTAATGGGGGTGTTATCTCTTTTGTCGAAAATCAGCCGTTTTTGCTTGAACATTAAATGCCTCCAAATGGTATTTAATTAACTTACCGGGGTGAAGAAACCCTTTTTGAGAACTCAGAGTGAGTAAATTGGCAATTTTCATGCACTTTTCACCATTCAATAAATCTTGTGTTTAGGGCCCCTGGAAGCATGAAAATCACTTTAAACATGCTAATTTTAGCTCTAACACTGATGATCCACCTACAAATGTGAACTGACGTTCAAAAATAAAACATTTGAAAACGGACCATTTTCCACATTTCTGAAGCATGACGTAATGGGGGGGGTGTTATCTCTTTTTTCAAAAATCAGCTGTTTTTGCTTGAACATTAAATGCCTCCAAATAGTATTTAATTCACTTCCGGAGCCCCTTGAAGCATGAAAATCACTTTAAACATGCTAATTTTAGCTCTAAAACTGATGATCCACCTACAAATGTGAACTGATGTTCAAAAATAAAACATTTGAAAAGGGACCATTTTCCACATTTCTGAAGCATGACGTAATGGTGGGGTGTTATCTATTTTGTCGAAAATCAGACGTTTTTGCTTGAACATTAAATGCCTCCAAATGGCATTTAATTAACTTCCCGGGGTGAAGAAACCCTTTTTGAGAACTCAGAGTGAGTAAATTGGCAATTTTCATGCACTTTTCACCATTCCATAAATCTTGTGTTTAGGGCCCCTGGAAGCATGAAAATCACTTTAAACATGCTAATTTTAGCTCTAAAACTGATGATCCACCTACAAATGTGAACTGATGTTCAAAAATAAACATTTGAAAACGGACCATTTTCCACATTTCTGAAGCATGACGTAATGGTGGGGTGTTATCTCTTTTGTCGAAAATCAGACGTTTTTGCTTGAACATTAAATGCCTCCAAATGGTATTTAATTAACTTCCCGGGGTGAAGAAACGCTTTTTGAGAACTCAGAGTGAGTAAATTGGCAATTTTCATGCACTTTTCACCATTCCATTAATCTTGTGTTTAGGGCCCCTGGAAGCATGAAAATCACTTTAAACATGCTAATTTTAGCTCTAACACTGATGATCAACCTACAAATGTGAACTGACGTTCAAAAATAAAACATGTGAAAACGGACCATTTTCCACATTTCTGAAGCCTGACGTAATGGGGGGGTGTTATCTCTTTTGTCGAAAATCAGCCGTTTTTGCTTGAACATTAAATGCCTCCAAATGGTATTTAATTCACTTCCCGAGCCCCTGGAAGCATAAAAATCACTTTAAACATGCTAATTTTAGCTCTAACACTGATGATCCACCTACAAATGTGAACTGATGTTCAAAAATAAAACATTTGAAAACGGACCATTCTCCACATTTCTGAAGCATGGCGTAATGGGGGGGGTGTTATCTCTTTTGTCAAAAATCAGCCGTTTTTGCTTGAACATTAAATGCCTCCAAATGGTATTTAATTAACTTCCCGGGGTGAAGAAACCCTTTTTGAGAACTCAGAGTGAGTAAATTGGCCATTTTCATGCACTTTTAACCATTCCATAAATCTTGTGTTTAGGGCCCCTGGAAGCATGAAAATCACTTTAAACATGCTAATTTTAGCTCTAACACTGATGATCAACCTACAAATGTGAACTGACGTTCAAAAATAAAACATTTGAAAACGGACCATTTTCCACATTTCTGAAGCATGACGTAATGGGGGGGTGTTATCTCTTTCGTCGAAAATCAGCCGTTTTTGCTTGAACATTAAATGCCTCCAAATGGTATTAAATTCACTTCCCGAGCCCCTGGAAGCATGAAAATCACTTTAAACATGCTAATTTTAGCTCTAACACTGATTATCCACCTACAAATGTGAACTGACGTTCAAAAATAAAACATTTGAAAACGGACCATTTTCCACATTTCTGAAGCATGACTTAATGGGGGTGGGTGTTATCTCTTTTGTCAAAAATCAACCGTTCTTGCTTGAACATTAAATGCCTCCAAATGGTATTTAATTAACTTCCCGAGCCCCTGGAAGCATGAGAATCACTTTAAACATGCTAATTTTAGCTCTAAAACTGATGATCCACCTACAAATGTGAACTGACGTTCAAAAATAAAACATTTGAAAACGGACCATTTTTCACATTTCTGAAGCATGAGGTAATGGGGGGTCATATCTCTTTTGTCGAAAATCAGCCGTTTTTGCTTGAACATTAAATGCCTTCAAATGGTATTTAATTAACTTCCCGTGGTGAAGAAACCCTTTTTGAGCACTCAGAGTGAGTAAATTGGCCATTTTCATGCACTTTTAACCATTCCATAAATCTTGTGTTTAGGGCCCCTGGAAGCATGAAAATCACTTTAAACATGCTAATTTTAGCTCTAACACTGATGATCCACCTACAAATGTGAACTGACGTTCAAAAATAAAACATTTGAAAACGGACCATTCTCCACATTTCTGAAGCATGGCGTAATGGGGGGGGTGTTATCTCTTTTGTCGAAAATCAGCCGTTTTTGCTTGAACATTAAATGCCTCCAAATGGTATTTAATTAACTTCCCGGGGTGAAGAAACCCTTTTTGAGAACTCAGAGTGAGTAAATTGGCCATTTTCATGCACTTTTAACCATTCCATAAATCTTGTGTTTAGGGCCCCTGAAAGCATGAAAATCACTTTAAACATGCTAATTTTAGCTCTAACACTGATGATCAACCTACAAATGTGAACTGACGTTCAAAAATAAAACATTTGAAAACGGACCATTTTCCACATTTCTGAAGCATGACGTAATGGGGGGGTGTTATCTCTTTCGTCGAAAATTAGCCGTTTTTGCTTGAACATTAAATGCCTCCAAATGGTATTAAATTCACTTCCCGAGCCCCTGGAAGCATGAAAATCACTTTAAACATGCTAATTTTAGCTCTAACACTGATTATCCACCTACAAATGTGAACTGACGTTCAAAAATAAAACATTTGAAAACGGACCATTTTCCACATTTCTGAAGCATGACTTAATGGGGGTGGGTGTTATCTCTTTTGTCAAAAATCAACCGTTCTTGCTTGAACATTAAATGCCTCCAAATGGTATTTAATTAACTTCCCGAGCCCCTGGAAGCATGAGAATCACTTTAAACATGCTAATTTTAGCTCTAAAACTGATGATCCACCTACAAATGTGAACTGACGTTCAAAAATAAAACATTTGAAAACGGACCATTCTCCACATTTCTGAAGCATGACGTAATGGGGGGTGTTATCTCTTTTGTCGAAAATCAGACGTTTTTGCTTGAACATTAAATGCCTCCAAATGGTATTTAATTAACTTCCCGGGGTGAAGAAATGCTTTTTGAGAACTCAGAGTGAGTAAATTGGCAATTTTCATGCACTTTTCACCATTCCATTAATCTTGTGTTTAGGGCCCCTGGAAGCATGAAAATCACTTTAAACATGCTAATTTTAGCTCTAACACTGATGATCAACCTACAAATGTGAACTGACGTTCAAAAATAAAACATGTGAAAACGGACCATTTTCCACATTTCTGAAGCCTGACGTAATGGGGGGGTGTTATCTCTTTTGTCGAAAATCAGCCGTTTTTGCTTGAACATTAAATGCCTCCAAATGGTATTTAATTCACTTCCCGAGCCCCTGGAAGCATAAAAATCACTTTAAACATGCTAATTTTAGCTCTAACACTGATGATCCACCTACAAATGTGAACTGATGTTCAAAAATAAAACATTTGAAAACGGACCATTCTCCACATTTCTGAAGCATGGCGTAATGGGGGGGGTGTTATCTCTTTTGTCGAAAATCAGCCGTTTTTGCTTGAACATTAAATGCCTTCAAATGGTATTTAATTAACTTTCCGTGGTGAAGAAACCCTTTTTGAGCACTCAGAGTGAGTAAATTGGCCATTTTCATGCACTTTTAACCATTCCATAAATCTTGTGTTTAGGGCCCCTGGAAGCATGAAAATCACTTTAAACATGCTAATTTTAGCTCTAACACTGATGATCCACCTACAAATGTGAACTGACGTTCAAAAATAAAACATTTGAAAACGGACCATTTTCCACATTTCTGAAGCATGACGTAATGGGGGGTGTGATCTCTTTTGTCAAAAATCAGCCGTTTTTGCTTGAACATTAAATGCCTCCAAATGGTATTTAATTAACTTCCCGGGGTGAAGAAACCCTTTTTGAGAACTCAGAGTGAGTAAATTCGCCATTTTCATGCACTTTTAACCATTCCATAAATCTTGTGTTTAGGGCCCCTGGAAGCATGAAAATCACTTTAAACATGCTAATTTTAGCTCTAACACTGATGATCCACCTACAAATGTGAACTGACGTTCAAAAATAAAACATTTGAAAACGGACCATTTTCCACATTTCTGAAGCATGACGTATTGGGGGGGGGTGTTATCTCTTTTGTCAAAAATCAGCCGTTTTTGCTTGAACATTAAATGCCTCCAAATGGTATTTAATTAACTTCCCGGGGTGAAGAAACCCTTTTTGAGAACTCAGAGTGAGTAAATTGGCCATTATCATGCACTTTTAACCATTCCATAAATCTTGTGTTTAGGGCCCCTGGAAGCATGAAAATCACTTTAAACATGCTAATTTTAGCTCTAACACTGATGATCCACCTACAAATGTGAACTGACGTTCAAAAATAAAACATTTGAAAATGGACCATTTTCCACATTTCTGAAGCATGACATAATGGGGGGTGTTATCTCTTTTGTCGAAAATCAGCTGTTTTTGCTTGAACATTAAATGCCTCCAAATGGTATTTAATTAACTTCCCGGGGTAAAGAAACCCTTTTTGAGAACTCAGAGTGAGTAAATTGGCCATTTTCATGCACTTTTAACCATTCCATAAATCTTGTGTTTAGGGCCCCTGGAAGCATGAAAATCACTTTAAACATGCTAATTTTAGCTCTAACACTGATGATCCACCTACAAATGTGAACTGACGTTCAAAAATAAAACATTTGAAAACGGACCATTTTCCACATTTCTGAAGCATGACGTAATGGGGGGTGTGATCTCTTTTGTCAAAAATCAGCCGTTTTTGCTTGAACATTAAATGCCTCCAAATGGTATTTAATTAACTTCCCGGGGTGAAGAAACCCTTTTTGAGAACTCAGAGTGAGTAAATTCGCCATTTTCATGCACTTTTAACCATTCCATAAATCTTGTGTTTAGGGCCCCTGGAAGCATGAAAATCACTTTAAACATGCTAATTTTAGCTCTAACACTGATGATCCACCTACAAATGTGAACTGACGTTCAAAAATAAAACATTTGAAAACGGAACATTTTCCACATTTCTGAAGCATGACGTATTGGGGGGGGTGTTATCTCTTTTGTCAAAAATCAGCCGTTTTTGCTTGAACATTAAATGCCTCCAAATGGTATTTAATTAACTTCCCGGGGTGAAGAAACCCTTTTTGAGAACTCAGAGTGAGTAAATTGGCCATTATCATGCACTTTTAACCATTCCATAAATCTTGTGTTTAGGGCCCCTGGAAGCATGAAAATCACTTTAAACATGCTAATTTTAGCTCTAACACTGATGATCCACCTACAAATGTGAACTGACGTTCAAAAATAAAACATTTGAAAATGGACCATTTTCCACATTTCTGAAGCATGACATAATGGGGGGTGTTATCTCTTTTGTCGAAAATCAGCTGTTTTTGCTTGAACATTAAATGCCTCCAAATGGTATTTAATTAACTTCCCGGGGTAAAGAAACCCTTTTTGAGAACTCAGAGTGAGTAAATTGGCCATTTTCATGCACTTTTAACCATTCCATAAATCTTGTGTTTAGGGCCCCTGGAAGCATGAAAATCACTTTAAACATGCTAATTTTAGCTCTAACACTGATGATCCACCTACAAATGTGAACTGACGTTCAAAAATAAAATATTTGAAAACGGACCATTTTCCACATTTCTGAAGCATGACGTAATGGTGGGGTGTTATCTCTTTTGTCGAAAATCAGCCGTTTTTGCTTGAACATTAAATGCCTCCAAATGGTATTTAAATAACTTCCCGGCGTGAAGAAACCCTTTTTGAGAACTCAGAGTGAGTAAATTGGCCATTTTCATGCACTTTTAACCGTTCCAGAAATCTTGTGTTTAGGGCTCCTGGAAGCATGAAAATCACTTTAAACATGCTAATTTTAGCTCTAACACTGATGATCCACCTACAAATGTGAACTGACGTTCAAAAATAAAACATTTGAAAACTGACCATTTTTCACATTTCTGAAGCATGACGTAATGGGGGGGTGTTATCTCTTTTGTCAAAAATCAACCGTTCTTGCTTGAACATTAAATGCCTCCAAATGGTATTTAATTAACTTCCAGAGCCCCTGGAAGTATGAGAATCACTTTAAACATGCTAATTTTAGCTCTAAAACTGATGATCCACCTACAAATGTGAACTGACGTTCAAAAATAAAACATTTGAAAACGGACCATTTTCCACATTTCTGAAGCATGACGTAATGGGGGGGTGTTATCTCTTTTGTTGAAAATCAGCTGTTTTTGCTTGAACATTAAATGCCTCCAAATGGTATTTAATTAACTTCCCGGGGTAAAGAAACCCTTTTTGAGAACTCAGAGTGAGTAAATTGGCCATTTTCATGCACTTATAACCATTCCATAAATCTTGTGTTTAGGGCCCCTGGAAGCATGAAAATCACTTTAAACATGCTAATTTTAGCTCTAACACTGATGATCCACCTACAAATGTGAACTGATGTTCAAAAATAAAACATTTTAAAACGGACCATTCTCCACATTTCTGAAGCATGACGTAATGGGGGGTGTTATCTCTTTTGTCGAAAATCAGACGTTTTTGCTTGAACATTAAATGCCTCCAAATGGTATTTAATTAACTTCCCGGGGTGAAGAAATGCTTTTTGAGAACTCAGAGTGAGTAAATTGGCAATTTTCATGCACTTTTCACCATTCCATTAATCTTGTGTTTAGGGCCCCTGGAAGCATGAAAATCACTTTAAACATGCTAATTTTAGCTCTAACACTGATGATCAACCTACAAATGTGAACTGACGTTCAAAAATAAAACATGTGAAAACGGACCATTTTCCACATTTCTGAAGCCTGACGTAATGGGGGGGTGTTATCTCTTTTGTCGAAAATCAGCCGTTTTTGCTTGAACATTAAATGCCTCCAAATGGTATTTAATTCACTTCCCGAGCCCCTGGAAGCATAAAAATCACTTTAAACATGCTAATTTTAGCTCTAACACTGATGATCCACCTACAAATGTGAACTGATGTTCAAAAATAAAACATTTGAAAACGGACCATTCTCCACATTTCTGAAGCATGGCGTAATGGGGGGGGTGTTATCTCTTTTGTCGAAAATCAGCCGTTTTTGCTTGAACATTAAATGCCTTCAAATGGTATTTAATTAACTTTCCGTGGTGAAGAAACCCTTTTTGAGCACTCAGAGTGAGTAAATTGGCCATTTTCATGCACTTTTAACCATTCCATAAATCTTGTGTTTAGGGCCCCTGGAAGCATGAAAATCACTTTAAACATGCTAATTTTAGCTCTAACACTGATGATCCACCTACAAATGTGAACTGACGTTCAAAAATAAAACATTTGAAAACGGACCATTTTCCACATTTCTGAAGCATGACGTAATGGGGGGTGTGATCTCTTTTGTCAAAAATCAGCCGTTTTTGCTTGAACATTAAATGCCTCCAAATGGTATTTAATTAACTTCCCGGGGTGAAGAAACCCTTTTTGAGAACTCAGAGTGAGTAAATTCGCCATTTTCATGCACTTTTAACCATTCCATAAATCTTGTGTTTAGGGCCCCTGGAAGCATGAAAATCACTTTAAACATGCTAATTTTAGCTCTAACACTGATGATCCACCTACAAATGTGAACTGACGTTCAAAAATAAAACATTTGAAAACGGACCATTTTCCACATTTCTGAAGCATGACGTATTGGGGGGGGGTGTTATCTCTTTTGTCAAAAATCAGCCGTTTTTGCTTGAACATTAAATGCCTCCAAATGGTATTTAATTAACTTCCCGGGGTGAAGAAACCCTTTTTGAGAACTCAGAGTGAGTAAATTGGCCATTATCATGCACTTTTAACCATTCCATAAATCTTGTGTTTAGGGCCCCTGGAAGCATGAAAATCACTTTAAACATGCTAATTTTAGCTCTAACACTGATGATCCACCTACAAATGTGAACTGACGTTCAAAAATAAAACATTTGAAAATGGACCATTTTCCACATTTCTGAAGCATGACATAATGGGGGGTGTTATCTCTTTTGTCGAAAATCAGCTGTTTTTGCTTGAACATTAAATGCCTCCAAATGGTATTTAATTAACTTCCCGGGGTAAAGAAACCCTTTTTGAGAACTCAGAGTGAGTAAATTGGCCATTTTCATGCACTTTTAACCATTCCATAAATCTTGTGTTTAGGGCCCCTGGAAGCATGAAAATCACTTTAAACATGCTAATTTTAGCTCTAACACTGATGATCCACCTACAAATGTGAACTGACGTTCAAAAATAAAACATTTGAAAACGGACCATTTTCCACATTTCTGAAGCATGACGTAATGGGGGGTGTGATCTCTTTTGTCAAAAATCAGCCGTTTTTGCTTGAACATTAAATGCCTCCAAATGGTATTTAATTAACTTCCCGGGGTGAAGAAACCCTTTTTGAGAACTCAGAGTGAGTAAATTCGCCATTTTCATGCACTTTTAACCATTCCATAAATCTTGTGTTTAGGGCCCCTGGAAGCATGAAAATCACTTTAAACATGCTAATTTTAGCTCTAACACTGATGATCCACCTACAAATGTGAACTGACGTTCAAAAATAAAACATTTGAAAACGGACCATTTTCCACATTTCTGAAGCATGACGTATTGGGGGGGGTGTTATCTCTTTTGTCAAAAATCAGCCGTTTTTGCTTGAACATTAAATGCCTCCAAATGGTATTTAATTAACTTCCCGGGGTGAAGAAACCCTTTTTGAGAACTCAGAGTGAGTAAATTGGCCATTATCATGCACTTTTAACCATTCCATAAATCTTGTGTTTAGGGCCCCTGGAAGCATGAAAATCACTTTAAACATGCTAATTTTAGCTCTAACACTGATGATCCACCTACAAATGTGAACTGACGTTCAAAAATAAAACATTTGAAAATGGACCATTTTCCACATTTCTGAAGCATGACATAATGGGGGGTGTTATCTCTTTTGTCGAAAATCAGCTGTTTTTGCTTGAACATTAAATGCCTCCAAATGGTATTTAATTAACTTCCCGGGGTAAAGAAACCCTTTTTGAGAACTCAGAGTGAGTAAATTGGCCATTTTCATGCACTTTTAACCATTCCATAAATCTTGTGTTTAGGGCCCCTGGAAGCATGAAAATCACTTTAAACATGCTAATTTTAGCTCTAACACTGATGATCCACCTACAAATGTGAACTGACGTTCAAAAATAAAATATTTGAAAACGGACCATTTTCCACATTTCTGAAGCATGACGTAATGGTGGGGTGTTATCTCTTTTGTCGAAAATCAGCCGTTTTTGCTTGAACATTAAATGCCTCCAAATGGTATTTAAATAACTTCCCGGCGTGAAGAAACCCTTTTTGAGAACTCAGAGTGAGTAAATTGGCCATTTTCATGCACTTTTAACCGTTCCAGAAATCTTGTGTTTAGGGCTCCTGGAAGCATGAAAATCACTTTAAACATGCTAATTTTAGCTCTAACACTGATGATCCACCTACAAATGTGAACTGACGTTCAAAAATAAAACATTTGAAAACTGACCATTTTTCACATTTCTGAAGCATGACGTAATGGGGGGGTGTTATCTCTTTTGTCAAAAATCAACCGTTCTTGCTTGAACATTAAATGCCTCCAAATGGTATTTAATTAACTTCCAGAGCCCCTGGAAGTATGAGAATCACTTTAAACATGCTAATTTTAGCTCTAAAACTGATGATCCACCTACAAATGTGAACTGACGTTCAAAAATAAAACATTTGAAAACGGACCATTTTCCACATTTCTGAAGCATGACGTAATGGGGGGGTGTTATCTCTTTTGTTGAAAATCAGCTGTTTTTGCTTGAACATTAAATGCCTCCAAATGGTATTTAATTAACTTCCCGGGGTAAAGAAACCCTTTTTGAGAACTCAGAGTGAGTAAATTGGCCATTTTCATGCACTTATAACCATTCCATAAATCTTGTGTTTAGGGCCCCTGGAAGCATGAAAATCACTTTAAACATGCTAATTTTAGCTCTAACACTGATGATCCACCTACAAATGTGAACTGACGTTCAAAAATAAAATATTTGAAAACAGACCATTTTCCACATTTCTGAAGCATGACGTAATGGGGGGTGTTATCTCTTTTGTCGAAAATCAGCCGTTTTTGCTTGAACATTAAATGCCTCCAAATGGTATTTAATTAACTTACCGGGGTGAAGAAACCCTTTTTGAGAACTCAGAGTGAGTAAATTGGCAATTTTCATGCACTTTTCACCATTCAATAAATCTTGTGTTTAGGGCCCCTGGAAGCATGAAAATCACTTTAAACATGCTAATTTTAGCTCTAACACTTTTGATCCACCTACAAATGTGAACTGACGTTCAAAAATAAAACATTTGAAAACGGACCATTTTCCACATTTCTGAAGCATGACGTAATGGGGGGGGGGTGTTATCTCTTTTTTCAAAAATCAGCTGTTTTTGCTTGAACATTAAATGCCTCCAAATAGTATTTTAATTCACTTCCGGAGCCCCTTGAAGCATGAAAATCACTTTAAACATGCTAATTTTAGCTCTAAAACTGATGATCCACCTACAAATGTGAACTGATGTTCAAAAATAAAACATTTGAAAAGGGACCATTTTCCACATTTCTGAAGCATGACGTAATGGTGGGGTGTTATCTATTTTGTCGAAAATCAGACGTTTTTGCTTGAACATTAAATGCCTCCAAATGGCATTTAATTAACTTCCCGGGGTGAAGAAACCCTTTTTGAGAACTCAGAGTGAGTAAATTGGCAATTTTCATGCACTTTTCACCATTCCATAAATCTTGTGTTTAGGGCCCCTGGAAGCATGAAAATCACTTTAAACATGCTAATTTTAGCTCTAAAACTGATGATCCACCTACAAATGTGAACTGATGTTCAAAAATAAACATTTGAAAACGGACCATTTTCCGCATTTCTGAAGCATGACGTAATGGTGGGGTGTTATCTCTTTTGTCGAAAATCAGCCGTTTTTGCTTGAACATTAAATGCCTCCAAATGGTATTTAATTAACTTCCCGGGGTGAAGAAACCCTTTTTGAGAACTCAGAGTGAGTAAATTGGCCATTATCATGCACTTTTAACCATTCCATAAATCTTGTGTTTAGGGCCCCTGGAAGCATGAAAATCACTTTAAACATGCTAATTTTAGCTCTAACACTGATGATCCACCTACAAATGTGAACTGACGTTCAAAAATAAAACATTTGAAAATGGACCATTTTCCACATTTCTGAAGCATGACATAATGGGGGGTGTTATCTCTTTTGTCGAAAATCAGCTGTTTTTGCTTGAACATTAAATGCCTCCAAATGGTATTTAATTAACTTCCCGGGGTAAAGAAACCCTTTTTGAGAACTCAGAGTGAGTAAATTGGCCATTTTCATGCACTTTTAACCATTCCATAAATCTTGTGTTTAGGGCCCCTGGAAGCATGAAAATCACTTTAAACATGCTAATTTTAGCTCTAACACTGATGATCCACCTACAAATGTGAACTGACGTTCAAAAATAAAATATTTGAAAACGGACCATTTTCCACATTTCTGAAGCATGACGTAATGGTGGGGTGTTATCTCTTTTGTCGAAAATCAGCCGTTTTTGCTTGAACATTAAATGCCTCCAAATGGTATTTAAATAACTTCCCGGCGTGAAGAAACCCTTTTTGAGAACTCAGAGTGAGTAAATTGGCCATTTTCATGCACTTTTAACCGTTCCAGAAATCTTGTGTTTAGGGCTCCTGGAAGCATGAAAATCACTTTAAACATGCTAATTTTAGCTCTAACACTGATGATCCACCTACAAATGTGAACTGACGTTCAAAAATAAAACATTTGAAAACGGACCATTTTCCACATTTCTGAAGCATGACGTAATGGGGGTGTTATCTCTTTTGTCGAAAATCAGCCGTTTTTGCTTGAACATTAAATGCCTCCAAATGGTATTTAATTAACTTACCGGGGTGAAGAAACCCTTTTTGAGAACTCAGAGTGAGTAAATTGGCAATTTTCATGCACTTTTCACCATTCAATAAATCTTGTGTTTAGGGCCCCTGGAAGCATGAAAATCACTTTAAACATGCTAATTTTAGCTCTAACACTGATGATCCACCTACAAATGTGAACTGACGTTCAAAAATAAAACATTTGAAAACGGACCATTTTCCACATTTCTGAAGCATGACGTAATGGGGGGGGTGTTATCTCTTTTTTCAAAAATCAGCTGTTTTTGCTTGAACATTAAATGCCTCCAAATAGTATTTAATTCACTTCCGGAGCCCCTTGAAGCATGAAAATCACTTTAAACATGCTAATTTTAGCTCTAAAACTGATGATCCACCTACAAATGTGAACTGATGTTCAAAAATAAAACATTTGAAAAGGGACCATTTTCCACATTTCTGAAGCATGACGTAATGGTGGGGTGTTATCTATTTTGTCGAAAATCAGACGTTTTTGCTTGAACATTAAATGCCTCCAAATGGCATTTAATTAACTTCCCGGGGTGAAGAAACCCTTTTTGAGAACTCAGAGTGAGTAAATTGGCAATTTTCATGCACTTTTCACCATTCCATAAATCTTGTGTTTAGGGCCCCTGGAAGCATGAAAATCACTTTAAACATGCTAATTTTAGCTCTAAAACTGATGATCCACCTACAAATGTGAACTGATGTTCAAAAATAAACATTTGAAAACGGACCATTTTCCACATTTCTGAAGCATGACGTAATGGTGGGGTGTTATCTCTTTTGTCGAAAATCAGACGTTTTTGCTTGAACATTAAATGCCTCCAAATGGTATTTAATTAACTTCCCGGGGTGAAGAAACGCTTTTTGAGAACTCAGAGTGAGTAAATTGGCAATTTTCATGCACTTTTCACCATTCCATTAATCTTGTGTTTAGGGCCCCTGGAAGCATGAAAATCACTTTAAACATGCTAATTTTAGCTCTAACACTGATGATCAACCTACAAATGTGAACTGACGTTCAAAAATAAAACATGTGAAAACGGACCATTTTCCACATTTCTGAAGCCTGACGTAATGGGGGGGTGTTATCTCTTTTGTCGAAAATCAGCCGTTTTTGCTTGAACATTAAATGCCTCCAAATGGTATTTAATTCACTTCCCGAGCCCCTGGAAGCATAAAAATCACTTTAAACATGCTAATTTTAGCTCTAACACTGATGATCCACCTACAAATGTGAACTGATGTTCAAAAATAAAACATTTGAAAACGGACCATTCTCCACATTTCTGAAGCATGGCGTAATGGGGGGGGTGTTATCTCTTTTGTCAAAAATCAGCCGTTTTTGCTTGAACATTAAATGCCTCCAAATGGTATTTAATTAACTTCCCGGGGTGAAGAAACCCTTTTTGAGAACTCAGAGTGAGTAAATTGGCCATTTTCATGCACTTTTAACCATTCCATAAATCTTGTGTTTAGGGCCCCTGGAAGCATGAAAATCACTTTAAACATGCTAATTTTAGCTCTAACACTGATGATCAACCTACAAATGTGAACTGACGTTCAAAAATAAAACATTTGAAAACGGACCATTTTCCACATTTCTGAAGCATGACGTAATGGGGGGGTGTTATCTCTTTCGTCGAAAATCAGCCGTTTTTGCTTGAACATTAAATGCCTCCAAATGGTATTAAATTCACTTCCCGAGCCCCTGGAAGCATGAAAATCACTTTAAACATGCTAATTTTAGCTCTAACACTGATTATCCACCTACAAATGTGAACTGACGTTCAAAAATAAAACATTTGAAAACGGACCATTTTCCACATTTCTGAAGCATGACTTAATGGGGGTGGGTGTTATCTCTTTTGTCAAAAATCAACCGTTCTTGCTTGAACATTAAATGCCTCCAAATGGTATTTAATTAACTTCCCGAGCCCCTGGAAGCATGAGAATCACTTTAAACATGCTAATTTTAGCTCTAAAACTGATGATCCACCTACAAATGTGAACTGACGTTCAAAAATAAAACATTTGAAAACGGACCATTTTTCACATTTCTGAAGCATGAGGTAATGGGGGGTCATATCTCTTTTGTCGAAAATCAGCCGTTTTTGCTTGAACATTAAATGCCTTCAAATGGTATTTAATTAACTTCCCGTGGTGAAGAAACCCTTTTTGAGCACTCAGAGTGAGTAAATTGGCCATTTTCATGCACTTTTAACCATTCCATAAATCTTGTGTTTAGGGCCCCTGGAAGCATGAAAATCACTTTAAACATGCTAATTTTAGCTCTAACACTGATGATCCACCTACAAATGTGAACTGACGTTCAAAAATAAAACATTTGAAAACGGACCATTCTCCACATTTCTGAAGCATGGCGTAATGGGGGGGGTGTTATCTCTTTTGTCGAAAATCAGCCGTTTTTGCTTGAACATTAAATGCCTCCAAATGGTATTTAATTAACTTCCCGGGGTGAAGAAACCCTTTTTGAGAACTCAGAGTGAGTAAATTGGCCATTTTCATGCACTTTTAACCATTCCATAAATCTTGTGTTTAGGGCCCCTGGAAGCATGAAAATCACTTTAAACATGCTAATTTTAGCTCTAACACTGATGATCAACCTACAAATGTGAACTGACGTTCAAAAATAAAACATTTGAAAACGGACCATTTTCCACATTTCTGAAGCATGACGTAATGGGGGGGTGTTATCTCTTTCGTCGAAAATTAGCCGTTTTTGCTTGAACATTAAATGCCTCCAAATGGTATTAAATTCACTTCCCGAGCCCCTGGAAGCATGAAAATCACTTTAAACATGCTAATTTTAGCTCTAACACTGATTATCCACCTACAAATGTGAACTGACGTTCAAAAATAAAACATTTGAAAACGGACCATTTTCCACATTTCTGAAGCATGACTTAATGGGGGTGGGTGTTATCTCTTTTGTCAAAAATCAACCGTTCTTGCTTGAACATTAAATGCCTCCAAATGGTATTTAATTAACTTCCCGAGCCCCTGGAAGCATGAGAATCACTTTAAACATGCTAATTTTAGCTCTAAAACTGATGATCCACCTACAAATGTGAACTGACGTTCAAAAATAAAACATTTGAAAACGGACCATTCTCCACATTTCTGAAGCATGACGTAATGGGGGGTGTTATCTCTTTTGTCGAAAATCAGACGTTTTTGCTTGAACATTAAATGCCTCCAAATGGTATTTAATTAACTTCCCGGGGTGAAGAAATGCTTTTTGAGAACTCAGAGTGAGTAAATTGGCAATTTTCATGCACTTTTCACCATTCCATTAATCTTGTGTTTAGGGCCCCTGGAAGCATGAAAATCACTTTAAACATGCTAATTTTAGCTCTAACACTGATGATCAACCTACAAATGTGAACTGACGTTCAAAAATAAAACATGTGAAAACGGACCATTTTCCACATTTCTGAAGCCTGACGTAATGGGGGGGTGTTATCTCTTTTGTCGAAAATCAGCCGTTTTTGCTTGAACATTAAATGCCTCCAAATGGTATTTAATTCACTTCCCGAGCCCCTGGAAGCATAAAAATCACTTTAAACATGCTAATTTTAGCTCTAACACTGATGATCCACCTACAAATGTGAACTGATGTTCAAAAATAAAACATTTGAAAACGGACCATTCTCCACATTTCTGAAGCATGGCGTAATGGGGGGGGTGTTATCTCTTTTGTCGAAAATCAGCCGTTTTTGCTTGAACATTAAATGCCTTCAAATGGTATTTAATTAACTTTCCGTGGTGAAGAAACCCTTTTTGAGCACTCAGAGTGAGTAAATTGGCCATTTTCATGCACTTTTAACCATTCCATAAATCTTGTGTTTAGGGCCCCTGGAAGCATGAAAATCACTTTAAACATGCTAATTTTAGCTCTAACACTGATGATCCACCTACAAATGTGAACTGACGTTCAAAAATAAAACATTTGAAAACGGACCATTTTCCACATTTCTGAAGCATGACGTAATGGGGGGTGTGATCTCTTTTGTCAAAAATCAGCCGTTTTTGCTTGAACATTAAATGCCTCCAAATGGTATTTAATTAACTTCCCGGGGTGAAGAAACCCTTTTTGAGAACTCAGAGTGAGTAAATTCGCCATTTTCATGCACTTTTAACCATTCCATAAATCTTGTGTTTAGGGCCCCTGGAAGCATGAAAATCACTTTAAACATGCTAATTTTAGCTCTAACACTGATGATCCACCTACAAATGTGAACTGACGTTCAAAAATAAAACATTTGAAAACGGACCATTTTCCACATTTCTGAAGCATGACGTATTGGGGGGGGGTGTTATCTCTTTTGTCAAAAATCAGCCGTTTTTGCTTGAACATTAAATGCCTCCAAATGGTATTTAATTAACTTCCCGGGGTGAAGAAACCCTTTTTGAGAACTCAGAGTGAGTAAATTGGCCATTATCATGCACTTTTAACCATTCCATAAATCTTGTGTTTAGGGCCCCTGGAAGCATGAAAATCACTTTAAACATGCTAATTTTAGCTCTAACACTGATGATCCACCTACAAATGTGAACTGACGTTCAAAAATAAAACATTTGAAAATGGACCATTTTCCACATTTCTGAAGCATGACATAATGGGGGGTGTTATCTCTTTTGTCGAAAATCAGCTGTTTTTGCTTGAACATTAAATGCCTCCAAATGGTATTTAATTAACTTCCCGGGGTAAAGAAACCCTTTTTGAGAACTCAGAGTGAGTAAATTGGCCATTTTCATGCACTTTTAACCATTCCATAAATCTTGTGTTTAGGGCCCCTGGAAGCATGAAAATCACTTTAAACATGCTAATTTTAGCTCTAACACTGATGATCCACCTACAAATGTGAACTGACGTTCAAAAATAAAACATTTGAAAACGGACCATTTTCCACATTTCTGAAGCATGACGTAATGGGGGGTGTGATCTCTTTTGTCAAAAATCAGCCGTTTTTGCTTGAACATTAAATGCCTCCAAATGGTATTTAATTAACTTCCCGGGGTGAAGAAACCCTTTTTGAGAACTCAGAGTGAGTAAATTCGCCATTTTCATGCACTTTTAACCATTCCATAAATCTTGTGTTTAGGGCCCCTGGAAGCATGAAAATCACTTTAAACATGCTAATTTTAGCTCTAACACTGATGATCCACCTACAAATGTGAACTGACGTTCAAAAATAAAACATTTGAAAACGGACCATTTTCCACATTTCTGAAGCATGACGTATTGGGGGGGGTGTTATCTCTTTTGTCAAAAATCAGCCGTTTTTGCTTGAACATTAAATGCCTCCAAATGGTATTTAATTAACTTCCCGGGGTGAAGAAACCCTTTTTGAGAACTCAGAGTGAGTAAATTGGCCATTATCATGCACTTTTAACCATTCCATAAATCTTGTGTTTAGGGCCCCTGGAAGCATGAAAATCACTTTAAACATGCTAATTTTAGCTCTAACACTGATGATCCACCTACAAATGTGAACTGACGTTCAAAAATAAAACATTTGAAAATGGACCATTTTCCACATTTCTGAAGCATGACATAATGGGGGGTGTTATCTCTTTTGTCGAAAATCAGCTGTTTTTGCTTGAACATTAAATGCCTCCAAATGGTATTTAATTAACTTCCCGGGGTAAAGAAACCCTTTTTGAGAACTCAGAGTGAGTAAATTGGCCATTTTCATGCACTTTTAACCATTCCATAAATCTTGTGTTTAGGGCCCCTGGAAGCATGAAAATCACTTTAAACATGCTAATTTTAGCTCTAACACTGATGATCCACCTACAAATGTGAACTGACGTTCAAAAATAAAATATTTGAAAACGGACCATTTTCCACATTTCTGAAGCATGACGTAATGGTGGGGTGTTATCTCTTTTGTCGAAAATCAGCCGTTTTTGCTTGAACATTAAATGCCTCCAAATGGTATTTAAATAACTTCCCGGCGTGAAGAAACCCTTTTTGAGAACTCAGAGTGAGTAAATTGGCCATTTTCATGCACTTTTAACCGTTCCAGAAATCTTGTGTTTAGGGCTCCTGGAAGCATGAAAATCACTTTAAACATGCTAATTTTAGCTCTAACACTGATGATCCACCTACAAATGTGAACTGACGTTCAAAAATAAAACATTTGAAAACTGACCATTTTTCACATTTCTGAAGCATGACGTAATGGGGGGGTGTTATCTCTTTTGTCAAAAATCAACCGTTCTTGCTTGAACATTAAATGCCTCCAAATGGTATTTAATTAACTTCCAGAGCCCCTGGAAGTATGAGAATCACTTTAAACATGCTAATTTTAGCTCTAAAACTGATGATCCACCTACAAATGTGAACTGACGTTCAAAAATAAAACATTTGAAAACGGACCATTTTCCACATTTCTGAAGCATGACGTAATGGGGGGGTGTTATCTCTTTTGTTGAAAATCAGCTGTTTTTGCTTGAACATTAAATGCCTCCAAATGGTATTTAATTAACTTCCCGGGGTAAAGAAACCCTTTTTGAGAACTCAGAGTGAGTAAATTGGCCATTTTCATGCACTTATAACCATTCCATAAATCTTGTGTTTAGGGCCCCTGGAAGCATGAAAATCACTTTAAACATGCTAATTTTAGCTCTAACACTGATGATCCACCTACAAATGTGAACTGACGTTCAAAAATAAAATATTTGAAAACAGACCATTTTCCACATTTCTGAAGCATGACGTAATGGGGGGTGTTATCTCTTTTGTCGAAAATCAGCCGTTTTTGCTTGAACATTAAATGCCTCCAAATGGTATTTGATTAACTTACCGGGGTGAAGAAACCCTTTTTGAGAACTCAGAGTGAGTAAATTGGCAATTTTCATGCACTTTTCACCATTCAATAAATCTTGTGTTTAGGGCCCCTGGAAGCATGAAAATCACTTTAAACATGCTAATTTTAGCTCTAACACTTTTGATCCACCTACAAATGTGAACTGACGTTCAAAATAAAACATTTGAAAACGGACCATTTTCCACATTTCTGAAGCATGACGTAATGGGGGGGGGGTGTTATCTCTTTTTTCAAAAATCAGCTGTTTTGCTTGAACATTAAATGCCTCCAAATAGTATTTAATTCACTTCCGGAGCCCCTTGAAGCATGAAAATCACTTTAAACATGCTAATTTTAGCTCTAAAACTGATGATCCACCTACAATGTGAACTGATGTTCAAAAATAAACATTTGAAAAGGGACCATTTTCCACATTTCTGAAGCATGACGTAATGGTGGGTGTTATCTATTTTGTCGAAAATCAGACGTTTTTGCTTGAACATTAAATGCCTCCAATGGCATTTAATTAACTTCCCGGGGTTAAGAAACCCTTTTTGAGAACTCAGAGTGAGTAAATTGGCAATTTTCATGCACTTTTCACCATTCCATAAATCTTGTGTTTAGGGCCCCTGGAAGCATGAAAATCACTTTAAACATGCTAATTTTAGCTCTAAAACTGATGATCCACCTACAAATGTGAACTGATGTTCAAAATAAAAAATAAACATTTGAAAACGGACCATTTTCCGCATTTCTGAAGCATGACGTAATGGTGGGGTGTTATCTCTTTTGTCGAAAATCAGCCGTTTTTGCTTGAACATTAAATGCCTCCAAATGGTATTTAATTAACTTCCCGGGGTGAAGAAACCCTTTTTGAGAACTCAGAGTGAGTAAATTGGCCATTATCATGCACTTTTAACCATTCCATAAATCTTGTGTTTAGGGCCCCTGGAAGCATGAAAATCACTTTAAACATGCTAATTTTAGCTCTAACACTGATGATCCACCTACAAATGTGAACTGACGTTCAAAAATAAAACATTTGAAAATGGACCATTTTCCACATTTCTGAAGCATGACATAATGGGGGGTGTTATCTCTTTTGTCGAAAATCAGCTGTTTTTGCTTGAACATTAAATGCCTCCAAATGGTATTTAATTAACTTCCCGGGGTAAAGAAACCCTTTTTGAGAACTCAGAGTGAGTAAATTGGCCATTTTCATGCACTTTTAACCATTCCATAAATCTTGTGTTTAGGGCCCCTGGAAGCATGAAAATCACTTTAAACATGCTAATTTTAGCTCTAACACTGATGATCCACCTACAAATGTGAACTGACGTTCAAAAATAAAATATTTGAAAACGGACCATTTTCCACATTTCTGAAGCATGACGTAATGGTGGGGTGTTATCTCTTTTGTCGAAAATCAGCCGTTTTTGCTTGAACATTAAATGCCTCCAAATGTTATTTAAATAACTTCCCGGCGTGAAGAAACCCTTTTTGAGAACTCAGAGTGAGTAAATTGGCCATTTTCATGCACTTTTAACCGTTCCAGAAATCTTGTGTTTAGGGCTCCTGGAAGCATGAAAATCACTTTAAACATGCTAATTTTAGCTCTAACACTGATGATCCACCTACAAATGTGAACTGACGTTCAAAAATAAAACATTTGAAAACGGACCATTTTCCACATTTCTGAAGCATGACGTAATGGGGGTGTTATCTCTTTTGTCGAAAATCAGCCGTTTTTGCTTGAACATTAAATGCCTCCAAATGGTATTTAATTAACTTACCGGGGTGAAGAAACCCTTTTTGAGAACTCAGAGTGAGTAAATTGGCAATTTTCATGCACTTTTCACCATTCAATAAATCTTGTGTTTAGGGCCCCTGGAAGCATGAAAATCACTTTAAACATGCTAATTTTAGCTCTAACACTGATGATCCACCTACAAATGTGAACTGACGTTCAAAAATAAAACATTTGAAAACGGACCATTTTCCACATTTCTGAAGCATGACGTAATGGGGGGGGTGTTATCTCTTTTTTCAAAAATCAGCTGTTTTTGCTTGAACATTAAATGCCTCCAAATAGTATTTAATTCACTTCCGGAGCCCCTTGAAGCATGAAAATCACTTTAAACATGCTAATTTTAGCTCTAAAACTGATGATCCACCTACAAATGTGAACTGATGTTCAAAAATAAAACATTTGAAAAGGGACCATTTTCCACATTTCTGAAGCATGACGTAATGGTGGGGTGTTATCTATTTTGTCGAAAATCAGACGTTTTTGCTTGAACATTAAATGCCTCCAAATGGCATTTAATTAACTTCCCGGGGTGAAGAAACCCTTTTTGAGAACTCAGAGTGAGTAAATTGGCAATTTTCATGCACTTTTCACCATTCCATAAATCTTGTGTTTAGGGCCCCTGGAAGCATGAAAATCACTTTAAACATGCTAATTTTAGCTCTAAAACTGATGATCCACCTACAAATGTGAACTGATGTTCAAAAATAAACATTTGAAAACGGACCATTTTCCACATTTCTGAAGCATGACGTAATGGTGGGGTGTTATCTCTTTTGTCGAAAATCAGACGTTTTTGCTTGAACATTAAATGCCTCCAAATGGTATTTAATTAACTTCCCGGGGTGAAGAAACGCTTTTTGAGAACTCAGAGTGAGTAAATTGGCAATTTTCATGCACTTTTCACCATTCCATTAATCTTGTGTTTAGGGCCCCTGGAAGCATGAAAATCACTTTAAACATGCTAATTTTAGCTCTAACACTGATGATCAACCTACAAATGTGAACTGACGTTCAAAAATAAAACATGTGAAAACGGACCATTTTCCACATTTCTGAAGCCTGACGTTGGGGGGGTGTTATCTCTTTTGTCGAAAATCAGCCGTTTTTGCTTGAACATTAAATGCCTCCAAATGGTATTTAATTCACTTCCCGAGCCCCTGGAAGCATAAAAATCACTTTAAACATGCTAATTTTAGCTCTAACACTGATGATCCACCTACAAATGTGAACTGATGTTCAAAAATAAAACATTTGAAAACGGACCATTCTCCACATTTCTGAAGCATGGCGTAATGGGGGGGGTGTTATCTCTTTTGTCAAAAATCAGCCGTTTTTGCTTGAACATTAAATGCCTCCAAATGGTATTTAATTAACTTCCCGGGGTGAAGAAACCCTTTTTGAGAACTCAGAGTGAGTAAATTGGCCATTTTCATGCACTTTTAACCATTCCATAAATCTTGTGTTTAGGGCCCCTGGAAGCATGAAAATCACTTTAAACATGCTAATTTTAGCTCTAACACTGATGATCAACCTACAAATGTGAACTGACGTTCAAAAATAAAACATTTGAAAACGGACCATTTTCCACATTTCTGAAGCATGACGTAATGGGGGGGTGTTATCTCTTTCGTCGAAAATCAGCCGTTTTTGCTTGAACATTAAATGCCTCCAAATGGTATTAAATTCACTTCCCGAGCCCCTGGAAGCATGAAAATCACTTTAAACATGCTAATTTTAGCTCTAACACTGATTATCCACCTACAAATGTGAACTGACGTTCAAAAATAAAACATTTGAAAACGGACCATTTTCCACATTTCTGAAGCATGACTTAATGGGGGTGGGTGTTATCTCTTTTGTCAAAAATCAACCGTTCTTGCTTGAACATTAAATGCCTCCAAATGGTATTTAATTAACTTCCCGAGCCCCTGGAAGCATGAGAATCACTTTAAACATGCTAATTTTAGCTCTAAAACTGATGATCCACCTACAAATGTGAACTGACGTTCAAAAATAAAACATTTGAAAACGGACCATTTTTCACATTTCTGAAGCATGAGGTAATGGGGGGTCATATCTCTTTTGTCGAAAATCAGCCGTTTTTGCTTGAACATTAAATGCCTTCAAATGGTATTTAATTAACTTCCCGTGGTGAAGAAACCCTTTTTGAGCACTCAGAGTGAGTAAATTGGCCATTTTCATGCACTTTTAACCATTCCATAAATCTTGTGTTTAGGGCCCCTGGAAGCATGAAAATCACTTTAAACATGCTAATTTTAGCTCTAACACTGATGATCCACCTACAAATGTGAACTGACGTTCAAAAATAAAACATTTGAAAACGGACCATTCTCCACATTTCTGAAGCATGGCGTAATGGGGGGTGTGATCTCTTTTGTCAAAAATCAGCCGTTTTTGCTTGAACATTAAATGCCTCCAAATGGTATTTAATTAACTTCCCGGGGTGAAGAAACCCTTTTTGAGAACTCAGAGTGAGTAAATTGGCCATTTTCATGCACTTTTAACCATTCCATAAATCTTGTGTTTAGGGCCCCTGGAAGCATGAAAATCACTTTAAACATGCTAATTTTAGCTCTAACACTGATGATCCACCTACAAATGTGAACTGACGTTCAAAAATAAAACATTTGAAAACGGACCATTTTCCACATTTCTTAAGCATGACGTATTGGGGGGGGGGTGTTATCTCTTTTGTCAAAAATCAGCCGTTTTTGCTTGAACATTAAATGCCTCCAAATGGTATTTAATTAACTTCCCGGGGTGAAGAAACCCTTTTTGAGAACTCAGAGTGAGTAAATTGGCCATTATCATGCACTTTTAACCATTCCATAAATCTTGTGTTTAGGGCCCCTGGAAGCATGAAAATCACTTTAAACATGCTAATTTTAGCTCTAACACTGATGATCCACCTACAAATGTGAACTGACGTTCAAAAATAAAACATTTGAAAATGGACCATTTTCCACATTTCTGAAGCATGACATAATGGGGGGTGTTATCTCTTTTGTCGAAAATCAGCTGTTTTTGCTTGAACATTAAATGCCTCCAAATGGTATTTAATTAACTTCCCGGGGTAAAGAAACCCTTTTTGAGAACTCAGAGTGAGTAAATTGGCCATTTTCATGCACTTTTAACCATTCCATAAATCTTGTGTTTAGGGCCCCTGGAAGCATGAAAATCACTTTAAACATGCTAATTTTAGCTCTAACACTGATGATCCACCTACAAATGTGAACTGACGTTCAAAAATAAAATATTTGAAAACGGACCATTTTCCACATTTCTGAAGCATGAGTAATGGTGGGGTGTTATCTCTTTTGTCGAAAATCAGCCGTTTTTGCTTGAACATTAAATGCCTCCAAATGGTATTTAAATAACTTCCCGGCGTGAAGAAACCCTTTTTGAGAACTCAGAGTGAGTAAATTGGCCATTTTCATGCACTTTTAACCGTTCCAGAAATCTTGTGTTTAGGGCTCCTGGAAGCATGAAAATCACTTTAAACATGCTAATTTTAGCTCTAACACTGATGATCCACCTACAAATGTGAACTGACGTTCAAAAATAAAACATTTGAAAACGGACCATTTTCCACATTTCTGAAGCATGACGTAATGGGGGGGTGTTATCTCTTTTGTCAAAAATCAACCGTTCTTGCTTGAACATTAAATGCCTCCAAATGGTATTTAATTAACTTCCAGAGCCCCTGGAAGTATGAGAATCACTTTAAACATGCTAATTTTAGCTCTAAAACTGATGATCCACCTACAAATGTGAACTGACGTTCAAAAATAAAACATTTGAAAACGGACCATTTTCCACATTTCTGAAGCATGACGTAATGGGGGGGTGTTATCTCTTTTGTTGAAAATCAGCTGTTTTTGCTTGAACATTAAATGCCTCCAAATGGTATTTAATTAACTTCCCGGGGTAAAGAAACCCTTTTTGAGAACTCAGAGTGAGTAAATTGGCCATTTTCATGCACTTATAACCATTCCATAAATCTTGTGTTTAGGGCCCCTGGAAGCATGAAAATCACTTTAAACATGCTAATTTTAGCTCTAACACTGATGATCCACCTACAAATGTGAACTGACGTTCAAAAATAAAATATTTGAAAACAGACCATTTTCCACATTTCTGAAGCATGACGTAATGGGGGGTGTTATCTCTTTTGTCGAAAATCAGCCGTTTTTGCTTGAACATTAAATGCCTCCAAATGGTATTTAATTAACTTACCGGGGTGAAGAAACCCTTTTTGAGAACTCAGAGTGAGTAAATTGGCAATTTTCATGCACTTTTCACCATTCAATAAATCTTGTGTTTAGGGCCCCTGGAAGCATGAAAATCACTTTAAACATGCTAATTTTAGCTCTAACACTGATGATCCACCTACAAATGTGAACTGACGTTCAAAAATAAAACATTTGAAAACGGACCATTTTCCACATTTCTGAAGCATGACGTAATGGGGGGGGGGTGTTATCTCTTTTTTCAAAAATCAGCTGTTTTTGCTTGAACATTAAATGCCTCCAAATAGTATTTAATTCACTTCCGGAGCCCCTTGAAGCATGAAAATCACTTTAAACATGCTAATTTTAGCTCTAAAACTGATGATCCACCTACAAATGTGAACTGATGTTCAAAAATAAAACATTTGAAAAGGGACCATATTCCACATTTCTGAAGCATGACGTAATGGTGGGGTGTTATCTATTTTGTCGAAAATCAGACGTTTTTGCTTGAACATTAAATGCCTCCAAATGGCATTTAATTAACTTCCCGGGGTGAAGAAACCCTTTTTGAGAACTCAGAGTGAGTAAATTGGCAATTTTCATGCACTTTTCACCATTCCATAAATCTTGTGTTTAGGGCCCCTGGAAGCATGAAAATCACTTTAAACATGCTAATTTTAGCTCTAAAACTGATGATCCACCTACAAATGTGAACTGATGTTCAAAAATAAACATTTGAAAACGGACCATTTTCCACATTTCTGAAGCATGACGTAATGGTGGGGTGTTATCTCTTTTGTCGAAAATCAGACGTTTTTGCTTGAACATTAAATGCCTCCAAATGGTATTTAATTAACTTCCCGGGGTGAAGAAACGCTTTTTGAGAACTCAGAGTGAGTAAATTGGCAATTTTCATGCACTTTTCACCATTCCATTAATCTTGTGTTTAGGGCTCCTGGAAGCATGAAAATCACTTTAAACATGCTAATTTTAGCTCTAACACTGATGATCCACCTACAAATGTGAACTGACGTTCAAAAATAAACCATTTGAAAATGGACCATTTTCCACATTTCTGAAGCATGACGTAATGGGGGGGGGGTGTTATCTCTTTTGTCAAAAATCAGCTGTTTTTGCTTGAACATTAAATGCCTCCAAACAGAATTTAATTCACTTCCCCAGCCCCTGGAAGCATGAAAATCACTTTAAACATGCTAATTTTAGCTCTAAAACTGATGATCCACCTACAAATGTGAACTGACGTTCAAAAATAAAACATTTGAAAACGGACCATTTTCCACATTTCTGAAGCATGACGTAATGGGGGGGGTGTTATCTCTTTTGTCAAAAATCAGCCGTTTTTGCTTGAACATTAAATGCCTCCAAATGGTATTTAATTAACTTCCCGGGGTGAAGAAACCCTTTTTGAGAACTCAGAGTGAGTAAATTGGAAATTTTCATTCACTTTTAACCATTCCATAAATCTTGTGTTTAGGGCCCCTGGAAGAATGAAAATCACTTTAAACATGCTAATTTTAGCTCTAACACTGATGATCCACCTACAAATGTGAACTGATGTTCAAAAATAAAACATTTGAAAAGGGACCATTTTCCACATTTCTGAAGCATGACGTAATGGTGGGGTGTTATCTATTTTGTCGAAAATCAGACGTTTTTGCTTGAACATTAAATGCCTCCAAATGGCATTTAATTAACTTCCCGGGGTGAAGAAACCCTTTTTGAGAACTCAGAGTGAGTAAATTGGCCATTTTCATACACTTTTAACCATTCCATAAATCTTGTGTTTAGGGCCCCTGGAAGAATGAAAATCACTTTAAACATGCTAATTTTAGCTCTAACACTGATGATCCACCTACAAATGTGAACTGACGTTCAAAAATAAAACATTTGAAAACTGACCATTTTCCACATTTCTGAAGCATGACGTAATGGGGGGGGTGTTATCTCTTTTGTCAAAAATCACCCGTTTTTGCTTGAACATTAAATGCCTCCAAATGGTATTTAATTAACTTCCCGGGGTGAAGAAACCCTTTTTGAGAACTCAGAGTGAGTAAATTGGCCATTATCATGCACTTTTAACCATTCCATAAATCTTGTGTTTAGGGCCCCTGGAAGCATGAAAATCACTTTAAACATGCTAATTTTAGCTCTAACACTGATGATCCACCTACAAATGTGAACTGACGTTCAAAAATAAAACATTTTAAAATGGACCATTTTCCACATTTCTGAAGCATGACGTAATGGGGGGGTGTTATCACTTTTGTCAAAAATCAGCCGTTTTTGCTTGAATATTAAATGCCTCCAAATGGTATTAATTTAACTTCCCGGGGTGAAGAAACCCTTTTTGAGAACTCAGAGTGAGTAAATTCGCCATTTTCATGCACTTTTAACCATTCCATAAATCTTGTGTTTAGGGCCCCTGGAAGCATGAAAATCACTTTAAACATGCTAATTTTAGCTCTAACACTGATGATCCACCTACAAATGTGAACTGACGTTCAAAAATAAAACATTTGAAAACGGACCATTTTCCACATTTCTGAAGCATGACGTATTGGGGGGGGGTGTTATCTCTTTTGTCAAAAATCAGCCGTTTTTGCTTGAACATTAAATGCCTCCAAATGGTATTTAATTAACTTCCCGGGGTGAAGAACCCCTTTTTGAGAACTCAGAGTGAGTAAATTGGCCATTATCATGCACTTTTAACCATTCCATAAATCTTGTGTTTAGGGCCCCTGGAAGCATGAAAATCACTTTAAACATGCTAATTTTAGCTCTAACACTGATGATCCACCTACAAATGTGAACTGACGTTCAAAAATAAAACATTTGAAAATGGACCATTTTCCACATTTCTGAAGCATGACGTAATGGTGGGGTGTTATCTCTTTTGTCGAAAATCAGCCGTTTTTGCTTGAACATTAAATGCCTCCAAATGGTATTTAAATAACTTCCCGGCGTGAAGAAACCCTTTTTGAGAACTCAGAGTGAGTAAATTGGCCATTTTCATGCACTTTTAACCGTTCCAGAAATCTTGTGTTTAGGGCTCCTGGAAGCATGAAAATCACTTTAAACATGCTAATTTTAGCTCTAACACTGATGATCCACCTACAAATGTGAACTGACGTTCAAAAATAAAACATTTGAAAACTGACCATTTTTCACATTTCTGAAGCATGACGTAATGGGGGGGTGTTATCTCTTTTGTCAAAAATCAACCGTTCTTGCTTGAACATTAAATGCCTCCAAATGGTATTTAATTAACTTCCAGAGCCCCTGGAAGTATGAGAATCACTTTAAACATGCTAATTTTAGCTCTAAAACTGATGATCCACCTACAAATGTGAACTGACGTTCAAAAATAAAACATTTGAAAACGGACCATTTTCCACATTTCTGAAGCATGACGTAATGGGGGGGTGTTATCTCTTTTGTTGAAAATCAGCTGTTTTTGCTTGAACATTAAATGCCTCCAAATGGTATTTAATTAACTTCCCGGGGTAAAGAAACCCTTTTTGAGAACTCAGAGTGAGTAAATTGGCCATTTTCATGCACTTATAACCATTCCATAAATCTTGTGTTTAGGGCCCCTGGAAGCATGAAAATCACTTTAAACATGCTAATTTTAGCTCTAACACTGATGATCCACCTACAAATGTGAACTGACGTTCAAAAATAAAATATTTGAAAACAGACCATTTTCCACATTTCTGAAGCATGACGTAATGGGGGGTGTTATCTCTTTTGTCGAAAATCAGCCGTTTTTGCTTGAACATTAAATGCCTCCAAATGGTATTTAATTAACTTACCGGGGTGAAGAAACCCTTTTTGAGAACTCAGAGTGAGTAAATTGGCAATTTTCATGCACTTTTCACCATTCAATAAATCTTGTGTTTAGGGCCCCTGGAAGCATGAAAATCACTTTAAACATGCTAATTTTAGCTCTAACACTTTTGATCCACCTACAAATGTGAACTGACGTTCAAAAATAAAACATTTGAAAACGGACCATTTTCCACATTTCTGAAGCATGACGTAATGGGGGGGGGGTGTTATCTCTTTTTTCAAAAATCTGCTGTTTTTGCTTGAACATTAAATGCCTCCAAATAGTATTTAATTCACTTCCGGAGCCCCTTGAAGCATGAAAATCACTTTAAACATGCTAATTTTAGCTCTAAAACTGATGATCCACCTACAAATGTGAACTGATGTTCAAAAATAAAACATTTGAAAAGGGACCATTTTCCACATTTCTGAAGCATGACGTAATGGTGGGGTGTTATCTATTTTGTCGAAAATCAGACGTTTTTGCTTGAACATTAAATGCCTCCAAATGGCATTTAATTAACTTCCCGGGGTGAAGAAACCCTTTTTGAGAACTCAGAGTGAGTAAATTGGCAATTTTCATGCACTTTTCACCATTCCATAAATCTTGTGTTTAGGGCCCCTGGAAGCATGAAAATCACTTTAAACATGCTAATTTTAGCTCTAAAACTGATGATCCACCTACAAATGTGAACTGATGTTCAAAAATAAACATTTGAAAACGGACCATTTTCCGCATTTCTGAAGCATGACGTAATGGTGGGGTGTTATCTCTTTTGTCGAAAATCAGCCGTTTTTGCTTGAACATTAAATGCCTCCAAATGGTATTTAATTAACTTCCCGGGGTGAAGAAACCCTTTTTGAGAACTCAGAGTGAGTAAATTGGCCATTATCATGCACTTTTAACCATTCCATAAATCTTGTGTTTAGGGCCCCTGGAAGCATGAAAATCACTTTAAACATGCTAATTTTAGCTCTAACACTGATGATCCACCTACAAATGTGAACTGACGTTCAAAAATAAAACATTTGAAAATGGACCATTTTCCACATTTCTGAAGCATGACATAATGGGGGGTGTTATCTCTTTTGTCGAAAATCAGCTGTTTTTGCTTGAACATTAAATGCCTCCAAATGGTATTTAATTAACTTCCCGGGGTAAAGAAACCCTTTTTGAGAACTCAGAGTGAGTAAATTGGCCATTTTCATGCACTTTTAACCATTCCATAAATCTTGTGTTTAGGGCCCCTGGAAGCATGAAAATCACTTTAAACATGCTAATTTTAGCTCTAACACTGATGATCCACCTACAAATGTGAACTGACGTTCAAAAATAAAATATTTGAAAACGGACCATTTTCCACATTTCTGAAGCATGACGTAATGGTGGGGTGTTATCTCTTTTGTCGAAAATCAGCCGTTTTTGCTTGAACATTAAATGCCTCCAAATGGTATTTAAATAACTTCCCGGCGTGAAGAAACCCTTTTTGAGAACTCAGAGTGAGTAAATTGGCCATTTTCATGCACTTTTAACCGTTCCAGAAATCTTGTGTTTAGGGCTCCTGGAAGCATGAAAATCACTTTAAACATGCTAATTTTAGCTCTAACACTGATGATCCACCTACAAATGTGAACTGAGGTTCAAAAATAAAACATTTGAAAACGGACCATTTTCCACATTTCTGAAGCATGACGTAATGGGGGTGTTATCTCTTTTGTCGAAAATCAGCCGTTTTTGCTTGAACATTAAATGCCTCCAAATGGTATTTAATTAACTTACCGGGGTGAAGAAACCCTTTTTGAGAACTCAGAGTGAGTAAATTGGCAATTTTCATGCACTTTTCACCATTCAATAAATCTTGTGTTTAGGGCCCCTGGAAGCATGAAAATCACTTTAAACATGCTAATTTTAGCTCTAACACTGATGATCCACCTACAAATGTGAACTGACGTTCAAAAATAAAACATTTGAAAACGGACCATTTTCCACATTTCTGAAGCATGACGTAATGGGGGGGGTGTTATCTCTTTTTTCAAAAATCAGCTGTTTTTGCTTGAACATTAAATGCCTCCAAATAGTATTTAATTCACTTCCGGAGCCCCTTGAAGCATGAAAATCACTTTAAACATGCTAATTTTAGCTCTAAAACTGATGATCCACCTACAAATGTGAACTGATGTTCAAAAATAAAACATTTGAAAAGGGACCATTTTCCACATTTCTGAAGCATGACGTAATGGTGGGGTGTTATCTATTTTGTCGAAAATCAGACGTTTTTGCTTGAACATTAAATGCCTCCAAATGGCATTTAATTAACTTCCCGGGGTGAAGAAACCCTTTTTGAGAACTCAGAGTGAGTAAATTGGCAATTTTCATGCACTTTTCACCATTCCATAAATCTTGTGTTTAGGGCCCCTGGAAGCATGAAAATCACTTTAAACATGCTAATTTTAGCTCTAAAACTGATGATCCACCTACAAATGTGAACTGATGTTCAAAAATAAACATTTGAAAACGGACCATTTTCCACATTTCTGAAGCATGACGTAATGGTGGGGTGTTATCTCTTTTGTCGAAAATCAGACGTTTTTGCTTGAACATTAAATGCCTCCAAATGGTATTTAATTAACTTCCCGGGGTGAAGAAACGCTTTTTGAGAACTCAGAGTGAGTAAATTGGCAATTTTCATGCACTTTTCACCATTCCATTAATCTTGTGTTTAGGGCCCCTGGAAGCATGAAAATCACTTTAAACATGCTAATTTTAGCTCTAACACTGATGATCAACCTACAAATGTGAACTGACGTTCAAAAATAAAACATGTGAAAACGGACCATTTTCCACATTTCTGAAGCCTGACGTAATGGGGGGGTGTTATCTCTTTTGTCGAAAATCAGCCGTTTTTGCTTGAACATTAAATGCCTCCAAATGGTATTTAATTCACTTCCCGAGCCCCTGGAAGCATAAAAATCACTTTAAACATGCTAATTTTAGCTCTAACACTGATGATCCACCTACAAATGTGAACTGATGTTCAAAAATAAAACATTTGAAAACGGACCATTCTCCACATTTCTGAAGCATGGCGTAATGGGGGGGGTGTTATCTCTTTTGTCGAAAATCAGCCGTTTTTGCTTGAACATTAAATGCCTCCAAATGGTATTTAATTAACTTCCCGGGGTGAAGAAACCCTTTTTGAGAACTCAGAGTGAGTAAATTGGCCATTTTCATGCACTTTTAACCATTCCATAAATCTTGTGTTTAGGGCCCCTGGAAGCATGAAAATCACTTTAAACATGCTAATTTTAGCTCTAACACTGATGATCAACCTACAAATGTGAACTGACGTTCAAAAATAAAACATTTGAAAACGGACCATTTTCCACATTTCTGAAGCATGACGTAATGGGGGGGTGTTATCTCTTTCGTCGAAAATCAGCCGTTTTTGCTTGAACATTAAATGCCTCCAAATGGTATTAAATTCACTTCCCGAGCCCCTGGAAGCATGAAAATCACTTTAAACATGCTAATTTTAGCTCTAACACTGATTATCCACCTACAAATGTGAACTGACGTTCAAAAATAAAACATTTGAAAACGGACCATTTTCCACATTTCTGAAGCATGACTTAATGGGGGTGGGTGTTATCTCTTTTGTCAAAAATCAACCGTTCTTGCTTGAACATTAAATGCCTCCAAATGGTATTTAATTAACTTCCCGAGCCCCTGGAAGCATGAGAATCACTTTAAACATGCTAATTTTAGCTCTAAAACTGATGATCCACCTACAAATGTGAACTGACGTTCAAAAATAAAACATTTGAAAACGGACCATTTTTCACATTTCTGAAGCATGAGGTAATGGGGGGTCATATCTCTTTTGTCGAAAATCAGCCGTTTTTGCTTGAACATTAAATGCCTTCAAATGGTATTTAATTAACTTCCCGTGGTGAAGAAACCCTTTTTGAGCACTCAGAGTGAGTAAATTGGCCATTTTCATGCACTTTTAACCATTCCATAAAGCTTGTGTTTAGGGCCCCTGGAAGCATGAAAATCACTTTAAACATGCTAATTTTAGCTCTAACACTGATGATCCACCTACAAATGTGAACTGACGTTCAAAAATAAAACATTTGAAAACGGACCATTCTCCACATTTCTGAAGCATGGCGTAATGGGGGGGGTGTTATCTCTTTTGTCGAAAATCAGCCGTTTTTGCTTGAACATTAAATGCCTCCAAATGGTATTTAATTAACTTCCCGGGGTGAAGAAACCCTTTTTGAGAACTCAGAGTGAGTAAATTGGCCATTTTCATGCACTTTTAACCATTCCATAAATCTTGTGTTTAGGGCCCCTGGAAGCATGAAAATCACTTTAAACATGCTAATTTTAGCTCTAACACTGATGATCAACCTACAAATGTGAACTGACGTTCAAAAATAAAACATTTGAAAACGGACCATTTTCCACATTTCTGAAGCATGACGTAATGGGGGGGTGTTATCTCTTTCGTCGAAAATTAGCCGTTTTTGCTTGAAAATTAAATGCCTCCAAATGGTATTAAATTCACTTCCCGAGCCCCTGGAAGCATGAAAATCACTTTAAACATGCTAATTTTAGCTCTAACACTGATTATCCACCTACAAATGTGAACTGACGTTCAAAATAAAACATTTGAAAACGGACCATTTTCCACATTTCTGAAGCATGACGTAATGGGGGGGTGTTATCTCTTTCGTCGAAAATTAGCCGTTTTTGCTTGAACATTAAATGCCTCCAAATGGTATTAAATTCACTTCCCGAGCCCCTGGAAGCATGAAAATCACTTTAAACATGCTAATTTTAGCTCTAACACTGATTATCCACCTACAAATGTGAACTGACGTTCAAAAATAAAACATTTGAAAACGGACCATTTTTCACATTTCTGAAGCATGAGGTAATGGGGGGTCATATCTCTTTTGTCGAAAATCAGCCGTTTTTGCTTGAACATTAAATGCCTTCAAATGGTATTTAATTAACTTCCCGTGGTGAAGAAACCCTTTTTGAGCACTCAGAGTGAGTAAATTGGCCATTTTCATGCACTTTTAACCATTCCATAAATCTTGTGTTTAGGGCCCCTGGAAGCATGAAAATCACTTTAAACATGCTAATTTTAGCTCTAACACTGATGATCCACCTACAAATGTGAACTGACGTTCAAAAATAAAACATTTGAAAACGGACCATTTTCCACATTTCTGAAGCATGACGTAATGGGGGGTGTTATCTCTTTTGTCAAAAATCAGCCGTTTTTGCTTGAACATTAAATGCCTCCAAATGGTATTTAATTAACTTCCCGGGGTGAAGAAACCCTTTTTGAGAACTCAGAGTGAGTAAATTGGCCATTATCATGCACTTTTAACCATTCCATAAATCTTGTGTTTAGGGCCCCTGGAAGCATGAAAATCACTTTAAACATGCTAATTTTAGCTCTAACACTGATGATCCACCTACAAATGTGAACTGACGTTCAAAAATAAAACATTTGAAAATGGACCATTTTCCACATTTCTGAAGCATGACATAATGGGGGGTGTTATCTCTTTTGTCGAAAATCAGCTGTTTTTGCTTGAACATTAAATGCCTCCAAATGGTATTTAATTAACTTCCCGGGGTAAAGAAACCCTTTTTGAGAACTCAGAGTGAGTAAATTGGCCATTTTCATGCACTTTTAACCATTCCATAAATCTTGTGTTTAGGGCCCCTGGAAGCATGAAAATCACTTTAAACATGCTAATTTTAGCTCTAACACTGATGATCCACCTACAAATGTGAACTGACGTTCAAAAATAAAATATTTGAAAACGGACCATTTTCCACATTTCTGAAGCATGAGTAATGGTGGGGTGTTATCTCTTTTGTCGAAAATCAGCCGTTTTTGCTTGAACATTAAATGCCTCCAAATGGTATTTAAATAACTTCCCGGCGTGAAGAAACCCTTTTTGAGAACTCAGAGTGAGTAAATTGGCCATTTTCATGCACTTTTAACCGTTCCAGAAATCTTGTGTTTAGGGCTCCTGGAAGCATGAAAATCACTTTAAACATGCTAATTTTAGCTCTAACACTGATGATCCACCTACAAATGTGAACTGACGTTCAAAAATAAAACATTTGAAAACGGACCATTTTCCACATTTCTGAAGCATGACGTAATGGGGGGGTGTTATCTCTTTTGTCAAAAATCAACCGTTCTTGCTTGAACATTAAATGCCTCCAAATGGTATTTAATTAACTTCCAGAGCCCCTGGAAGTATGAGAATCACTTTAAACATGCTAATTTTAGCTCTAAAACTGATGATCCACCTACAAATGTGAACTGACGTTCAAAAATAAAACATTTGGAAAACGGCCATTTTCCACATTTCTGAAGCATGACGTAATGGGGGGGTGTTATCTCTTTTGTTGAAAATCAGCTGTTTTTGCTTGAACATTAAATGCCTCCAAATGGTATTTAATTAACTTCCCGGGGTAAAGAAACCCTTTTTGAGAACTCAGAGTGAGTAAATTGGCCATTTTCATGCACTTATAACCATTCCATAAATCTTGTGTTTAGGGCCCCTGGAAGCATGAAAATCACTTTAAACATGCTAATTTTAGCTCTAACACTGATGATCCACCTACAAATGTGAACTGACGTTCAAAAATAAAATATTTGAAAACAGACCATTTTCCACATTTCTGAAGCATGACGTAATGGGGGGTGTTATCTCTTTTGTCGAAAATCAGCCGTTTTTGCTTGAACATTAAATGCCTCCAAATGGTATTTAATTAACTTACCGGGGTGAAGAAACCCTTTTTGAGAACTCAGAGTGAGTAAATTGGCAATTTTCATGCACTTTTCACCATTCAATAAATCTTGTGTTTAGGGCCCCTGGAAGCATGAAAATCACTTTAAACATGCTAATTTTAGCTCTAACACTGATGATCCACCTACAAATGTGAACTGACGTTCAAAAATAAAACATTTGAAAACGGACCATTTTCCACATTTCTGAAGCATGACGTAATGGGGGGGGGTGTTATCTCTTTTTTCAAAAATCAGCTGTTTTTGCTTGAACATTAAATGCCTCCAAATAGTATTTAATTCACTTCCGGAGCCCCTTGAAGCATGAAAATCACTTTAAACATGCTAATTTTAGCTCTAAAACTGATGATCCACCTACAAATGTGAACTGATGTTCAAAAATAAAACATTTGAAAAGGGACCATATTCCACATTTCTGAAGCATGACGTAATGGTGGGGTGTTATCTATTTTGTCGAAAATCAGACGTTTTTGCTTGAACATTAAATGCCTCCAAATGGCATTTAATTAACTTCCCGGGGTGAAGAAACCCTTTTTGAGAACTCAGAGTGAGTAAATTGGCAATTTTCATGCACTTTTCACCATTCCATAAATCTTGTGTTTAGGGCCCCTGGAAGCATGAAAATCACTTTAAACATGCTAATTTTAGCTCTAAAACTGATGATCCACCTACAAATGTGAACTGATGTTCAAAAATAAACATTTGAAAACGGACCATTTTCCACATTTCTGAAGCATGACGTAATGGTGGGGTGTTATCTCTTTTGTCGAAAATCAGACGTTTTTGCTTGAACATTAAATGCCTCCAAATGGTATTTAATTAACTTCCCGGGGTGAAGAAACGCTTTTTGAGAACTCAGAGTGAGTAAATTGGCAATTTTCATGCACTTTTCACCATTCCATTAATCTTGTGTTTAGGGCTCCTGGAAGCATGAAAATCACTTTAAACATGCTAATTTTAGCTCTAACACTGATGATCCACCTACAAATGTGAACTGACGTTCAAAAATAAACCATTTGAAAATGGACCATTTTCCACATTTCTGAAGCATGACGTAATGGGGGGGGGGGTGTTATCTCTTTTGTCAAAAATCAGCTGTTTTTGCTTGAACATTAAATGCCTCCAAACAGAATTTAATTCACTTCCCCAGCCCCTGGAAGCATGAAAATCACTTTAAACATGCTAATTTTAGCTCTAAAACTGATGATCCACCTACAAATGTGAACTGACGTTCAAAAATAAAACATTTGAAAACGGACCATTTTCCACATTTCTGAAGCATGACGTAATGGGGGGGGTGTTATCTCTTTTGTCAAAAATCAGCCGTTTTTGCTTGAACATTAAATGCCTCCAAATGGTATTTAATTAACTTCCCGGGGTGAAGAAACCCTTTTTGAGAACTCAGAGTGAGTAAATTGGAAATTTTCATTCACTTTTAACCATTCCATAAATCTTGTGTTTAGGGCCCCTGGAAGAATGAAAATCACTTTAAACATGCTAATTTTAGCTCTAACACTGATGATCCACCTACAAATGTGAACTGATGTTCAAAAATAAAACATTTGAAAAGGGACCATTTTCCACATTTCTGAAGCATGACGTAATGGTGGGGTGTTATCTATTTTGTCGAAAATCAGACGTTTTTGCTTGAACATTAAATGCCTCCAAATGGCATTTAATTAACTTCCCGGGGTGAAGAAACCCTTTTTGAGAACTCAGAGTGAGTAAATTGGCCATTTTCATACACTTTTAACCATTCCATAAATCTTGTGTTTAGGGCCCCTGGAAGAATGAAAATCACTTTAAACATGCTAATTTTAGCTCTAACACTGATGATCCACCTACAAATGTGAACTGACGTTCAAAAATAAAACATTTGAAAACTGACCATTTTCCACATTTCTGAAGCATGACGTAATGGGGGGGGTGTTATCTCTTTTGTCAAAAATCACCCGTTTTTGCTTGAACATTAAATGCCTCCAAATGGTATTTAATTAACTTCCCGGGGTGAAGAAACCCTTTTTGAGAACTCAGAGTGAGTAAATTGGCCATTATCATGCACTTTTAACCATTCCATAAATCTTGTGTTTAGGGCCCCTGGAAGCATGAAAATCACTTTAAACATGCTAATTTTAGCTCTAACACTGATGATCCACCTACAAATGTGAACTGACGTTCAAAAATAAAACATTTTAAAATGGACCATTTTCCACATTTCTGAAGCATGACGTAATGGGGGGGTGTTATCACTTTTGTCAAAAATCAGCCGTTTTTGCTTGAATATTAAATGCCTCCAAATGGTATTAATTTAACTTCCCGGGGTGAAGAAACCCTTTTTGAGAACTCAGAGTGAGTAAATTCGCCATTTTCATGCACTTTTAACCATTCCATAAATCTTGTGTTTAGGGCCCCTGGAAGCATGAAAATCACTTTAAACATGCTAATTTTAGCTCTAACACTGATGATCCACCTACAAATGTGAACTGACGTTCAAAAATAAAACATTTGAAAACGGACCATTTTCCACATTTCTGAAGCATGACGTATTGGGGGGGGGGGTGTTATCTCTTTTGTCAAAAATCAGCCGTTTTTGCTTGAACATTAAATGCCTCCAAATGGTATTTAATTAACTTCCCGGGGTGAAGAACCCCTTTTTGAGAACTCAGAGTGAGTAAATTGGCCATTATCATGCACTTTTAACCATTCCATAAATCTTGTGTTTAGGGCCCCTGGAAGCATGAAAATCACTTTAAACATGCTAATTTTAGCTCTAACACTGATGATCCACCTACAAATGTGAACTGACGTTCAAAAATAAAACATTTGAAAATGGACCATTTTCCACATTTCTGAAGCATGACATAATGGGGGGTGTTATCTCTTTTGTCGAAAATCAGCTGTTTTTGCTTGAACATTAAATGCCTCCAAATGGTATTTAATTAACTTCCCGGGGTAAAGAAACCCTTTTTGAGAACTCAGAGTGAGTAAATTGGCCATTTTCATGCACTTTTAAACATTCCATAAATCTTGTGTTTAGGGCCCCTGGAAGCATGACAATCACTTTAAACATGCTAATTTTAGCTCTAACACTGATGATCCACCTACAAATGTGAACTGACGTTCAAAAATACAACATTTGAAAACGGACCATTTTCCACATTTCTGAAGCATGACGTAATGGGGGGGTGTTATCTCTTTTGTCAAAAATCAACCGTTCTTGCTTGAACATTAAATGCCTCCAAATGGTATTTAATTAACTTCCAGAGCCCCTGGAAGTATGAGAATCACTTTAAACATGCTAATTTTAGCTCTAAAACTGATGATCCACCTACAAATGTGAACTGACGTTCAAAAATAAAACATTTGAAAACGGACCATTTTCCACATTTCTGAAGCATGACGTAATGGGGGGTGTTATCTCTTTTGTTGAAAATCAGCTGTTTTTGCTTGAACATTAAATGCCTCCAAATGGTATTTAATTAACTTCCCGGGGTAAAGAAACCCTTTTTGAGAACTCAGAGTGAGTAAATTGGCCATTTTCATGCACTTATAACCATTCCATAAATCTTGTGTTTAGGGCCCCTGGAAGCATGAAAATCACTTTAAACATGCTAATTTTAGCTCTAACACTGATGATCCACCTACAAATGTGAACTGACGTTCAAAAATAAAATATTTGAAAACAGACCATTTTCCACATTTCTGAAGCATGACGTAATGGGGGGTGTTATCTCTTTTGTCGAAAATCAGCCGTTTTTGCTTGAACATTAAATGCCTCCAAATGGTATTTAATTAACTTCCCGGGGTGAAGAAACCCTTTTTGAGAACTCAGAGTGAGTAAATTGGCAATTTTCATGCACTTTTCACCATTCAATAAATCTTGTGTTTAGGGCCCCTGGAAGCATGAAAATCACTTTAAACATGCTAATTTTAGCTCTAACACTGATGATCCACCTACAAATGTGAACTGACGTTCAAAAATAAAACATTTGAAAACGGACCATTTTCCACATTTCTGAAGCATGACGTAATGGGGGGGGGGGGTGTTATCTCTTTTTTCAAAAATCAGCTGTTTTTGCTTGAACATTAAATGCCTCCAAATAGTATTTAATTCACTTCCGGAGCCCCTTGAAGCATGAAAATCACTTTAAACATGCTAATTTTAGCTCTAAAACTGATGATCCACCTACAAATGTGAACTGATGTTCAAAAATAAAACATTTGAAAACGGACCATTTTCCACATTTCTGAAGCATGACGTAATGGTGGGGTGTTATCTCTTTTGTCGAAAATCAGACGTTTTTGCTTGAACATTAAATGCCTCCAAATGGTATTTAATTAACTTCCCGGGGTGAAGAAATGCTTTTTGAGAACTCAGAGTGAGTAAATTGGCAATTTTCATGCACTTTTCACCATTCCATTAATCTTGTGTTTAGGGCCCCTGGAAGCATGAAAATCACTTTAAACATGCTAATTTTAGCTCTAACACTGATGATCCACCTACAAATGTGAACTGACGTTCAAAAATAAACCATTTGAAAATGGACCATTTTCCACATTTCTGAAGCATGACGTAATGGGGGGGGGGGATGTTATCTCTTTTGTCAAAAATCAGCTGTTTTTGCTTGAACATTAAATGCCTCCAAACAGAATTTAATTCACTTCCCCAGGCCCTGGAAGCATGAAAATCACTTTAAACATGCTAATTTTAGCTCTAAAACTGATGATCCACCTACAAATGTGAACTGACGTTCAAAAATAAAACATTTGAAAACGGACCATTTTCCACATTTCTGAAGCATGACGTAATGGGGGGGGTGTTATCTCTTTTGTCAAAAATCAGCCGTTTTTGCTTGAACATTAAATGCCTCCAAATGGTATTTAATTAACTTCCCGGGGTGAAGAAACCCTTTTTGAGAACTCAGAGTGAGTAAATTGGAAATTTTCATTCACTTTTAACCATTCCATAAATCTTGTGTTTAGGGCCCCTGGAAGAATGAAAATCACTTTAAACATGCTAATTTTAGCTCTAACACTGATGATCCACCTACAAATGTGAACTGATGTTCAAAAATAAAACATTTGAAAAGGGACCATTTTCCACATTTCTGAAGCATGACGTAATGGTGGGGTGTTATCTATTTTGTCGAAAATCAGATGTTTTTGCTTGAACATTAAATGCCTCCAAATGGCATTTAATTAACTTCCCGGGGTGAAGAAACCCTTTTTGAGAACTCAGAGTGAGTAAATTGGCCATTTTCATACACTTTTAACCATTCCATAAATCTTGTGTTTAGGGCCCCTGGAAGAATGAAAATCACTTTAAACATGCTAATTTTAGCTCTAACACTGATGATCCACCTACAAATGTGAACTGACGTTCAAAAATAAAACATTTGAAAACTGACCATTTTCCACATTTCTGAAGCATGACGTAATGGGGGGGGTGTTATCTCTTTTGTCAAAAATCACCCGTTTTTGCTTGAACATTAAATGCCTCCAAATGGTATTTAATTAACTTCCCGGGGTGAAGAAACCCTTTTTGAGAACTCAGAGTGAGTAAATTGGCCATTATCATGCACTTTTAACCATTCCATAAATCTTGTGTTTAGGGCCCCTGGAAGCATGAAAATCACTTTAAACATGCTAATTTTAGCTCTAACACTGATGATCCACCTACAAATGTGAACTGACGTTCAAAAATAAAACATTTTAAAATGGACCATTTTCCACATTTCTGAAGCATGACGTAATGGGGGGGTGTTATCACTTTTGTCAAAAATCAGCCGTTTTTGCTTGAATATTAAATGCCTCCAAATGGTATTTATTTAACTTCCCGGGGTGAAGAAACCCTTTTTGAGAACTCAGAGTGAGTAAATTCGCCATTTTCATGCACTTTTAACCATTCCATAAATCTTGTGTTTAGGGCCCCTGGAAGCATGAAAATCACTTTAAACATGCTAATTTTAGCTCTAACACTGATGATCCACCTACAAATGTGAACTGACGTTCAAAAATAAAACATTTGAAAACGGACCATTTTCCACATTTCTGAAGCATGACGTATTGGGGGGGGGGTGTTATCTCTTTTGTCAAAAATCAGCCGTTTTTGCTTGAACATTAAATGCCTCCAAATGGTATTTAATTAACTTCCCGGGGTGAAGAACCCCTTTTTGAGAACTCAGAGTGAGTAAATTGGCCATTATCATGCACTTTTAACCATTCCATAAATCTTGTGTTTAGGGCCCCTGGAAGCATGAAAATCACTTTAAACATGCTAATTTTAGCTCTAACACTGATGATCCACCTACAAATGTGAACTGACGTTCAAAAATAAAATATTTGAAAACAGACCATTTTCCACATTTCTGAAGCATGACGTAATGGGGGGTGTTATCTCTTTTGTCGAAAATCAGCCGTTTTTGCTTGAACATTAAATGCCTCCAAATGGTATTTAATTAACTTCCCGGGGTGAAGAAACCCTTTTTGAGAACTCAGAGTGAGTAAATTGGCAATTTTCATGCACTTTTCACCATTCAATAAATCTTGTGTTTAGGGCCCCTGGAAGCATGAAAATCACTTTAAACATGCTAATTTTAGCTCTAACACTGATGATCCACCTACAAATGTGAACTGACGTTCAAAAATAAAACATTTGAAAACGGACCATTTTCCACATTTCTGAAGCATGACGTAATGGGGGGGGGGGGGGTGTTATCTCTTTTTTCAAAAATCAGCTGTTTTTGCTTGAACATTAAATGCCTCCAAATAGTATTTAATTCACTTCCGGAGCCCCTTGAAGCATGAAAATCACTTTAAACATGCTAATTTTAGCTCTAAAACTGATGATCCACCTACAAATGTGAACTGATGTTCAAAAATAAAACATTTGAAAAGGGACCATTTTCCACATTTCTGAAGCATGACGTAATGGTGGGGTGTTATCTATTTTGTCGAAAATCAGACGTTTTTGCTTGAACATTAAATGCCTCCAAATGGCATTTAATTAACTTCCCGGGGTGAAGAAACCCTTTTTGAGAACTCAGAGTGAGTAAATTGGCAATTTTCATGCACTTTTCACCATTCCATAAATCTTGTGTTTAGGGCCCCTGGAAGCATGAAAATCACTTTAAACATGCTAATTTTAGCTCTAAAACTGATGATCCACCTACAAATGTGAACTGATGTTCAAAAATAAACATTTGAAAACGGACCATTTTCCACATTTCTGAAGCATGACGTAATGGTGGGGTGTTATCTCTTTTGTCGAAAATCAGACGTTTTTGCTTGAACATTAAATGCCTCCAAATGGTATTTAATTAACTTCCCGGGGTGAAGAAATGCTTTTTGAGAACTCAGAGTGAGTAAATTGGCAATTTTCATGCACTTTTCACCATTCCATTAATCTTGTGTTTAGGGCCCCTGGAAGCATGAAAATCACTTTAAACATGCTAATTTTAGCTCTAACACTGATGATCCACCTACAAATGTGAACTGACGTTCAAAAATAAACCATTTGAAAATGGACCATTTTCCACATTTCTGAAGCATGACGTAATGGGGGGGGGGGGATGTTATCTCTTTTGTCAAAAATCAGCTGTTTTTGCTTGAACATTAAATGCCTCCAAACAGAATTTAATTCACTTCCCCAGGCCCTGGAAGCATGAAAATCACTTTAAACATGCTAATTTTAGCTCTAAAACTGATGATCCACCTACAAATGTGAACTGACGTTCAAAAATAAAACATTTGAAAACGGACCATTTTCCACATTTCTGAAGCATGACGTAATGGGGGGGGTGTTATCTCTTTTGTCAAAAATCAGCCGTTTTTGCTTGAACATTAAATGCCTCCAAATGGTATTTAATTAACTTCCCGGGGTGAAGAAACCCTTTTTGAGAACTCAGAGTGAGTAAATTGGAAATTTTCATTCACTTTTAACCATTCCATAAATCTTGTGTTTAGGGCCCCTGGAAGAATGAAAATCACTTTAAACATGCTAATTTTAGCTCTAACACTGATGATCCACCTACAAATGTGAACTGATGTTCAAAAATAAAACATTTGAAAAGGGACCATTTTCCACATTTCTGAAGCATGACGTAATGGTGGGGTGTTATCTATTTTGTCGAAAATCAGATGTTTTTGCTTGAACATTAAATGCCTCCAAATGGCATTTAATTAACTTCCCGGGGTGAAGAAACCCTTTTTGAGAACTCAGAGTGAGTAAATTGGCCATTTTCATACACTTTTAACCATTCCATAAATCTTGTGTTTAGGGCCCCTGGAAGAATGAAAATCACTTTAAACATGCTAATTTTAGCTCTAACACTGATGATCCACCTACAAATGTGAACTGACGTTCAAAAATAAAACATTTGAAAACTGACCATTTTCCACATTTCTGAAGCATGACGTAATGGGGGGGTGTTATCTCTTTTGTCAAAAATCACCCGTTTTTGCTTGAACATTAAATGCCTCCAAATGGTATTTAATTAACTTCCCGGGGTGAAGAAACCCTTTTTGAGAACTCAGAGTGAGTAAATTGGCCATTATCATGCACTTTTAACCATTCCATAAATCTTGTGTTTAGGGCCCCTGGAAGCATGAAAATCACTTTAAACATGCTAATTTTAGCTCTAACACTGATGATCCACCTACAAATGTGAACTGACGTTCAAAAATAAAACATTTTAAAATGGACCATTTTCCACATTTCTGAAGCATGACGTAATGGGGGGGTGTTATCACTTTTGTCAAAAATCAGCCGTTTTTGCTTGAATATTAAATGCCTCCAAATGGTATTTATTTAACTTCCCGGGGTGAAGAAACCCTTTTTGAGAACTCAGAGTGAGTAAATTCGCCATTTTCATGCACTTTTAACCATTCCATAAATCTTGTGTTTAGGGCCCCTGGAAGCATGAAAATCACTTTAAACATGCTAATTTTAGCTCTAACACTGATGATCCACCTACAAATGTGAACTGACGTTCAAAAATAAAACATTTGAAAACGGACCATTTTCCACATTTCTGAAGCATGACGTATTGGGGGGGGGGTGTTATCTCTTTTGTCAAAAATCAGCCGTTTTTGCTTGAACATTAAATGCCTCCAAATGGTATTTAATTAACTTCCCGGGGTGAAGAACCCCTTTTTGAGAACTCAGAGTGAGTAAATTGGCCATTATCATGCACTTTTAACCATTCCATAAATCTTGTGTTTAGGGCCCCTGGAAGCATGAAAATCACTTTAAACATGCTAATTTTAGCTCTAACACTGATGATCCACCTACAAATGTGAACTGACGTTCAAAAATAAAACATTTGAAAATGGACCATTTTCCACATTTCTGAAGCATGACATAATGGGGGGTGTTATCTCTTTTGTCGAAAATCAGCTGTTTTTGCTTGAACATTAAATGCCTCCAAATGGTATTTAATTAACTTCCCGGGGTAAAGAAACCCTTTTTGAGAACTCAGAGTGAGTAAATTGGCCATTTTCATGCACTTTTAAACATTCCATAAATCTTGTGTTTAGGGCCCCTGGAAGCATGAAAATCACTTTAAACATGCTAATTTTAGCTCTAACACTGATGATCCACCTACAAATGTGAACTGACGTTCAAAAATAAAACATTTGAAAACGGACCATTTTCCACATTTCTGAAGCATGACGTAATGGGGGGGTGTTATCTCTTTTGTCAAAAATCAACCGTTCTTGCTTGAACATTAAATGCCTCCAAATGGTATTTAATTAACTTCCAGAGCCCCTGGAAGTATGAGAATCACTTTAAACATGCTAATTTTAGCTCTAAAACTGATGATCCACCTACAAATGTGAACTGACGTTCAAAAATAAAACATTTGAAAACGGACCATTTTCCACATTTCTGAAGCATGACGTAATGGGGGGGTGTTATCTCTTTTGTTGAAAATCAGCTTTTTTTGCTTGAACATTAAATGCCTCCAAATGGTATTTAATTAACTTCCCGGGGTAAAGAAACCCTTTTTGAGAACTCAGAGTGAGTAAATTGGCCATTTTCATGCACTTATAACCATTCCATAAATCTTGTGTTTAGGGCCCCTGGAAGCATGAAAATCACTTTAAACATGCTAATTTTAGCTCTAACACTGATGATCCACCTACAAATGTGAACTGACGTTCAAAAATAAAATATTTGAAAACAGACCATTTTCCACATTTCTGAAGCATGACGTAATGGGGGGTGTTATCTCTTTTGTCGAAAATCAGCCGTTTTTGCTTGAACATTAAATGCCTCCAAATGGTATTTAATAACTTCCCGGGGTGAAGAAACCCTTTTTGAGAACTCAGAGTGAGTAAATTGGCAATTTTCATGCACTTTTCACCATTCAATAAATCTTGTGTTTAGGGCCCCTGGAAGCATGAAAATCACTTTAAACATGCTAATTTTAGCTCTAACACTGATGATCCACCTACAAATGTGAACTGACGTTCAAAAATAAAACATTTGAAAACGGACCATTTTCCACATTTCTGAAGCATGACGTAATGGGGGGGGGGTGTTATCTCTTTTTTCAAAAATCAGCTGTTTTTGCTTGAACATTAAATGCCTCCAAATAGTATTTAATTCACTTCCGGAGCCCCTTGAAGCATGAAAATCACTTTAAACATGCTAATTTTAGCTCTAAAACTGATGATCCACCTACAAATGTGAACTGATGTTCAAAAATAAAACATTTGAAAAGGGACCATTTTCCACATTTCTGAAGCATGACGTAATGGTGGGGTGTTATCTATTTTGTCGAAAATCAGACGTTTTTGCTTGAACATTAAATGCCTCCAAATGGCATTTAATTAACTTCCCGGGGTGAAGAAACCCTTTTTGAGAACTCAGAGTGAGTAAATTGGCAATTTTCATGCACTTTTCACCATTCCATAAATCTTGTGTTTAGGGCCCCTGGAAGCATGAAAATCACTTTAAACATGCTAATTTTAGCTCTAAAACTGATGATCCACCTACAAATGTGAACTGATGTTCAAAAATAAACATTTGAAAACGGACCATTTTCCACATTTCTGAAGCATGACGTAATGGTGGGGTGTTATCTCTTTTGTCGAAAATCAGACGTTTTTGCTTGAACATTAAATGCCTCCAAATGGTATTTAATTAACTTCCCGGGGTGAAGAAATGCTTTTTGAGAACTCAGAGTGAGTAAATTGGCAATTTTCATGCACTTTTCACCATTCCATTAATCTTGTGTTTAGGGCCCCTGGAAGCATGAAAATCACTTTAAACATGCTAATTTTAGCTCTAACACTGATGATCCACCTACAAATGTGAACTGACGTTCAAAAATAAACCATTTGAAAATGGACCATTTTCCACATTTCTGAAGCATGACGTAATGGGGGGGGGGGGGGGTGTTATCTCTTTTGTCAAAAATCAGCTGTTTTTGCTTGAACATTAAATGCCTCCAAACAGAATTTAATTCACTTCCCCAGGCCCTGGAAGCATGAAAATCACTTTAAACATGCTAATTTTAGCTCTAAAACTGATGATCCACCTACAAATGTGAACTGACGTTCAAAAATAAAACATTTGAAAACGGACCATTTTCCACATTTCTGAAGCATGACGTAATGGGGGGGGTGTTATCTCTTTTGTCAAAAATCAGCCGTTTTTGCTTGAACATTAAATGCCTCCAAATGGTATTTAATTAACTTCCCGGGGTGAAGAAACCCTTTTTGAGAACTCAGAGTGAGTAAATTGGAAATTTTCATTCACTTTTAACCATTCCATAAATCTTGTGTTTAGGGCCCCTGGAAGAATGAAAATCACTTTAAACATGCTAATTTTAGCTCTAACACTGATGATCCACCTACAAATGTGAACTGATGTTCAAAAATAAAACATTTGAAAAGGGACCATTTTCCACATTTCTGAAGCATGACGTAATGGTGGGGTGTTATCTATTTTGTCGAAAATCAGACGTTTTTGCTTGAACATTAAATGCCTCCAAATGGCATTTAATTAACTTCCCGGGGTAAAGAAACCCTTTTTGAGAACTCAGAGTGAGTAAATTGGCCATTTTCATGCACTTTTAAACATTCCATAAATCTTGTGTTTAGGGCCCCTGGAGGCATGAAAATCACTTTAAACATGCTAATTTTAGCTCTAACACTGATGATCCACCTACAAATGTGAACTGACGTTCAAAAATAAAACATTTGAAAACGGACCATTTTCCACATTTCTGAAGCATGACGTAATGGGGGGGTGTTATCTCTTTTGTCAAAAATCAACCGTTCTTGCTTGAACATTAAATGCCTCCAAATGGTATTTAATTAACTTCCAGAGCCCCTGGAAGTATGAGAATCACTTTAAACATGCTAATTTTAGCTCTAAAACTGATGATCCACCTACAAATGTGAACTGACGTTCAAAAATAAAACATTTGAAAACGGACCATTTTCCACATTTCTGAAGCATGACGTAATGGGGGGGTGTTATCTCTTTTGTTGAAAATCAGCTGTTTTTGCTTGAACATTAAATGCCTCCAAATGGTATTTAATTAACTTCCCGGGGTAAAGAAACCCTTTTTGAGAACTCAGAGTGAGTAAATTGGCCATTTTCATGCACTTATAACCATTCCATAAATCTTGTGTTTAGGGCCCCTGGAAGCATGAAAATCACTTTAAACATGCTAATTTTAGCTCTAACACTGATGATCCACCTACAAATGTGAACTGACGTTCAAAAATAAAATATTTGAAAACAGACCATTTTCCACATTTCTGAAGCATGACGTAATGGGGGGTGTTATCTCTTTTGTCGAAAATCAGCCGTTTTTGCTTGAACATTAAATGCCTCCAAATGGTATTTAATTAACTTCCCGGGGTGAAGAAACCCTTTTTGAGAACTCAGAGTGAGTAAATTGGCAATTTTCATGCACTTTTCACCATTCATTAAATCTTGTGTTTAGGGCCCCTGGAAGCATGAAAATCACTTTAAACATGCTAATTTTAGCTCTAACACTGATGATCCACCTACAAATGTGAACTGACGTTCAAAAATAAAACATTTGAAAACGGACCATTTTCCACATTTCTGAAGCATGACGTAATGGGGGGGGGTGTTATCTCTTTTTTCAAAAATCAGCTGTTTTTGCTTGAACATTAAATGCCTCCAAATAGTATTTAATTCACTTCCGGAGCCCCTTGAAGCATGAAAATCACTTTAAACATGCTAATTTTAGCTCTAAAACTGATGATCCACCTACAAATGTGAACTGATGTTCAAAAATAAAACATTTGAAAAGGGACCATTTTCCACATTTCTGAAGCATGACGTAATGGTGGGGTGTTATCTATTTTGTCGAAAATCAGACGTTTTTGCTTGAACATTAAATGCCTCCAAATGGCATTTAATTAACTTCCCGGGGTGAAGAAACCCTTTTTGAGAACTCAGAGTGAGTAAATTGGCAATTTTCATGCACTTTTCACCATTCCATAAATCTTGTGTTTAGGGCCCCTGGAAGCATGAAAATCACTTTAAACATGCTAATTTTAGCTCTAAAACTGATGATCCACCTACAAATGTGAACTGATGTTCAAAAATAAACATTTGAAAACGGACCATTTTCCACATTTCTGAAGCATGACGTAATGGTGGGGTGTTATCTCTTTTGTCGAAAATCAGACGTTTTTGCTTGAACATTAAATGCCTCCAAATGGTATTTAATTAACTTCCCGGGGTGAAGAAATGCTTTTTGAGAACTCAGAGTGAGTAAATTGGCAATTTTCATGCACTTTTCACCATTCCATTAATCTTGTGTTTAGGGCCCCTGGAAGCATGAAAATCACTTTAAACATGCTAATTTTAGCTCTAACACTGATGATCCACCTACAAATGTGAACTGACGTTCAAAAATAAACCATTTGAAAATGGACCATTTTCCACATTTCTGAAGCATGACGTAATGGGGGGGGGGGGGGTGTTATCTCTTTTGTCAAAAATCAGCTGTTTTTGCTTGAACATTAAATGCCTCCAAACAGAATTTAATTCACTTCCCCAGGCCCTGGAAGCATGAAAATCACTTTAAACATGCTAATTTTAGCTCTAAAACTGATGATCCACCTACAAATGTGAACTGACGTTCAAAAATAAAACATTTGAAAACGGACCATTTTCCACATTTCTGAAGCATGACGTAATGGGGGGGGTGTTATCTCTTTTGTCAAAAATCAGCCGTTTTTGCTTGAACATTAAATGCCTCCAAATGGTATTTAATTAACTTCCCGGGGTGAAGAAACCCTTTTTGAGAACTCAGAGTGAGTAAATTGGAATTTTTCATTCACTTTTAACCATTCCATAAATCTTGTGTTTAGGGCCCCTGGAAGAATGAAAATCACTTTAAACATGCTAATTTTAGCTCTAACACTGATGATCCACCTACAAATGTGAACTGATGTTCAAAAATAAAACATTTGAAAAGGGACCATTTTCCACATTTCTGAAGCATGACGTAATGGTGGGGTGTTATCTATTTTGTCGAAAATCAGACGTTTTTGCTTGAACATTAAATGCCTCCAAATGGCATTTAATTAACTTCCCGGGGTGAAGAAACCCTTTTTGAGAACTCAGAGTGAGTAAATTGGCCATTTTCATACACTTTTAACCATTCCATAAATCTTGTGTTTAGGGCCCCTGGAAGAATGAAAATCACTTTAAACATGCTAATTTTAGCTCTAACACTGATGATCCACCTACAAATGTGAACTGACGTTCAAAAATAAAACATTTGAAAACTGACCATTTTCCACATTTCTGAAGCATGACGTAATGGGGGGGGTGTTATCTCTTTTGTCAAAAATCACCCGTTTTTGCTTGAACATTAAATGCCTCCAAATGGTATTTAATTAACTTCCCGGGGTGAAGAAACCCTTTTTGAGAACTCAGAGTGAGTAAATTGGCCATTATCATGCACTTTTAACCATTCCATAAATCTTGTGTTTAGGGCCCCTGGAAGCATGAAAATCACTTTAAACATGCTAATTTTAGCTCTAACACTGATGATCCACCTACAAATGTGAACTGACGTTCAAAAATAAAACATTTTAAAATGGACCATTTTCCACATTTCTGAAGCATGACGTAATGGGGGGGTGTTATCACTTTTGTCAAAAATCAGCCGTTTTTGCTTGAATATTAAATGCCTCCAAATGGTATTTATTTAACTTCCCGGGGTGAAGAAACCCTTTTTGAGAACTCAGAGTGAGTAAATTGACCATTTTCATGCACTTTTAACCATTCCATAAATCTTGTGTTTAGGGCCCCTGGAAGCATGAAAATCAATTTAAACATGCTAATTTTAGCTCTAACACTGATGATCCACCTACAAATGTGAACTGACGTTCAAAAATAAAACATTTGAAAACGGACCATTTTCCACATTTCTGAAGCATGACGTAATGGGGGGGGGTGTTATCTCTTTTTTCAAAAATCAGCTGTTTTTGCTTGAACATTAAATGCCTCCAAATAGTATTTAATTCACTTCCGGAGCCCCTTGAAGCATGAAAATCACTTTAAACATGCTAATTTTAGCTCTAAAACTGATGATCCACCTACAAATGTGAACTGATGTTCAAAAATAAAACATTTGAAAAGGGACCATTTTCCACATTTCTGAAGCATGACGTAATGGTGGGGTGTTATCTATTTTGTCGAAAATCAGACATTTTTGCTTGAACATTAAATGCCTCCAAATGGCATTTAATTAACTTCCCGGGGTGAAGAAACCCTTTTTGAGAACTCAGAGTGAGTAAATTGGCAATTTTCATGCACTTTTCACCATTCCATAAATCTTGTGTTTAGGGCCCCTGGAAGCATGAAAATCACTTTAAACATGCTAATTTTAGCTCTAACACTGATGATCCACCTACAAATGTGAACTGACGTTCAAAAATAAAACATTTGAAAATGGACCATTTTCCACATTTCTGAAGCATGACGTAATGGGGGGTGTTATCTCTTTTGTCAAAAATCAGCCGTTTTTGCTTGAACATTAAATGCCTCCAAATGGTATTTATTTAACTTCCCTGGGTGAAGAAACCCTTTTTGAGAACTCAGCGTGACTAAATTGGCCATTTTCATGCACTTTTAACCATTCCCTAAATCTTGTGTTTAGGGCCCCTGGAAGCATGAAAATCACTTTAAACATGCTAATTTTAGCTCTAACACTGATGATCCACCTACAAATGTGAACTGACGTTCAAAAATAAAACATTTGAAAATGGACCATTTTCCACATTTCTGAAGCATGACGTAATGGTGGGGTGTTATCTATTTTGTCGAAAATCAGACGTTTTTGCTTGAACATTAAATGCCTCCAAATAGTATTTAATTCACTTCCCGAGCCCCTGGAAGCATGAAAATCACTTTAAACATGCTAATTTTAGCTCTAACACTGATGTTCCACCTACAAATGTGAACTGACGTTCAAAAATAAAACATTTGAAAACGGACCATTTTCCACATTTCTGAAGCATGACGTAGTGGGGGGGGGGGGTTTATCTCTTTTGTCAAAAATAAGCTGTTTTTGCTTGAACATTAAATGCCTCCAAACAGAATTTAATTCACTTCCCGAGCCCCTGGAAGCATGAAAATCACTTTAAACATGCTAATTTTAGCTCTAACACTGATGATCCACCTACAAATGTGAACTGACGTTCAAAAATAAAACATTTGAAAATGGACCATTTTCCACATTTCTGAAGCATGACGTAATGGTGGGGTGTTATCTATTTTGTCGAAAATCAGACGTTTTTGCTTGAACATTAAATGCCTCCAAATAGTATTTAATTCACTTCCCGAGCCCCTGGAAGCATGAAAATCACTTTAAACATGCTAATTTTAGCTCTAACACTGATGATCCACCTACAAATTTGACTTGACGTTCAAAAATAAAACATTTTAAAATGGACCATTTTCCACATTTCTGAAGCATGACGTAATGGGGGGGTGTTATCTCTTTTGTAAAAAAACTCAGCCGTTTTTGCTTGAACATTAAATGCCTCCAAATGGTATTTATTTAACTTCCCGGGGTGAAGAAACCCTTTTTGAGAACTCAGAGTGAGTAAATTGGCCATTTTCATGCACTTTTAACCATTCCATAAATCTTGTGTTTAGGGCCCCTGGAAGCATGAAAATCACTTTAAACATGCTAATTTTAGCTTTAACACTGATGATCCACCTACAAATGTGAACTGACGTTCAAAAATAAAATATTTGAAAACGGACCATTTTCCACATTTCTGAAGCATGACGTAATGGGGGGGTGTTATCACTTTTGTCAAAAATCAGCCGTTTTTGCTTGAACATTAAATGCCTCCAAATGGTATTTATTTAACTTCCCGGGGTGAAGAAACCCTTTTTGAGAACTCAGAGTGAGTAAATTGACCATTTTCATGCACTTTTAACCATTCCATAAATCTTGTGTTTAGGGCCCCTGGAAGCATGAAAATCAATTTAAACATGCTAATTTTAGCTCTAACACTGATGATCCACCTACAAATGTGAACTGACGTTCAAAAATAAAACATTTGAAAACGGACCATTTTCCACATTTCTGAAGCATGACGTAATGGGGGGGGGTGTTATCTCTTTTTTCAAAAATCAGCTGTTTTTGCTTGAACATTAAATGCCTCCAAATGGTATTTAATTAACTTCCCGGGGTGAAGAAACCCTTTTTGAGAACTCAGAGTGAGTAAATTGGCCATTATCATGCACTTTTACCCATTCCATAAATCTTGTGTTTAGGGCCCCTGGAAGCATGAAAATCACTTTAAACATGCTAATTTTAGCTCTAACACTGATGATCCACCTACAAATGTGAACTGACGTTCAAAAATAAAATATTTGAAAATGGACCATTTTCCACATTTCTTAAGCATGACGTAATGGTGGGGTGTTATCTCTTTTGTCGAAAATCAGCCGTTTTTGCTTGAACATTAAATGCCTCCAAATGGTATTTAAATAACTTCCCGGCGTGAAGAAACCCTTTTTGAGACCTCAGAGTGAGTAAATTGGCCATTTTCATGCACTTTTAACCGTTCCAGAAATCTTGTGTTTAGGGCTCCTGGAAGCATGAAAATCACTTTAAACATGCTAATTTTAGCTCTAACACTGATGATCCACCTACAAATGTGAACTGACGTTCAAAAATAAAACATTTGAAAACAGACCATTTTCCACATTTCTGAAGCATGACGTAATGGGGGGGGGTGTTATCTCCTTTGTCGAAAATCAGCCGTTTTTGCTTGAACATTAAATGTCTTCAAATGGTATTTAATTCACTTCCCGAGCCCCTGGAAGCATGAAAATCACTTTAAACTTGCTAATTTTAGCTCTAACACTGATGATCCACCTACAAATGTGAACTGACGTTCAAAAATAAAACATTTGAAAACGGACCATTCTCCACATTTCTGAAGCATGACGTAATGGGGGGGTGTTATCTCTTTTGTCGAAAATCAGCCGTTTTTGCTTGAACATTAAATGCCTCCAAATGGTATTTAATTAACTTCCCGGGGTGAAGAAACCCTTTTTGAGAACTCAGAGTGAGTAAATTGGCCATTTTCATGCACTTTTAACCATTCCATAAATCTTGTGTTTAGTGCCCCTGGAAGCATGAAAATCACTTTAAACATGCTAATTTTAGCTCTAACACTGATGATCATTCTACAAATGTGAACTGACGTTCAAAAATAAAACATTTGAAAACAGACCATTTTCCACATTTTTGAAGCATGACGTAATGGGGGGTGTTATCTCTTTTGTCGGAAATCAGCCGTTTTTGCTTGAACATTAAATGCCTCCAAATGGTATTTAATTCACTTCCCGAGCCCCTGGAAGCATGAAAATCACTTTAAACATGCTAATTTTAGCTCTAACACTGATGATCCACCTACAAATGTGAACTGATGTTCAAAAATAAAACATTTGAAAACGGACGATTCTCCACATTTCTGAAGCATGACGTAATGGGGGGGTGTTATCTCTTTTGTCGAAAATCAGCCGTTTTTGCTTGAACATTAAATGCCTCCAAATGGTATTTAATTAACTTCCCGGGGTGAAGAAACACTTTTTGAGAACTGAGAGTGAGTAAATTGGCCATTTTCATGCACTTTTAACCATTCCATAAATCTTGTGTTTAGGGCCCCTGAAAGCATGAAAATCACTTTAAACATGCTAATTTTAGCTCTAACACTGATGATCAACCTACAAATGTGAACTGCCGTTCAAAAATAAAACATTTGAAAACTGACTGTTTTCCACATTTCTGAAGCATGACGTAATGGGGGGGTGTTATCTCTTTTGTCGAAAATCAGCCGTTTTTGCTTGAACATTAAATGCCTCCAAATGGTATTTAATTAACTTCCCGGGGTGAAGAAACCCTTTTTGAGAACTCAGAGTGAGTAAATTGGCCATTTTCATGCACTTTTAACCATTCCATAAATCTTGTGTTTAGGGCCCCTGGAAGCATGAAAATCACTTTAAACATGCTAATTTTAGCTCTAACACTGATGATCAACCTACAAATGTGAACTGACGTTCAAAAATAAAACATTTGAAAACGGACCATTTTCCATATTTCTGAAGCATGACGTAATGGGGGGGTGTTATCTCTTTCGTCGAAAATCAGCCGTTTTTGCTTGAACATTAAATGCCTCCAAATGGTATTTAATTCACTTCCCGAGCCCCTGGAAGCATGAAAATCACTTTAAACATGCTAATTTTAGCTCTAACACTGATGATCCACCTACAAATGTGAACTGACGTTCAAAAATAAAACATTTGAAAACGGACCATTTTCAACATTTCTGAAGCATGACGTAATGGGGGGGTGTTATCTCTTTTGTCGAAAATCAGCCGTTTTTGCTTGAACATTAAATGCCTCCAAATGGTATTTAATTAACTTCCCGGGGTGAAGAAACCCTTTTTGAGAACTCAGAGTGAGTAAATTGGCCATTTTCATGCACTTTTAACCATTCCATAAATCTTGTGTTTAGTGCCCCTGGAAGCATGAAAATCACTTTAAACATGCTAATTTTAGCTCTAACACTGATGATCAACCTACAAATGTGAACTGACGTTCAAAAATAAAACATGTGAAAACGGACCATTTTCCACATTTCTGAAGCCTGACGTAATGGGGGGGTGTTATCTCTTTTGTCGAAAATCAGCCGTTTTTGCTTGAACATTAAATGCCTCCAAATGGTATTTAATTCACTTCCCGCGCCACTGGAAGCATGAAAATCACTTTAAACATGCTAATTTTAGCTCTAACACTGATGATCCACCTACAAATGTGAACTGATGTTCAAAAATAAAACCTTTTAAAACGGACCATTCTCCACATTTCTGAAGCATGACGTAATGGGGGGGGGGGTGTTATCTCTTTTGTCGAAAATCAGCCGTTTTTGCTTGAACATTAAATGCCTCCAAATGGTATTTAATTAACTTCCCGGGGTGAAGAAACCCTTTTTGAGAACTCAGAGTGAGTAAATTCGCCATTTTCATGCACTTTTAACCATTCCATAAATCTTGTGTTTAGGGCCCCTGGAAGCATGAAAATCACTTTAAACATGCTAATTTTAGCTCTAACACTGATGATCCACCTACAAATGTGAACTGACGTTCAAAAATAAAACATTTGAAAACGGACCATTTTCCACATTTCTGAAGCATGACGTATTGGGGGGGGTGTTATCTCTTTTGTCAAAAATCAGCCGTTTTTGCTTGAACATTAAATGCCTCCAAATGGTATTTAATTAACTTCCCGGGGTGAAGAAACCCTTTTTGAGAACTCAGAGTGAGTAAATTGGCCATTATCATGCACTTTTAACCATTCCATAAATCTTGTGTTTAGGGCCCCTGGAAGCATGAAAATCACTTTAAACATGCTAATTTTAGCTCTAACACTGATGATCCACCTACAAATGTGAACTGACGTTCAAAAATAAAACATTTGAATATGGACCATTTTCCACATTTCTGAAGCATGACATAATGGGGGGTGTTATCTCTTTTGTCGAAAATCAGCTGTTTTTGCTTGAACATTAAATGCCTCCAAATGGTATTTAATTAACTTCCCGGGGTAAAGAAACCCTTTTTGAGAACTCAGAGTGAGTAAATTGGCCATTTTCATGCACTTTTAACCATTCCATAAATCTTGTGTTTAGGGCCCCTGGAAGCATGAAAATCACTTTAAACATGCTAATTTTAGCTCTAACACTGATGATCCACCTACAAATGTGAACTGACGTTCAAAAATAAAATATTTGAAAACGGACCATTTTCCACATTTCTGAAGCATGACGTAATGGTGGGGTGTTATCTCTTTTGTCGAAAATCAGCCGTTTTTGCTTGAACATTAAATGCCTCCAAATGGTATTTAAATAACTTCCCGGCGTGAAGAAACCCTTTTTGAGAACTCAGAGTGAGTAAATTGGCCATTTTCATGCACTTTTAACCATTCCAGAAATCTTGTGTTTAGGGCTCCTGGAAGCATGAAAATCACTTTAAACATGCTAATTTTAGCTCTAACACTGATGATCCACCTACAAATGTGAACTGACGTTCAAAAATAAAACATTTGAAAACGGACCATTTTCCACATTTCTGAAGCATGACGTAATGGGGGGGTGTTATCTCTTTTGTCAAAAATCAACCGTTCTTGCTTGAACATTAAATGCCTCCAAATGGTATTTAATTAACTTCCAGAGCCCCTGGAAGTATGAGAATCACTTTAAACATGCTAATTTTAGCTCTAACACTGATGATCCACCTACAAATGTGAACTGACGTTCAAAAATAAAACATTTGAAAACAGACCATTTTCCACATTTCTGAAGCATGACGTAATGGGGGGTGTTATCTCTTTTGTCGAAAATCAGCCGTTTTTGCTTGAACATTAAATGCCTCCAAATGGTATTTAATTAACTTACCGGGGTGAAGAAACCCTTTTTGAGAACTCAGAGTGAGTAAATTGGCAATTTTCATGCACTTTTCACCATTCAATAAATCTTGTGTTTAGGGCCCCTGGAAGCATGAAAATCACTTTAAACATGCTAATTTTAGCTCTAACACTGATGATCCACCTACAAATGTGAACTGACGTTCAAAAATAAAACATTTGAAAACGGACCATTTTCCACATTTCTGAAGCATGACGTAATGGGGGGGGGGGGGGTGTTATCTCTTTTTTCAAAAATCAGCTGTTTTTGCTTGAACATTAAATGCCTCCAAATAGTATTTAATTCACTTCCGGAGCCCCTTGAAGCATGAAAATCACTTTAAACATGCTAATTTTAGCTCTAAAACTGATGATCCACCTACAAATGTGAACTGATGTTCAAAAATAAAACATTTGAAAAGGGACCATTTTCCACATTTCTGAAGCATGACGTAATGGTGGGGTGTTATCTATTTTGTCGAAAATCAGACGTTTTTGCTTGAACATTAAATGCCTCCAAATGGCATTTAATTAACTTCCCGGGGTGAAGAAACCCTTTTTGAGAACTCAGAGTGAGTAAATTGGCAATTTTCATGCACTTTTCACCATTCCATAAATCTTGTGTTTAGGGCCCCTGGAAGCATGAAAATCACTTTAAACATGCTAATTTTAGCTCTAAAACTGATGATCCACCTACAAATGTGAACTGATGTTCAAAAATAAACATTTGAAAACGGACCATTTTCCACATTTCTGAAGCATGACGTAATGGTGGGGTGTTATCTCTTTTGTCGAAAATCAGAGGTTTTTGCTTGAACATTAAATGCCTCCAAATGGTATTTAATTAACTTCCCGGGGTGAAGAAACGCTTTTTGAGAACTCAGAGTGAGTAAATTGGCAATTTTCATGCACTTTTCACCATTCCATTAATCTTGTGTTTAGGGCCCCTGGAAGCATGAAAATCACTTTAAACATGCTAATTTTAGCTCTAACACTGATGATCCACCTACAAATGTGAACTGACGTTCAAAAATAAACCATTTGAAAATGGACCATTTTCCACATTTCTGAAGCATGACGTAATGGGGGGGGGGGGGTGTTATCTCTTTTGTCAAAAATCAGCTGTTTTTGCTTGAACATTAAATGCCTCCAAACAGAATTTAATTCACTTCCCCAGCCCCTGGAAGCATGAAAATCACTTTAAACATGCTAATTTTAGCTCTAAAACTGATGATCCACCTACAAATGTGAACTGACGTTCAAAAATAAAACATTTGAAAACGGACCATTTTCCACATTTCTGAAGCATGACGTAATGGGGGGGTGTTATCTCTTTTGTCAAAAATCAGCCGTTTTTGCTTGAACATTAAATGCCTCCAAATGGTATTTAATTAACTTCCCGGGGTGAAGAAACCCTTTTTGAGAACTCAGAGTGAGTAAATTGGCCATTTTCATACACTTTTAACCATTCCATAAATCTTGTGTTTAGGGCCCCTGGAAGAATGAAAATCACTTTAAACATGCTAATTTTAGCTCTAACACTGATGATCCACCTACAAATGTGAACTGATGTTCAAAAATAAAACATTTGAAAAGGGACCATTTTCCACATTTCTGAAGCATGACGTAATGGTGGGGTGTTATCTATTTTGTCGAAAATCAGACGTTTTTGCTTGAACATTAAATGCCTCCAAATGGCATTTAATTAACTTCCCGGGGTGAAGAAACCCTTTTTGAGAACTCAGAGTGAGTAAATTGGCCATTTTCATACACTTTTAACCATTCCATAAATCTTGTGTTTAGGGCCCCTGGAAGAATGAAAATCACTTTAAACATGCTAATTTTAGCTCTAACACTGATGATCCACCTACAAATGTGAACTGACGTTCAAAAATAAAACATTTGAAAACTGACCATTTTCCACATTTCTGAAGCATGACGTAATGGGGGGGGTGTTATCTCTTTTGTCAAAAATCACCCGTTTTTGCTTGAACATTAAATGCCTCCAAATGGTATTTAATTAACTTCCCGGGGTGAAGAAACCCTTTTTGAGAACTCAGAGTGAGTAAATTGGCCATTATCATGCACTTTTAACCATTCCATAAATCTTGTGTTTAGGGCCCCTGGAAGCATGAAAATCACTTTAAACATGCTAATTTTAGCTCTAACACTGATGATCCACCTACAAATGTGAACTGACGTTCAAAAATAAAACATTTTAAAATGGACCATTTTCCACATTTCTGAAGCATGACGTAATGGGGGGGTGTTATCACTTTTGTCAAAAATCAGCCGTTTTTGCTTGAATATTAAATGCCTCCAAATGGTATTATTTAACTCCCGGGGTGAAGAACCCTTTTGAGAACTCAGAGTGAGTAAATTGACCATTTTCCATGCACTTTTAACCATTCCTAAATCTTGGTTTAGGGCCCCTGGAAGCATGAAAATCAATTTAAACATGCTAATTTTAGCTCTAACACTGATGATCCACCTACAAATGTGAACTGACGTTCAAAAATAAAACATTTGAAAACGGACCAATTTCCACATTTCTGAAGCATGAGTAATGGGGGGGGGTGTTATCTCTTTTTTCAAAAATCAGCTGTTTTTGCTTGAACATTAAATGCCTCCAAATAGTATTTAATTCACTTCCGGAGCCCCTTGAAGCATGAAAATCACTTTAAAACATGCTAATTTTAGCTCTAAAACTGATGATCCACCTACAAATGTGAACTGATGTTCAAAAATAAAACATTTGAAAAGGGACCATTTTCCACATTTCTGAAGCATGACGTAATGGTGGGGTGTTATCTATTTTGTCGAAAATCAGACATTTTTGCTTGAACATTAATGCCTCCAAATGGCATTTAATTAACTTCCCGGGGTGAAGAAACCCTTTTTGAGAACTCAGAGTGAGTAAATTGCAATTTTCATGCACTTTTCACCATTCCATAAATCTGTGCTTAGGCCCTGGAAGCATGAAAATCACTTTAAACATGCTAATTTTAGCTCTAACACTGATGATCCACCTACAAATGTGAACTGACGTCAAAAATAAAACATTTGAAAATGGACCATTTTCCACATTTCTGAAGCATGACGTAATGGGGGTGTTATCTCTTTGTCAAAAATCAGCCGTTTTTGCTTGAACATTAAATGCCTCCAAATGGTATTTATTTAACTTCCCTGGGTGAGAAACCCTTTTTGAGAACTCAGCGTGACTAAATTGGCCATTTTCATGCACTTTTAACCATTCCCTAAATCTTGTGTTTAGGGCCCCTGGAAGCATGAAAATCACTTAAACATGCTAATTTTAGCTCTAACACTGATGATCCACCTACAAATGTGAACTGACTTCAAAAATAAAACATTTGAAAATGGACCATTTTCCACATTTCTGAAGCATGACGTAATGGTGGGGTGTTATCTATTTTGTCCGAAATCAGACGTTTTTGCTTGAACATTAAATGCCTCCAAATAGTATTTAATTCACTTCCCGAGCCCCTGGAAGCATGAAAATCACTTAAACATGCTAATTTTAGCTCTAACACTGAAGTTCCACCTACAAATGTGAACTGACGTTCAAAATAAAACATTTGAGAAACGGACCATTTTCCACATTTCTGAAGCATGACGTAGTGGGGGGGGGGGGTTTTATCTCTTTTGTCAAAAATAAGCTGTTTTTGCTTGAACATTAAATGCCTCCAAACAGAATTTAATTCACTTCCCGAGCCCCTGGAAGCATGAAAATCACTTTAAACATGCTATTTTAGCTCTAACACTGATGATCCACCTACAAATGTGAACTGACGTTCAAAAATAAAACATTTGAAAATGGACCATTTTCCACATTTCTGAAGCATGACGTAATGGTGGGTGTTATCTATTTGTCGAAAATCAGACTTTTTGCTTGAACATTAAATGCCTCCAAATAGTATTTAATTCACTTCCGAGCCCCTGGAAGCATGAAAATCACTTTAAACATGCTAATTTTTAGCTCTAACACTGATGATCCACCTACAAATTTGACTTGACGTTCAAAAATAAAACATTTTAAAATGACCATTTTCCACATTTCTGAAGCATGACGTAATGGGGGGGTGTTATCTCTTTTGTAAAAAAACTCAGCCGTTTTTGCTTGAACATTAAATGGCCTCCAAATGGTATTTATTTAACTTCCCGGGGTGAAGAAACCCTTTTTGAGAACTCAGAGTGAGTAAATTGGCCATTTTCATGCACTTTTAACCATTCCATAAATCTTGTGTTTAGGGCCCCTGGAAGCTGAAAATCACTTTAAAACATGCTAATTTTAGCTTTAACACTGATGATCCACCTACAAATTGTGAACTGACGTTCAAAAATAAAATATTTGAAAACGGACCATTTTCCACATTTCTGAAGCATGACGTAATGGGGGGGTGTTATCACTTTTGTCAAAAATCATGCCGTTTTTGCTTGAACATTAAATGCCTCCAAATGGTATTTATTTAACTTCCCGGGTGAAGAAACCCTTTTGAGAACTCAGAGTGAGTAATTGACCATTTTCATGCACTTTTAACCATTCCATAAATCTTGTGTTTAGGGCCCCTGGAAGCATGAAAATCAATTTAAACATGCTAATTTTTAGCTCTAACACTGATGATCCACCTACAAATGTGAACTGACGTTCAAAAATAAAACATTTGAAAACGGACCATTTTCCACATTTCTGAAGCATGACGTAATGGTGGGGGGTGGTTATCTCTTTTTTCAAAAATCAGCTGTTTTTGCTTGAACATTAAATGCCTCCAAAAGGTATTTAATTAACTTCCCGGGTGAAGAAACCCTTTTTGAGAACTCAGAGTGAGTAAATTGGCCATTATCATGCACTTTTACCCATTCCATAAATCTTGTGTTTAGGGCCCCTGGAAGCATGAAAATCACTTTAAACATGCTAATTTTAGCTCTAACACTGATGATCCACCTACAAATGTGACTGACGTTCAAAAATAAAATATTTGAAAATGGACCATTTTCCACATTTCTTAAGCATGACGTAATGGTGGGGTGTTATCTCTTTTGTCGAAAAATCAGCCGTTTTTGCTTGAACATTAAATGCCTCCAAATGGTATTTAAATAACTTCCCGGCGTGAAGAAACCTTTTTGAGACCTCAGAGTGAGTAAATTGGCCATTTTCATGCACTTTTAACCGTTCCAGAAATCTTGTGTTTAGGGCTCCTGGAAGCATGAAAATCACTTTAAACATGCTAATTTTAGCTCTAACACTGATGATCCACCTACAAATGTGAACTGACGTTCAAAAATAAAAACATTTGAAAACAGACCATTTTCCACATTTCTGAAGCATGACGTAATGGGGGTGGGTGTTATCTCCTTTGTCGAAAATCAGCCGTTTTTGCTTGAACATTAAATGTCTTCAAATGGTATTTAATTCACTTCCCGAGCCCCTGGGAAGCATGAAAATCACTTTAAACTTGCTAATTTTAGCTCTAACACTGATGATCCACCTACAAATGTGACTGACGTTCAAAAATAAAACATTTGAAAACGGACCATTCTCCACATTTCTGAAGCATGACGTAATGGGGGGGTGTTATCTCTTTTGTCGAAAATCAGCCGTTTTTGCTTGAACATTAAATGCCTCCAAATGGTATTTAATTAACTTCCCGGTGAAGAAACCCTTTTTGAGAACTCAGAGTGAGTAAATTGGCCATTTTCATGCACTTTTAACCATTCCATAAATCTTGTGTTTAGTGCCCCTGGAAGCATGAAAATCACTTTAATCATGCTAATTTTAGCTCTAACACTGATGATCATTCTACAAATGTGAACTGACGTTCAAAAAATAAAACATTTGAAAACAGACCATTTTCCACATTTCTGAAGCATGACGTAATGGGGGGTGTTATCTCTTTTGTCGAAATCAGCCGTTTTTGCTTGAACATTAAATGCCTCCAAATGGTATTTAATTCACTTCCCGAGCCCCTGGAAGCATGAAAATCACTTTAAACATGCTAATTTTAGCTCTAACACTGATGATCCACCTACAAATGTGAACTGATGTTCAAAAATAAAACATTTGAAAACGGACGATTCTCCACATTTCTGAAGCATGACGTAATGGGGGGGTGTTATCTCTTTTTGTCGAAAATCAGCCGTTTTTGCTTGAACATTAAATGCCTCCAAATGGTATTTAATTAACTTCCCGGGGTGAAGAAACACTTTTTGAGAACTGAGAGTGAGTAAATTGGCCATTTTCATGCACTTTTAACCATTCCATAAATCTTGTTTGGGCCCCTGAAAGCATGAAAATCACTTTAAACATGCTAATTTTAGCTCTAACACTGGATGATCAACCTACAAATGTGAACTGCCGTTCAAAAATAAAACATTTGAAAACTGACTGTTTTCCACATTTCTGAAGCATGACGTAATGGGGGGGTGTTATCTCTTTTGTCGAAAATCAGGCCGTTTTTGCTTGAACATTAAATGCCTCCAAATGGTATTTAATTAACTTCCCGGGGTGAAGAAACCCTTTTTGAGAACTCAGAGTGAGTAAATTGGCCATTTTCATGCACTTTTAACCATTCCATAAATCTGTGTTTAGGGCCCCTGGAAGCATGAAAATCACTTTAAACTTGCTAATTTTAGCTCTAACACTGATGATCAACCTACAAATGTGAACTGACGTTCAAAATAAAACATTTGAAAACGGACCATTTTCCTATTTCTGAAGCATGATCGTAAGTGGGGGGTGTTATCTCTTTCGTCGAAAATCAGCCGTTTTTGCTTGAACATTAAATGCCTCCAAAGTGGTATTTAATTCAGCATGGTATTTAATTCACTTCCCGAGCCCCTGGAAGCATGAAAATCACTTTAAACATGCTAATTTTAGCTCTAACACTGATGATCCACCTACAAATGTGAACTGACGTTCAAAAATAAAACATTTGAAAACGGACCATTTTCAACATTTCTGAAGCATGACGTAATGGGGGGGTGTTATCTCTTTTGTCGAAAATCAGCCGTTTTTGCTTGAACATTAAATGCCTCCAAATGGTATTTAATTAACTTCCCGGGGTGAAGAAACCCTTTTTGAGAACTCAGAGTGAGTAAATTGGCCATTTTCATGCACTTTTAACCATTCCATAAATCTTGTGTTTAGTGCCCCTGGAAGCATGAAAATCACTTTAAACATGCTAATTTTAGCTCTAACACTGATGATCAACCTACAAATGTGAACTGACGTTCAAAAATAAAACATGTGAAAACGGACCATTTTCCACATTTCTGAAGCCTGACGTAATGGGGGGGTGTTATCTCTTTTGTCGAAAATCAGCCGTTTTTGCTTGAACATTAAATGCCTCCAAATGGTATTTAATTCACTTCCCGCGCCACTGGAAGCATGAAAATCACTTTAAACATGCTAATTTTAGCTCTAACACTGATGATCCACCTACAAATGTGAACTGATGTTCAAAAATAAAACCTTTTAAAACGGACCATTCTCCACATTTCTGAAGCATGACGTAATGGGGGGGGGGGTGTTATCTCTTTTGTCGAAAATCAGCCGTTTTTGCTTGAACATTAAATGCCTCCAAATGGTATTTAATTAACTTCCCGGGGTGAAGAAACCCTTTTTGAGAACTCAGAGTGAGTAAATTCGCCATTTTCATGCACTTTTAACCATTCCATAAATCTTGTGTTTAGGGCCCCTGGAAGCATGAAAATCACTTTAACATGCTAATTTTAGCTCTAACACTGATGATCCACCTACAAATGTGAACTGACGTTCAAAAATAAAAACATTTGAAAACGGACCATTTTCCACATTTCTGAAGCATGACGTATTGGGGGGGGTGTTATCTCTTTTGTCAAAAATCAGCCGTTTTTTGCTTGAACATTAAATGCCTCCAAATGGTATTTAATTAACTTCCCGGGGTGAAGAAACCCTTTTTGAGAACTCAGAGTGAGTAAATTGGCCATTATCATGCACTTTTAACCATTCCATAAATCTTGTGTTTAGGGCCCCTGGAAGCATGAAAATCACTTTAAACATGCTAATTTTAGCTCTAACACTGATGATCCACCTACAAATGTGAACTGACGTTCAAAAATAAAACATTTGAATATGGACCATTTTCCACATTTCTGAAGCATGACATAATGGGGGGTGTTATCTCTTTTGTCGAAAATCAGCTGTTTTTGCTTGAACATTAAATGCCTCCAAATGGTATTTAATTAACTTCCCGGGGTAAAGAAACCCTTTTTGAGAACTCAGAGTGAGTAAATTGGCCATTTCATGCACTTTTAACCATTCCATAAATCTTGTGTTTAGGGCCCCTGGAAGCATGAAAATCACTTTAAACATGCTAATTTTAGCTCTAACACTGATGATCCACCTACAAATGTGAACTGACGTTCAAAAATAAAATATTTGAAAACGGACCATTTTCCACATTTCTGAAGCATGACGTAATGGTGGGGTGTTATCTCTTTTGTCGAAAATCAGCCGTTTTTGCTTGAACATTAAATGCCTCCAAATGGTATTTAAATAACTTCCGGCGTGAAGAAACCCTTTTTGAGAACTCAGAGTGAGTAAATTGGCCATTTTCATGCACTTTTAACCATTCCTAAATCTTGTGTTTAGGGCTCCTGGAAGCATGAAAATCACTTTAAACATGCTAATTTTAGCTCTAACACTGATGATCCACCTACAAATGTGAACTGACGTTCAAAAATAAAACATTTGAAAACGGACCATTTTCCACATTTCTGAAGCATGACGTAATGGGGGGGTGTTATCTCTTTTGTCAAAAATCAACCGTTCTTGCTTGAACATTAAATGCCTCCAAATGGTATTTAATTAACTTCCAGAGCCCCTGGAAGTATGAGAATCACTTTAAACATGCTAATTTTAGCTCTAACACTGATGATCCACCTACAAATGTGAACTGACGTTCAAAAATAAAACATTTGAAAACAGACCATTTTCCACATTTCTGAAGCATGACGTAATGGGGGGTGTTATCTCTTTTGTCGAAAATCAGCCGTTTTTTGCTTGAACATTAAATGCCTCCAAATGGTATTTAATTAACTTACCGGGGTGAAGAAACCCTTTTGAGAACTCAGAGTGAGTAAATTGGCAATTTCATGCACTTTTCACCATTCAATAAATCTTGTGTTTAGGGCCCCTGGAAGCATGAAAATCACTTTAAACATGCTAATTTTAGCTCTAACACTGATGATCCACCTACAAATGTGAACTGACGTTCAAAAATAAAACATTTGAAAACGGACCATTTTCCACATTTCTGAAGCATGACGTAATGGGGGGGGGGGGGGGTGTTATCTCTTTTTTCAAAAATCAGCTGTTTTTGCTTGAACATTAAATGCCTCCAAATAGTATTTAATTCACTTCCGGAGCCCCTTGAAGCATGAAAATCACTTTAAACATGCTAATTTTAGCTCTAAAACTGATGATCCACCTACAAATGTGAACTGATGTTCAAAAATAAAACATTTGAAAAGGGACCATTTTCCACATTTCTGAAGCATGACGTAATGGTGGGGTGTTATCTATTTTGTCGAAAATCAGACGTTTTTGCTTGAACATTAAATGCCTCCAAATGGCATTTAATTAACTTCCCGGGGTGAAGAAACCCTTTTTGAGAACTCAGAGTGAGTAAATTGGCAATTTTCATGCACTTTCACCATTCCATAAATCTTGTGTTAGGGCCCCTGAAGCATGAAAATCACTTTAAACATGCTAATTTTAGCTCTAAAACTGATGATCCACCTACAAATGTGAACTGATGTTCAAAAATAAACATTTGAAAACGGACCATTTTCCACATTTCTGAAGCATGACGTAATGGTGGGGTGTTATCTCTTTTGTCGAAAATCAGAGGTTTTTGCTTGAACATTAAATGCCTCCAAATGGTATTTAATTAACTTCCCGGGGTGAAGAAACGCTTTTTGAGAACTCAGAGTGAGTAAATTGGCAATTTTCATGCACTTTTCACCATTCCATTAATCTTGTGTTTAGGGCCCCTGGAAGCATGAAAATCACTTTAAACATGCTAATTTTAGCTCTAACACTGATGATCCACCTACAAATGTGAACTGACGTTCAAAAATAAACCATTTGAAAATGGACCATTTTCCACATTTCTGAAGCATGACGTAATGGGGGGGGGGGGGTGTTATCTCTTTTGTCAAAAATCAGCTGTTTTTGCTTGAACATTAAATGCCTCCAAACAGAATTTAATTCACTTCCCCAGCCCCTGGAAGCATGTAAAGAAAATCACTTTAAACATGCTAATTTTAGCTCTAAAACTGATGATCCACCTACAAATGTGAACTGACGTTCAAAAATAAAACATTTGAAAACGGACCATTTTCCACATTTCTGAAGCATGACGTAATGGGGGGGTGTTATCTCTTTTGTCAAAAATCAGCCGTTTTTGCTTGAACATTAAATGCCTCCAAATGGTATTTAATTAACTTCCCGGGGTGAAGAAACCCTTTTTGAGAACTCAGAGTGAGTAAATTGGCCATTTTCATACACTTTTAACCATTCCATAAATCTTGTGTTTAGGGCCCCTGGAAGAATGAAAATCACTTTAAACATGCTAATTTTAGCTCTAACACTGATGATCCACCTACAAATGTGAACTGATGTTCAAAAATAAAACATTTGAAAAGGGACCATTTTCCACATTTCTGAAGCATGACGTAATGGTGGGGTGTTATCTATTTTGTCGAAAATCAGACGTTTTTGCTTGAACATTAAATGCCTCCAAATGGCATTTAATTAACTTCCCGGGGTGAAGAAACCCTTTTTGAGAACTCAGAGTGAGTAAATTGGCCATTTTCATACACTTTTAACCATTCCATAAATCTTGTGTTTAGGGCCCCTGGAAGAATGAAAATCACTTTAAACATGCTAATTTTAGCTCTAACACTGATGATCCACCTACAAATGTGAACTGACGTTCAAAAATAAAACATTTGAAAACTGACCATTTTCCACATTTCTGAAGCATGACGTAATGGGGGGGTGTTATCTCTTTTGTCAAAAATCAGCCGTTTTTGCTTGAACATTAAATGCCTCCAAATGGTATTTAATTAACTTCCCGGGGTGAAGAAACCCTTTTTGAGAACTCAGAGTGAGTAAATTGGCCATTATCATGCACTTTTAACCATTCCATAAATCTTGTGTTTAGGGCCCCTGGAAGCATGAAAATCACTTTAAACATGCTAATTTTAGCTCTAACACTGATGATCCACCTACAAATTTGACTTGACGTTCAAAAATAAAACATTTTAAAATGGACCATTTTCCACATTTCTGAAGCATGACGTAATGGGGGGGTGTTATCTCTTTTGTAAAAAAACTCAGCCGTTTTTGCTTGAACATTAAATGCCTCCAAATGGTATTTATTTAACTTCCCGGGGTGAAGAAACCCTTTTTGAGAACTCAGAGTGAGTAAATTGGCCATTTTCATGCACTTTTAACCATTCCATAAATCTTGTGTTTAGGGCCCCTGGAAGCATGAAAATCACTTTAAACATGCTAATTTTAGCTTTAACACTGATGATCCACCTACAAATGTGAACTGACGTTCAAAAATAAAATATTTGAAAACGGACCATTTTCCACATTTCTGAAGCATGACGTAATGGGGGGGGTGTTATCACTTTTGTCAAAAATCAGCCGTTTTTGCTTGAACATTAAATGCCTCCAAATGGTATTTATTTAACTTCCCGGGGTGAAGAAACCCTTTTTGAGAACTCAGAGTGAGTAAATTGACCATTTTCATGCACTTTTAACCATTCCATAAATCTTGTGTTTAGGGCCCCTGGAAGCATGAAAATCAATTTAAACATGCTAATTTTAGCTCTAACACTGATGATCCACCTTCAAATGTGAACTGACGTTCAAAAATAAAACATTTGAAAACGGACCATTTTCCACATTTCTGAAGCATGACGTAATGGGGGGGGGGTGTTATCTCTTTTTTCAAAAATCAGCTGTTTTTGCTTGAACATTAAATGCCTCCAAATAGTATTTAATTCACTTCCGGAGCCCCTTGAAGCATGAAAATCACTTTAAACATGCTAATTTTAGCTCTAAAACTGATGATCCACCTACAAATGTGAACTGATGTTCAAAAATAAAACATTTGAAAAGGGACCATTTTCCACATTTCTGAAGCATGACGTAATGGTGGGGTGTTATCTATTTTGTCGAAAATCAGACGTTTTTGCTTGAACATTAAATGCCTCCAAATGGCATTTAATTAACTTCCCGGGGTGAAGAAACCCTTTTTGAGAACTCAGAGTGAGTAAATTGGCAATTTTCATGCACTTTTCACCATTCCATAAATCTTGTGTTTAGGCCCCTGGAAGCATGAAAATCACTTTAAACATGCTAATTTTAGCTCTAACACTGATGATCCACCTACAAATGTGAACTGACGTTCAAAAATAAAACATTTGAAAATGGACCATTTTCCACATTTCTGAAGCATGACGTAATGGGGGGTGTTATCTCTTTTGTCAAAAATCAGCCGTTTTTGCTTGAACATTAAATGCCTCCAAATGGTATTTATTTAACTTCCCTGGGTGAAGAAACCCTTTTTGAGAACTCAGAGTGACTAAATTGGCCATTTTCATGCACTTTTAACCATTCCCTAAATCTTGTGTTTAGGGCCCCTGGAAGCATGAAAATCACTTTAAACATGCTAATTTTAGCTCTAACACTGATGATCCACCTACAAATGTGAACTGACGTTCAAAAATAAAACATTTGAAAATGGACCATTTTCCACATTTCTGAAGCATGACGTAATGGTGGGGTGTTATCTATTTTGTCGAAAATCAGACGTTTTTGCTTGAACATTAAATGCCTCTAAATAGTATTTAATTCACTTCCCGAGCCCCTGGAAGCATGACAATCACTTTAAACATGCTAATTTTAGCTCTAACACTGATGATCCACCTACAAATGTGAACTGACGTTCAAAAATAAAACATTTGAAAACGGACCATTTTCCACATTTCTGAAGCATGACGTAGTGGGGGGGGTTTTATCTCTTTTGTCAAAAATAAGCTGTTTTTGCTTGAACATTAAATGCCTCCAAACAGAATTTAATTCACTTCCCGAGCCCCTAGAAGCATGAAAATCACTTTAAACATGCTAATTTTAGCTCTAAAACTGATGATCCACCTACAAATTTGAACTGACGTTCAAAAATAAAACATTTGAAAACGGACCATTTTCCACATTTCTGAAGCATGACGTAATGGGGGGGTGTTATCTCTTTTGTCAAAAATCAGCCGTTTTTGCTTGAACATTAAATGCCTCCAAATGGTATTTAATTAACTTCCCGGGGTGAAGAAACCCTTTTTGAGAACTCAGAGTGAGTAAATTGGCCATTATCATGCACTTTTAACCATTCCATAAATCTTGTGTTTAGGGCCCCTGGAAGCATGAAAATCACTTTAAACATGCTAATTTTAGCTCTAACACTGATGATCCACCTACAAATGTGAACTGACGTTCAAAAATAAAACATTTTAAAATGGACCATTTTCCACATTTCTGAAGCATGACGTAATGGGGGGTGTGATCTCTTTTGTCAAAAATCTGCCCTTTTTCGCTTGAACATTAAATGCCTCCAAATGGTATTTAATTAACTTCCCGGGGTGAAGAAACCCTTTTTGAGAACTCAGAGTGAGTAAATTCGCCATTTTCATGCACTTTTAACCATTCCATAAATCTTGTGTTTAGGGCCCCTGGAAGCATGAAAATCACTTTAAACATGCTAATTTTAGCTCTAACACTGATGATCCACCTACAAATGTGAACTGAAGTTCAAAAATAAAACATTTGAAAACGGACCATTTTCCACATTTCTGAAGCATGACGTATTGGGGGGGGGTGTTATCTCTTTTGTCAAAAATCAGCCGTTTTTGCTTGAACATTAAATGCCTCCAAATGGTATTTAATTAACTTCCCGGGGTGAAGAAACCCTTTTTGAGAACTCAGAGTGAGTAAATTGGCCATTATCATGCACTTTTACCCATTCCATAAATCTTGTGTTTAGGGCCCCTGGAAGCATGAAAATCACTTTAAACATGCTAATTTTAGCTCTAACACTGATGATCCACCTACAAATGTGAACTGACGTTCAAAAATAAAATATTTGAAAATGGACCATTTTCCACATTTCTTAAGCATGACGTAATGGTGGGGTGTTATCTCTTTTGTCGAAAATCAGCCGTTTTTGCTTGAACATTAAATGCCTCCAAATGGTATTTAAATAACTTCCCGGCGTGAAGAAACCCTTTTTGAGACCTCAGAGTGAGTAAATTGGCCATTTTCATGCACTTTTAACCGTTCCAGAAATCTTGTGTTTAGGGCTCCTGGAAGCATGAAAATCACTTTAAACATGCTAATTTTAGCTCTAACACTGATGATCCACCTACAAATGTGAACTGACGTTCAAAAATAAAACATTTGAAAACAGACCATTTTCCACATTTCTGAAGCATGACGTAATGGGGGGGGGTGTTATCTCCTTTGTCGAAAATCAGCCGTTTTTGCTTGAACATTAAATGTCTTCAAATGGTATTTAATTCACTTCCCGAGCCCCTGGAAGCATGAAAATCACTTTAAACTTGCTAATTTTAGCTCTAACACTGATGATCCACCTACAAATGTGAACTGACGTTCATAAATAAAACATTTGAAAACGGACCATTCTCCACATTTCTGAAGCATGACGTAATGGGGGGGTGTTATCTCTTTTGTCGAAAATCAGCCGTTTTTGCTTGAACATTAAATGCCTCCAAATGGTATTTAATTAACTTCCCGGGGTGAAGAAACCCTTTTTGAGAACTCAGAGTGAGTAAATTGGCCATTTTCATGCACTTTTAACCATTCCATAAATCTTGTGTTTAGTGCCCCTGGAAGCATGAAAATCACTTTAAACATGCTAATTTTAGCTCTAACACTGATGATCATTCTACAAATGTGAACTGACGTTCAAAAATAAAACATTTGAAAACAGACCATTTTCCACATTTCTGAAGCATGACGTAATGGGGGGTGTTATCTCTTTTGTCGGAAATCAGCCGTTTTTGCTTGAACATTAAATGCCTCCAAATGGTATTTAATTCACTTCCCGAGCCCCTGGAAGCATGAAAATCACTTTAAACATGCTAATTTTAGCTCTAACACTGATGATCCACCTACAAATGTGAACTGATGTTCAAAAATAAAACATTTGAAAACGGACCATTCTCCACATTTCTGAAGCATGACGTAATGGGGGGGTGTTATCTCTTTTGTCGAAAATCAGCCGTTTTTGCTTGAACATTAAATGCCTCCAAATGGTATTTAATTAACTTCCCGGGGTGAAGAAACACTTTTTGAGAACTGAGAGTGAGTAAATTGGCCATTTTCATGCACTTTTAACCATTCCATAAATCTTGTGTTTAGGGCCCCTGAAAGCATGAAAATCACTTTAAACATGCTAATTTTAGCTCTAACACTGATGATCAACCTACAAATGTGAACTGCCGTTCAAAAATAAAACATTTGAAAACTGACCGTTTTCCACATTTCTGAAGCATGACGTAATGGGGGGGTGTTATCTCTTTTGTCGAAAATCAGCCGTTTTTGCTTGAACATTAAATGCCTCCAAATGGTATTTAATTAACTTCCCGGGGTGAAGAAACCCTTTTTGAGAACTCAGAGTGAGTAAATTGGCCATTTTCATGCACTTTTAACCATTCCATAAATCTTGTGTTTAGGGCCCCTGGAAGCATGAAAATCACTTTAAACATGCTAATTTTAGCTCTAACACTGATGATCAACCTACAAATGTGAACTGACGTTCAAAAATAAAACATTTGAAAACGGACCATTTTCCATATTTCTGAAGCATGACGTAATGGGGGGGTGTTATCTCTTTCGTCGAAAATCAGCCGTTTTTGCTTGAACATTAAATGCCTCCAAATGGTATTTAATTCACTTCCCGAGCCCCTGGAAGCATGAAAATCACTTTAAACATGCTAATTTTAGCTCTAACACTGATGATCCACCTACAAATGTGAACTGACGTTCAAAAATAAAACATTTGAAAACGGACCATTTTCAACATTTCTGAAGCATGACGTAATGGGGGGGTGTTATCTCTTTTGTCGAAAATCAGCCGTTTTTGCTTGAACATTAAATGCCTCCAAATGGTATTTAATTAACTTCCCGGGGTGAAGAAACCTTTTTGAGAACTCAGAGTGAGTAAATTGGCCATTTTCATGCACTTTTAACCATTCCATAAATCTTGTGTTTAGTGCCCCTGGAAGCATGAAAATCACTTTAAACATGCTAATTTTAGCTCTAACACTGATGATCAACCTACAAATGTGAACTGACGTTCAAAAATAAAACATGTGAAAACGGACCATTTTCCACATTTCTGAAGCCTGACGTAATGGGGGGGTGTTATCTCTTTTGTCGAAAATCAGCCGTTTTTGCTTGAACATTAAATGCCTCCAAATGGTATTTAATTCACTTCCCGCGCCACTGGAAGCATGAAAATCACTTTAAACATGCTAATTTTAGCTCTAACACTGATGATCCACCTACAAATGTGAACTGATGTTCAAAAATAAAACCTTTTAAAACGGACCATTCTCCACATTTCTGAAGCATGACGTAATGGGGGGGGGGTGTTATCTCTTTTGTCGAAAATCAGCCGTTTTTGCTTGAACATTAAATGCCTCCAAATGGTATTTAATTAACTTCCCGGGGTGAAGAAACCCTTTTTGAGAACTCAGAGTGAGTAAATTGGCCATTTTCATGCACTTTTAACCATTCCATAAATCTTGTGTTTAGTGCCCCTGGAAGCATGAAAATCACTTTAAACATGCTAATTTTAGCTCTAACACTGATGATCAACCTACAAATGTGAACTGACGTTCAAAAATAAAACATGTGAAAACGGACCATTTTCCACATTTCTGAAGCCTGACGTAATGGGGGGGTGTTATCTCTTTTGTCGAAAATCAGCCGTTTTTGCTTGAACATTAAATGCCTCCAAATGGTATTTAATTCACTTCCCGAGCCCCTGGAAGCATAAAAATCACTTTAAACATGCTAATTTTAGCTCTAACACTGATGATCCACCTACAAATGTGAACTGATGTTCAAAAATAAAACATTTGAAAACGGACCATTCTCCACATTTCTGAAGCATGGCGTAATGGGGGGGTGTTATCTCTTTTGTCGAAAATCAGCCGTTTTTGCTTGAACATTAAATGCCTCCAAATGGTATTTAATTAACTTCCCAGGGTGAAGAAACCCTTTTTGAGAACTCAGAGTGAGTAAATTGGCCATTTTCATGCACTTTTAACCATTCCATAAATCTTGTGTTTAGGGCCCCTGGAAGCATGAAAATCACTTTAAACATGCTAATTTTAGCTCTAACACTGATGATCAACCTACAAATGTGAACTGACGTTCAAAAATAAAACATTTGAAAACGGACCATTTTCCACATTTCTGAAGCATGACGTAATGGGGGGGTGTTATCTCTTTCGTCGAAAATCAGCCGTTTTTGCTTGAACATTAAATGCCTCCAAATGGTATTAAATTCACTTCCCGAGCCCCTGGAAGCATGAAAATCACTTTAAACATGCTAATTTTAGCTCTAACACTGATTATCCACCTACAAATGTGAACTGACGTTCAAAAATAAAACATTTGAAAACGGACCATTTTCCACATTTCTGAAGCATGACTTAATGGGGGTGGGTGTTATCTCTTTTGTCAAAAATCAACCGTTCTTGCTTGAACATTAAATGCCTCCAAATGGTATTTAATTAACTTCCCGAGCCCCTGGAAGCATGAGAATCACTTTAAACATGCTAATTTTAGCTCTAAAACTGATGATCCACCTACAAATGTGAACTGACGTTCAAAAATAAAACATTTGAAAACGGACCATTTTCCACATTTCTGAAGCATGACGTAATGGGGGGTGTGATCTCTTTTGTCAAAAATCAGCCGTTTTTGCTTGAACATTAAATGCCTCCAAATGGTATTTAATTAACTTCCCGGGGTGAAGAAACCCTTTTTGAGAACTCAGAGTGAGTAAATTCGCCATTTTCATGCACTTTTAACCATTCCATAAATCTTGTGTTTAGGGCCCCTGGAAGAATGAAAATCACTTTAAACATGCTAATTTTAGCTCTAACACTGATGATCCACCTACAAATGTGAACTGACGTTCAAAAATAAAACATTTGAAAACTGACCATTTTCCACATTTCTGAAGCATGACGTAATGGGGGGGTGTTATCTCTTTTGTCAAAAATCACCCATTTTTGCTTGAACATTAAATGCCTCCAAATGGTATTTAATTAACTTCCCGGGGTGAAGAAACCCTTTTTGAGAACTCAGAGTGAGTAAATTGGCCATTATCATGCACTTTTAACCATTCCATAAATCTTGTGTTTAGGGCCCCTGGAAGCATGAAAATCACTTTAAACATGCTAATTTTAGCTCTAACACTGATGATCCACCTACAAATGTGAACTGACGTTCAAAAATAAAACATTTTAAAATGGACCATTTTCCACATTTCTGAAGCATGACGTAATGGGGGGGTGTTATCACTTTTGTCAAAAATCAGCCGTTTTTGATTGAATATTAAATGCCTCCAAATGGTATTTATTTAACTTCCCGGGGTGAAGAAACCCTTTTTGAGAACTCAGAGTGAGTAAATTGACCATTTTCATGCACTTTTAACCATTCCATAAATCTTGTGTTTAGGGCCCCTGGAAGCATGAAAATCAATTTAAACATGCTAATTTTAGCTCTAACACTGATGATCCACCTACAAATGTGAACTGACGTTCAAAAATAAAACATTTGAAAACGGACCATTTTCCACATTTCTGAAGCATGACGTAATGGGGGGGGGGGTGTTATCTCTTTTTTCAAAAATCAGCTGTTTTTGCTTGAACATTAAATGCCTCCAAATAGTATTTAATTCACTTCCGGAGCCCCTTGAAGCATGAAAATCACTTTAAACATGCTAATTTTAGCTCTAAAACTGATGATCCACCTACAAATGTGAACTGATGTTCAAAAATAAAACATTTGAAAAGGGACCATTTTCCACATTTCTGAAGCATGACGTAATGGTGGGGTGTTATCTATTTTGTCGAAAATCAGACGTTTTTGCTTGAACATTAAATGCCTCCAAATGGCATTTAATTAACTTCCCGGGGTGAAGAAACCCTTTTTGAGAACTCAGAGTGAGTAAATTGGCAATTTTCATGCACTTTTCACCATTCCATAAATCTTGTGTTTAGGGCCCCTGGAAGCATGAAAATCACTTTAAACATGCTAATTTTAGCTCTAAAACTGATGATCCACCTACAAATGTGAACTGATGTTCAAAAATAAACATTTGAAAACGGACCATTTTCCACATTTCTGAAGCATGACGTAATGGTGGGGTGTTATCTCTTTTGTCGAAAATCAGAGGTTTTTGCTTGAACATTAAATGCCTCCAAATGGTATTTAATTAACTTCCCGGGGTGAAGAAACGCTTTTTGATAACTCAGAGTGAGTAAATTGGCAATTTTCATGCACTTTTCACCATTCCATTAATCTTGTGTTTAGGGCCCCTGGAAGCATGAAAATCACTTTAAACATGCTAATTTTAGCTCTAACACTGATGATCCACCTACAAATGTGAACTGACGTTCAAAAATAAACCATTTGAAAATGGACCATTTTCCACATTTCTGAAGCATGACGTAATGGGGGGGGGGGGGTGTTATCTCTTTTGTCAAAAATCAGCTGTTTTTGCTTGAACATTAAATGCCTCCAAACAGAATTTAATTCACTTCCCCAGCCCCTGGAAGCATGAAAATCACTTTAAACATGCTAATTTTAGCTCTAAAACTGATGATCCACCTACAAATGTGAACTGACGTTCAAAAATAAAACATTTGAAAACGGACCATTTTCCACATTTCTGAAGCATGACGTAATGGGGGGGGTGTTATCTCTTTTGTCAAAAATCAGCCGTTTTTGCTTGAACATTAAATGCCTCCAAATGGTATTTAATTAACTTCCCGGGGTGAAGAAACCCTTTTTGAGAACTCAGAGTGAGTAAATTGGCCATTTTCATACACTTTTAACCATTCCATAAATCTTGTGTTTAGGGCCCCTGGAAGAATGAAAATCACTTTAAACATGCTAATTTTAGCTCTAACACTGATGATCCACCTACAAATGTGAACTGATGTTCAAAAATAAAACATTTAAAAAGGGACCATTTTCCACATTTCTGAAGCATGACGTAATGGTGGGGTGTTATCTATTTTGTCGAAAATCAGACGTTTTTGCTTGAACATTAAATGCCTCCAAATGGCATTTAATCAACTTCCCGGGGTGAAGAATCCCTTTTTGAGAACTCAGAGTGAGTAAATTGGCCATTTTCATACACTTTTAACCATTCCATAAATCTTGTGTTTAGGGCCCCTGGAAGAATGAAAATCACTTTAAACATGCTAATTTTAGCTCTAACACTGATGATCCACCTACAAATGTGAACTGACGTTCAAAAATAAAACATTTGAAAACTGACCATTTTCCACATTTCTGAAGCATGACGTAATGGGGGGGGTGTTATCTCTTTTGTCAAAAATCACCCGTTTTTGCTTGAACATTAAATGCCTCCAAATGGTATTTAATTAACTTCCCGGGGTGAAGAAACCCTTTTTGAGAACTCAGAGTGAGTAAATTGGCCATTATCATGCACTTTTAACCATTCCATAAATCTTGTGTTTAGGGCCCCTGGAAGCATGAAAATCACTTTAAACATGCTAATTTTAGCTCTAACACTGATGATCCACCTACAAATGTGAACTGACGTTCAAAAATAAAACATTTTAAAATGGACCATTTTCCACATTTCTGAAGCATGACGTAATGGGGGGGTGTTATCACTTTTGTCAAAAATCAGCCGTTTTTGCTTGAATATTAAATGCCTCCAAATGGTATTTATTTAACTTCCCGGGGTGAAGAAACCCTTTTTGAGAACTCAGAGTGAGTAAATTGACCATTTTCATGCACTTTTAACCATTCCATAAATCTTGTGTTTAGGGCCCCTGGAAGCATGAAAATCAATTTAAACATGCTAATTTTAGCTCTAACACTGATGATCCACCTACAAATGTGAACTGACGTTCAAAAATAAAACATTTGAAAACGGACCATTTTCCACATTTCTGAAGCATGACGTAATGGGGGGGGGTGTTATCTCTTTTTTCAAAAATCAGCTGTTTTTGCTTGAACAATAAATGCCTCCAAATAGTATTTAATTCACTTCCGGAGCCCCTTGAAGCATGAAAATCACTTTAAACATGCTAATTTTAGCTCTAAAACTGATGATCCACCTACAAATGTGAACTGATGTTCAAAAATAAAACATTTGAAAAGGGACCATTTTCCACATTTCTGAAGCATGACGTAATGGTCGGGTGTTATCTATTTTGTCGAAAATCAGACGTTTTTGCTTGAACATTAAATGCCTCCAAATGGCATTTAATTAACTTCCCGGGGTGAAGAAACCCTTTTTGAGAACTCAGAGTGAGTAAATTGGCAATTTTCATGCACTTTTCACCATGCCATAAATCTTGTGTTTAGGGCCCCTGGAAGCATGAAAATCACTTTAAACATGCTAATTTTAGCTCTAACACTGATGATCCACCTACAAATGTGAACTGACGTTCAAAAATAAAACATTTGAAAACTGACCATTTTCCACATTTCTGAAGCATGACGTAATGGGGGGGGTGTTATCTCTTTTGTCAAAAATCACCCGTTTTTGCTTGAACATTAAATGCCTCCAAATGGTATTTAATTAACTTCCCGGGGTGAAGAAACCCTTTTTGAGAACTCAGAGTGAGTAAATTGGCCATTATCATGCACTTTTAACCATTCCATAAATCTTGTGTTTAGGGCCCCTGGAAGCATGAAAATCACTTTAAACATGCTAATTTTAGCTCTAACACTGATGATCCACCTACAAATGTGAACTGACGTTCAAAAATAAAACATTTTAAAATGGACCATTTTCCACATTTCTGAAGCATGACGTAATGGGGGGGTGTTATCACTTTTGTCAAAAATCAGCCGTTTTTGCTTGAATATTAAATGCCTCCAAATGGTATTTATTTAACTTCCCGGGGTGAAGAAACCCTTTTTGAGAACTCAGAGTGAGTAAATTGACCATTTTCATGCACTTTTAACCATTCCATAAATCTTGTGTTTAGGGCCCCTGGAAGCATGAAAATCAATTTAAACATGCTAATTTTAGCTCTAACACTGATGATCCACCTACAAATGTGAACTGACGTTCAAAAATAAAACATTTGAAAACGGACCATTTTCCACATTTCTGAAGCATGACGTAATGGGGGGGGGGTGTTATCTCTTTTTTCAAAAATCAGCTGTTTTTGCTTGAACATTAAATGCCTCCAAATAGTATTTAATTCACTTCCGGAGCCCCTTGAAGCATGAAAATCACTTTAAACATGCTAATTTTAGCTCTAAAACTGATGATCCACCTACAAATGTGAACTGATGTTCAAAAATAAAACATTTGAAAAGGGACCATTTTCCACATTTCTGAAGCATGACGTAATGGTCGGGTGTTATCTATTTTGTCGAAAATCAGACGTTTTTGCTTGAACATTAAATGCCTCCAAATGGCATTTAATTAACTTCCCGGGGTGAAGAAACCCTTTTTGAGAACTCAGAGTGAGTAAATTGGCAATTTTCATGCACTTTTCACCATTCCATAAATCTTGTGTTTAGGGCCCCTGGAAGCATGAAAATCACTTTAAACATGCTAATTTTAGCTCTAACACTGATGATCCACCTACAAATGTGAACTGACGTTCAAAAATAAAACATTTGAAAATGGACCATTTTCCACATTTCTGAAGCATGACGTAATGGGGGGTGTTATCTCTTTTGTCAAAAATCAGCCATTTTTGCTTGAACATTAAATGCCTCCAAATGGTATTTATTTAACTTCCCTGGGTGAAGAAACCCTTTTTGAGAACTCAGCGTGACTAAATTGGCCATTTTCATGCACTTTTAACCATTCCCTAAATCTTGTGTTTAGGGCCCCTGGAAGCATGAAAATCACTTTAAACATGCTAATTTTAGCTCTAACACTGATGATCCACCTACAAATGTGAACTGACGTTCAAAAATAAAACATTTGAAAATGGACCATTTTCCACATTTCTGAAGCATGACGTAATGGTGGGGTGTTATCTATTTTGTCGAAAATCAGACGGTTTTGCTTGAACATTAAATGCCTCCAAATAGTATTTAATTCACTTCCCGAGCCCCTGGAAGCATGAAAATCACTTTAAACATGCTAATTTTAGCTCTAACACTGATGTTCCACCTACAAATGTGAACTGACGTTCAAAAATAAAACATTTGAAAACGGACCATTTTCCACATTTCTGAAGCATGACGTAGTGGGGGGGGGGGTTTTATCTCTTTTGTCAAAAATAAGCTGTTTTTGCTTGAACATTAAATGCCTCCAAACAGAATTTAATTCACTTCCCGAGCCCCTAGAAGCATGAAAATCACTTTAAACATGCTAATTTTAGCTCTAAAACTGATGATCCACCTACAAATTTGAACTGACGTTCAAAAATAAAACATTTGAAAACGGACCATTTTCCACATTTCTGAAGCATGACGTAATGGGGGGGTGTTATCTCTTTTGTCAAAAATCAGCCGTTTTTGCTTGAACATTAAATGCCTCCAAATGGTATTTAATTAACTTCCCGGGGTGAAGAAACCCTTTTTGAGAACTCAGAGTGAGTAAATTGGCCATTATCATGCACTTTTAACCATTCCATAAATCTTGTGTTTAGGGCCCCTGGAAGCATGAAAATCACTTTAAACATGCTAATTTTAGCTCTAACACTGATGATCCACCTACAAATTTGACTTGACGTTCAAAAATAAAACATTTTAAAATGGACCATTTTCCACATTTCTGAAGCATGACGTAATGGGGGGGTGTTATCTCTTTTGTAAAAAAATCAGCCGTTTTTGCTTGAACATTAAATGCCTCCAAATGGTATTTATTTAACTTCCCGGGGTGAAGAAACCCTTTTTGAGAACTCAGAGTGAGTAAATTGGCCATTTTCATGCACTTTTAACCATTCCATAAATCTTGTGTTTAGGGCCCCTGGAAGCATGAAAATCACTTTAAACATGCTAATTTTAGCTTTAACACTGATGATCCACCTACAAATGTGAACTGACGTTCAAAAATAAAATATTTGAAAACGGACCATTTTCCACATTTCTGAAGCATGACATAATGGGGGGGTGTTATCACTTTTGTCAAAAATCAGCCGTTTTTGCTTGAACATTAAATGCCTCCAAATGGTATTTATTTAACTTCCCGGGGTGAAGAAACCCTTTTTGAGAACTCAGAGTGAGTAAATTGACCATTTTCATGCACTTTTAACCATTCCATAAATCTTGTGTTTAGGGCCCCTGGAAGCATGAAAATCAATTTAAACATGCTAATTTTAGCTCTAACACTGATGATCCACCTTCAAATGTGAACTGACGTTCAAAAATAAAACATTTGAAAACGGACCATTTTCCACATTTCTGAAGCATGACGTAATGGGGGGGGGGTGTTATCTCTTTTTTCAAAAATCAGCTGTTTTTGCTTGAACATTAAATGCCTCCAAATAGTATTTAATTCACTTCTGGAGCCCCTTGAAGCATGAAAATCACTTTAAACATGCTAATTTTAGCTCTAAAACTGATGATCCACCTACAAATGTGAACTGATGTTCAAAAATAAAACATTTGAAAAGGGACCATTTTCCACATTTCTGAAGCATGACGTAATGGTGGGGTGTTATCTATTTTGTCGAAAATCAGACGTTTTTGCTTGAACATTAAATGCCTCCAAATGGCATTTAATTAACTTCCCGGGGTGAAGAAACCCTTTTTGAGAACTCAGAGTGAGTAAATTGGCAATTTTCATGCACTTTTCACCATTCCATAAATCTTGTGTTTAGGGCCCCTGGAAGCATGAAAATCACTTTAAACATGCTAATTTTAGCTCTAACACTGATGATCCACCTACAAATGTGAACTGACGTTCAAAAATAAAACATTTGAAAATGGACCATTTTCCACATTTCTGAAGCATGACGTAATGGGGGGTGTTATCTCTTTTGTCAAAAATCAGCCGTTTTTGCTTGAACATTAAATGCCTCCAAATGGTATTTATTTAACTTCCCTGGGTGAAGAAACCCTTTTTGAGAACTCAGAGTGACTAAATTGGCCATTTTCATGCACTTTTAACCATTCCCTAAATCTTGTGTTTAGGGCCCCTGGAAGCATGAAAATCACTTTAAACATGCTAATTTTAGCTCTAACACTGATGATCCACCTACAAATGTGAACTGACGCTCAAAAATAAAACATTTGAAAATGGACCATTTTCCACATTTCTGAAGCATGACGTAATGGTGGGGTGTTATCTATTTTGTCGAAAATCAGACGTTTTTGCTTGAACATTAAATGCCTCCAAATAGTATTTAATTCACTTCCCGAGCCCCTGGAAGCATGACAATCACTTTAAACATGCTAATTTTAGCTCTAACACTGATGATCCACCTACAAATGTGAACTGACGTTCAAAAATAAAACATTTGAAAACGGACCATTTTCCACATTTCTGAAGCATGACGTAGTGGGGGGGGTTTTATCTCTTTTGTCAAAAATAAGCTGTTTTTGCTTGAACATTAAATGCCTCCAAACAGAATTTAATTCACTTCCCGAGCCCCTAGAAGCATGAAAATCACTTTAAACATGCTAATTTTAGCTCTAAAACTGATGATCCACCTACAAATTTGAACTGACGTTCAAAAATAAAACATTTGAAAACGGACCATTTTCCACATTTCTGAAGCATGACGTAATGGGGGGGTGTTATCTCTTTTGTCAAAAATCAGCCGTTTTTGCTTGAACATTAAATGCCTCCAAATGGTATTTAATTAACTTCCCGGGGTGAAGAAACCCTTTTTGAGAACTCAGAGTGAGTAAATTGGCCATTTTCATGCACTTTTAACCATTCCATAAATCTTGTGTTTAGGGCCCCTGGAAGCATGAAAATCACTTTAAACATGCTAATTTTAGCTTTAACACTGATGATCCACCTACAAATGTGAACTGACGTTCAAAAATAAAATATTTGAAAACGGACCATTTTCCACATTTCTGAAGCATGACGTAATGGGGGGGTGTTATCTCTTTTGTCGAAAATCAGCCGTTTTTGCTTGAACATTAAATGCCTCCAAATGGTATTTAATTAACTTCCCGGGGTGAAGAAACCCTTTTTGAGAACTCAGAGAGAGTAAATTGGCCATTTTCATGCACTTTTAACCGTTCCAGAAATCTTGTGTTTAGGGCTCCTGGAAGCATGAAAATCACTTTAAACATGCTAATTTTAGCTCTAACACTGATGATCCACCTACAAATGTGAACTGACGTTCAAAAATAAAACATTTGAAAACGGACCATTTTCCACATTTCTGAAGCATGACTTAATGGGGGTGGGTGTTATCTCTTTTGTCAAAAATCAACCGTTCTTGCTTGAACATTAAATGCCTCCAAATGGTATTTAATTAACTTCCCGAGCCCCTGGAAGCATGAGAATCACTTTAAACATGCTAATTTTAGCTCTAAAACTGATGATCCACCTACAAATGTGAACTGACGTTCAAAAATAAAACATTTGAAAACGGACCATTTTTCACATTTCTGAAGCATGAGGTAATGGGGGGTCATATCTCTTTTGTCGAAAATCAGCCGTTTTTGCTTGAACATTAAATGCCTTCAAATGGTATTTAATTAACTTCCCGTGGTGAAGAAACCCTTTTTGAGAACTCAGAGTGAGTAAATTGGCCATTTTCATGCACTTTTAACCATTCCATAAATCTTGTGTTTAGGACCCCTGGAAGCATGAAAATCACTTTAAATATGCTAATTTTAGCTCTAACACTGATGATCCACCTACAAATGTGAACTGACGTTCAAAAATAAAATATTTGAAAATGGACCATTTTCCACATTTCTTAAGCATGACGTAATGGTGGGGTGTTATCTCTTTTGTCGAAAATCAGCCGTTTTTGCTTGAACATTAAATGCCTCCAAATGGTATTTAAATAACTTCCCGGCGTGAAGAAACCCTTTTTGAGACCTCAGAGTGAGTAAATTCGCCATTTTCATGCACTTTTAACCATTCCATAAATCTTGTGTTTAGGGCCCCTGGAAGCATGAAAATCACTTTAAACATGCTAATTTTAGCTCTAACACTGATGATCCACCTACAAATGTGAACTGACGTTCAAAAATAAAACATTTGAAAACGGACCATTTTCCACATTTCTGAAGCATGACGTAATGGGGGGTGTGATCTCTTTTGTCAAAAATCTGCCCTTTTTCGCTTGAACATTAAATGCCTCCAAATGGTATTTAATTAACTTCCCGGGGTGAAGAAACCCTTTTTGAGAACTCAGAGTGAGTAAATTCGCCATTTTCATGCACTTTTAACCATTCCATAAATCTTGTGTTTAGGGCCCCTGGAAGCATGAAAATCACTTTAAACATGCTAATTTTAGCTCTAACACTGATGATCCACCTACAAATGTGAACTGACGTTCAAAAATAAAACATTTGAAAACGGACCATTTTCCACATTTCTGAAGCATGACGTATTGGGGGGGTGTTATCTCTTTTGTCAAAAATCAGCCGTTTTTGCTTGAACATTAAATGCCTCCAAATGGTATTTAATTAACTTCCCGGGGTGAAGAAACACTTTTTGAGAACTCAGAGTGAGTAAATTGGCCATTATCATGCACTTTTACCCATTCCATAAATCTTGTGTTTAGGGCCCCTGGAAGCATGAAAATCACTTTAAACATGCTAATTTTAGCTCTAACACTGATGATCCACCTACAAATGTGAACTGACGTTCAAAAATAAAATATTTGAAAATGGACCATTTTCCACATTTCTTAAGCATGACGTAATGGTGGGGTGTTATCTCTTTTGTCGAAAATCAGCCGTTTTTGCTTGAACATTAAATGCCTCCAAATGGTATTTAAATAACTTCCCGGCGTGAAGAAACCCTTTTTGAGACCTCAGAGTGAGTAAATTGGCCATTTTCATGCACTTTTAACCGTTCCAGAAATCTTGTGTTTAGGGCTCCTGGAAGCATGAAAATCACTTTAAACATGCTAATTTTAGCTCAAACACTGATGATCCACCTACAAATGTGAACTGACGTTCAAAAATAAAACATTTGAAAACAGACCATTTTCCACATTTCTGAAGCATGACGTAATGGGGGGGTGTTATCTCTTTTGTCAAAAATCAACCGTTCTTGCTTGAACATTAAATGCCTCCAAATGGTATTTAATTAACTTCCAGAGCCCCTGGAAGTATGAGAATCACTTTAAACATGCTAATTTTAGCTCTAAAACTGATGATCCACCTACAAATGTGAACTGACGTTCAAAAATAAAACATTTGAAAACGGACCATTTTCCACATTTCTGAAGCATGACATAATGGGGGGGTGTTATCTCTTTTGTTGAAAATCAGCTGTTTTTGCTTGAACATTAAATGCCTCCAAATGGTATTTAATTAACTTCCCGGGGTAAAGAAACCCTTTTTGAGAACTCAGAGTGAGTAAATTGGCCATTTTCATGCACTTATAACCATTCCATAAATCTTGTGTTTAGGGCCCCTGGAAGCATGAAAATCACTTTAAACATGCTAATTTTAGCTCTAACACTGATGATCCACCTACAAATGTGAACTGACGTTCAAAAATAAAACATTTGAAAATGCACCATTTTCCACATTTCTGAAGCATGACGTAATGGGGGGGTGTTATCTCTTTTGTCAAAAATCAGCCGTTTTTGCTTGAACATTAAATGCCTCCAAATGGTATTTAAATAACTTCCCGGGGTGAAGAAACCCTTTTTGAGAACTCAGAGTGAGTAAATTGGCCATTTTCATGCACTTTTAACCATTCCACAAATCTTAAGTTTAGGGCCCCTGGAAGCATGAAAATCACTTTAAACATGCTAATTTAAGCTCTAACACTGATGATCAACCTACAAATGTGAACTGACGTTCAAAAATAAAACATGTGAAAACGGACCATTTTCCACATTTCTGAAGCCTGACGTAATGGGGGGGTGTTATCTCTTTTGTCGAAAATCAGCTGTTTTTGCTTGAACATTAAATGCCTCCAAATGGTATTTAATTCACTTCCCGAGCCCCTGGAAGCATGAAAATCACTTTAAACATGCTAATTTTAGCTCTAACACTGATGATCCACCTACAAATTTGACTTGACGTTCAAAAATAAAACATTTTAAAATGGACCATTTTCCACATTTCTGAAGCATGACGTAATGGGGGGGTGTTATCTCTTTTGTAAAAAAATCAGCCGTTTTTGCTTGAACATTAAATGCCTCCAAATGGTATTTATTTAACTTCCCGGGGTGAAGAAACCCTTTTTGAGAACTCAGAGTGAGTAAATTGGCCATTTTCATGCACTTTTAACCATTCCATAAATCTTGTGTTTAGGGCCCCTGGAAGCATGAAAATCACTTTAAACATGCTAATTTTAGCTTTAACACTGATGATCCACCTACAAATGTGAACTGACGTTCAAAAATAAAATATTTGAAAACGGACCATTTTCCACATTTCTGAAGCATGACGTAATGGGGGGGGTGTTATCACTTTTGTCAAAAATCAGCCGTTTTTGCTTGAACATTAAATGCCTCCAAATGGTATTTATTTAACTTCCCGGGGTGAAGAAACCCTTTTTGAGAACTCAGAGTGAGTAAATTGACCATTTTCATGCACTTTTAACCATTCCATAAATCTTGTGTTTAGGGCCCCTGGAAGCATGAAAATCAATTTAAACATGCTAATTTTAGCTCTAACACTGATGATCCACCTACAAATGTGAACTGACGTTCAAAAATAAAACATTTGAAAACGGACCATTTTCCACATTTCTGAAGCATGACGTAATGGGGGGGGGGGTGTTATCTCTTTTTTCAAAAATCAGCTGTTTTTGCTTGAACATTAAATGCCTCCAAATAGTATTTAATTCACTTCCGGAGCCCCTTGAAGCATGAAAATCACTTTAAACATGCTAATTTTAGCTCTAAAACTGATGATCCACCTACAAATGTGAACTGATGTTCAAAAATAAAACATTTGAAAAGGGACCATTTTCCACATTTCTGAAGCATGACGTAATGGTGGGGTGTTATCTATTTTGTCGAAAATCAGACGTTTTTGCTTGAACATTAAATGCCTCCAAATGGCATTTAATTAACTTCCCGGGGTGAAGAAACCCTTTTTGAGAACTCAGAGTGAGTAAATTGGCAATTTTCATGCACTTTTCACCATTCCATAAATCTTGTGTTTAGGGCCCCTGGAAGCATGAAAATCACTTTAAACATGCTAATTTTAGCTCTAACACTGATGATCCACCTACAAATGTGAACTGACGTTCAAAAATAAAACATTTGAAAATGGACCATTTTCCACATTTCTGAAGCATGACGTAATGGGGGGTGTTATCTCTTTTGTCAAAAATCAGCCGTTTTTGCTTGAACATTAAATGCCTCCAAATGGTATTTATTTAACTTCCCTGGGTGAAGAAACCCTTTTTGAGAACTCAGAGTGACTAAATTGGCCATTTTCATGCACTTTTAACCATTCCCTAAATCTTGTGTTTAGGGCCCCTGGAAGCATGAAAATCACTTTAAACATGCTAATTTTAGCTCTAACACTGATGATCCACCTACAAATGTGAACTGACGTTCAAAAATAAAACATTTGAAAATGGCCCATTTTCCACATTTCTGAAGCATGACGTAATGGTGGGGTGTTATCTATTTTGTCGAAAATCAGACGTTTTTGCTTGAACATTAAATGCCTCCAAATAGTATTTAATTCACTTCCCGAGCCCTGGAAGCATGACAATCACTTTAAACATGCTAATTTTAGCTCTAACACTGATGATCCACCTACAAATGTGAACTGACGTTCAAAAATAAAACATTTGAAAACGGACCATTTTCCACATTTCTGAAGCATGACGTAGTGGGGGGGTTTTATCTCTTTTGTCAAAAATAAGCTGTTTTTGCTTGAACATTAAATGCCTCCAAACAGAATTTAATTCACTTCCCGAGCCCCTAGAAGCATGAAAATCACTTTAAACATGCTAATTTAGCTCTAAAACTGATGATCCACCTACAAATTTGAACTGACGTTCAAAAATAAAACATTTGAAACGGACCATTTTCCACATTTCTGAAGCATGACGTAATGGGGGAGTGTTATCTCTTTTGTCAAAAATCAGCCGTTTTTGCTTGAACATTAAATGCCTCCAAATGGTATTTAATTAACTTCCCGGGGTGAAGAAACCCTTTTGAGAACTCAGAGTGAGTAAATTGGCCATTATCATGCACTTTTAACCATTCCATAAATCTTGTGTTTAGGGCCCCTGGAAGCATGAAATCACTTTAAACATGCTAATTTTAGCTCTAACACTGATGATCCACCTACAAATGTGAACTGACGTTCAAAAATAAAACATTTGAAAACGGACCATTTTCCACATTTCTGAAGCATGACGTATTGGGGGGTGTTATCTCTTTTGTCAAAAATCAGCCGTTTTGCTTGAACATTAAATGCCTCCAAATGGTATTTAATTAACTTCCCGGGGTGAAGAAACCCTTTTTGAGAACTCAGAGTGAGTAAATTGGCCATTATCATGCACTTTTACCCATTCCATAAATCTTGTGTTTAGGGCCCCTGGAAGCATGAAAATCACTTTAAACATGCTAATTTTTAGCTCTAACACTGATGACCACCTACACAAATGTGAACTGACGTTCAAAAATAAAATATTTGAAAATGGACCATTTTCCACATTTCTTAAGCATGACGTAATGGTGGGGTGTTATCTCTTTTGTCGAAAATCAGCCGTTTTTGCTTGAACATTAAATGCCTCCAAATGGTATTTAAATAACTTCCCGGCGTGAAGAAACCCTTTTTGAGACCTCAGAGTGAGTAAATTGGCCATTTTCATGCACTTTTAACCGTTCCAGAAATCTTGTTTAGGGCTCCTGGAAGCATGAAAATCACTTTAAACATGCTAATTTAGCTCTAACACTGATGATCCACCTACAAATGTGAACTGACGTTCAAAAATAAAACATTTGAAAACAGACCATTTTCCACATTTCTGAAGCATGACGTAATGGGGGGGTGTTATCTCTTTTGTCAAAAATCTACCGTTCTTGCTTGAACATTAAATGCCTCCAAATGGTATTTAATTAACTTCCAGAGCCCCTGGAAGTATGAGAATCACTTTAAACATGCTAATTTTAGCTCTAAAACTGATGATCCACCTACAAATGTGAACTGACGTTCAAAAATAAAACATTTGAAAACGGACCATTTTCCACATTTCTGAAGCATGACATAATGGGGGGGTGTTATCTCTTTTGTTGAAAATCAGCTGTTTTTGCCTTGAACATTAAATGCCTCCAAATGGTATTTAATTAACTTCCCGGGGTAAAGAAACCCTTTTTGAGACTCAGAGTGAGTAAATTGGCCATTTTCATGCACTTATAACCATTCCATAAATCTTGTGTTTAGGGCCCCTGGAAGCATGAAATCACTTTAAACATGCTAATTTTAGCTCTAACACTGATGATCCACCTACAAATGTGAACTGACGTTCAAAAATAAAACATTTGAAAATGCACCATTTTCCACATTCTGAAGCATGACGTAATGGGGGGTGTTATCTCTTTTGTCAAAAATCAGCCGTTTTTGCTTGAACATTAAATGCCTCCAAATGGTATTTAAATAACTTCCCGGGGTGAAGAAACCCTTTTTGAGAACTCAGAGTGAGTAAATTGGCCATTTTTCATGCACTTTTAAACCATTCCACAAATCTTAAGTTTAGGGCCCCTGGAAGCATGAAAATCACTTTAAACATGCTAATTTAAGCTCTAACACTGATGATCAACCTACAAATGTGAACTGACGTTCAAAAATAAAACATGTGAAAACGGACCATTTTCCACATTTCTGAAGCCTGACGTAATGGGGGGGTGTTATCTCTTTTGTCGAAAATCAGCCGTTTTTGCTTGAACATTAAATGCCTCCAAATGGTATTTAATTCACTTCCCGAGCCCCTGGAAGCATGAAAGTCACTTTAAACATGCTAATTTTAGCTCTAACACTGATGATCCACCTACAAATTTGACTTGACGTTCAAAATAAAACATTTTAAAATGGACCATTGTCCACATTTCTGAAGCATGACGTAATGGGGGTGTTATCTCTTTTGTAAAAAAATCAGCCGTTTTTGCTTGAACATTAAATGCCTCCAAATGGTATTTATTTAACTTCCGGGGTGAAGAAACCCTTTTTGAGAACTCAGAGTGAGTAAATTGGCCATTTTCATGCACTTTTAACCATTCCATAAATCTTGTGTTTAGGGCCCCTGGAAGCATGAAAATCACTTTAAACATGCTATTTTAGCTTTAACACTGATGATCCACCTACAAATGTGAACTGACGTTCAAAAATAAAATATTTGAAAACGGACCATTTTCCACATTTCTGAAGCATGACGTAATGGGGGGGTGTTATCACTTTTGTCAAAAATCAGCCGTTTTTGCTTGAACATTAAATGCCTCCAAATGGTATTTATTTAACTTCCCGGGGTGAAGAAACCCTTTTGAGAACTCAGAGTGAGTAAATTGACCATTTTCATGCACTTTTAACCATTCCATAAATCTTGTGTTTAGGGCCCTGGAAGCATGAAAATCACTTTAAACATGCTAATTTTAGCTCTAACACTGATGATCCACCTACAAATGTGAACTGACGTTCAAAAATAAAATATTTGAAAATGGACCATTTTCCACATTTCTTAAGCATGACGTAATGGTGGGGTGTTATCTCTTTTGTCGAAAATCAGCCGTTTTTGCTTGAACATTAAATGCCTCCAAATGGTATTTAAATAACTTCCCGGCGTGAAGAAACCCTTTTTGAGACCTCAGAGTGAGTAAATTGGCCATTTTCATGCACTTTTAACCGTTCCAGAAATCTTGTGTTTAGGGCTCCTGGAAGCATGAAAATCACTTTAAACATGCTAATTTTAGCTCTAACACTGATGATCCACCTACAAATGTGAACTGACGTTCAAAATAAAACATTTGAAAACAGACCATTTTCCACATTTCTGAAGCATGACGTAATGGGGGGTGTTATCTCTTTTGTCAAAAATCAACCGTTCTTGCTTGAACATTAAATGCCTCCAAATGGTATTTAATTAACTTCCAGAGCCCCTGGAAGTATGAGAATCACTTTAAACATGCTAATTTTAGCTCTAAAACTGATGATCCACCTACAAATGTGAACTGACGTTCAAAAATAAAACATTTGAAAACGGACCATTTTCCACATTTCTGAAGCATGACATAATGGGGGGGTGTTATCTCTTTTGTTGAAAATCAGCTGTTTTTGCTTGAACATTAAATGCCTCCAAATGGTATTTAATTAACTTCCCGGGGTAAAGAAACCCTTTTTGAGAACTCAGAGTGAGTAAATTGGCCATTTTCATGCACTTATAACCATTCCATAAATCTTGTGTTTAGGGCCCCTGGAAGCATGAAAATCACTTTAAACATGCTAATTTTAGCTCTAACACTGATGATCCACCTACAAATGTGAACTGACGTTCAAAAATAAAACATTTGAAAATGCACCATTTTCCACATTTCTGAAGCATGACGTAATGGGGGGGTGTTATCTCTTTTGTCAAAAATCAGCCGTTTTTGCTTGAACATTAAATGCCTCCAAATGGTATTTAAATAACTTCCCGGGGTGAAGAAACCCTTTTTGAGAACTCAGAGTGAGTAAATTGGCCATTTTCATGCACTTTTAACCATTCCACAAATCTTAAGTTTAGGGCCCCTGGAAGCATGAAAATCACTTTAAACATGCTAATTTAAGCTCTAACACTGATGATCAACCTACAAATGTGAACTGACGTTCAAAAATAAAACATGTGAAAACGGACCATTTTCCACATTTCTGAAGCCTGACGTAATGGGGGGGTGTTATCTCTTTTGTCGAAAATCAGCCGTTTTTGCTTGAACATTAAATGCCTCCAAATGGTATTTAATTCACTTCCCGAGCCCCTGGAAGCATGAAAGTCACTTTAAACATGCTAATTTTAGCTCTAACACTGATGATCCACCTACAAATTTGACTTGACGTTCAAAAATAAAACATTTTAAAATGGACCATTGTCCACATTTCTGAAGCATGACGTAATGGGGGGTGTTATCTCTTTTGTAAAAAAATCAGCCGTTTTTGCTTGAACATTAAATGCCTCCAAATGGTATTTATTTAACTTCCCGGGGTGAAGAAACCCTTTTTGAGAACTCAGAGTGAGTAAATTGGCCATTTTCATGCACTTTTAACCATTCCATAAATCTTGTGTTTAGGGCCCCTGGAAGCATGAAAATCACTTTAAACATGCTAATTTTAGCTTTAACACTGATGATCCACCTACAAATGTGAACTGACGTTCAAAAATAAAATATTTGAAAACGGACCATTTTCCACATTTCTGAAGCATGACGTAATGGGGGGGTGTTATCACTTTTGTCAAAAATCAGCCGTTTTTGCTTGAACATTAAATGCCTCCAAATGGTATTTATTTAACTTCCCGGGGTGAAGAAACCCTTTTTGAGAACTCAGAGTGAGTAAATTGACCATTTTCATGCACTTTTAACCATTCCATAAATCTTGTGTTTAGGGCCCCTGGAAGCATGAAAATCAATTTAAACATGCTAATTTTAGCTCTAACACTGATGATCCACCTACAAATGTGAACTGACGTTCAAAAATAAAACATTTGAAAACGGACCATTTTCCACATTTCTGAAGCATGACGTAATGGGGGGGGGGTGTTATCTCTTTTTTCAAAAATCAGCTGTTTTTGCTTGAACATTAAATGCCTCCAAATAGTATTTAATTCACTTCCGGAGCCCCTTGAAGCATGAAAATCACTTTAAACATGCTAATTTTAGCTCTAAAACTGATGATCCACCTACAAATGTGAACTGATGTTCAAAAATAAAACATTTGAAAAGGGACCATTTTCCACATTTCTGAAGCATGACGTAATGGTGGGGTGTTATCTATTTTGTCGAAAATCAGACGTTTTTGCTTGAACATTAAATGCCTCCAAATGGCATTTAATTAACTTCCCGGGGTGAAGAAACCCTTTTTGAGAACTCAGAGTGAGTAAATTGGCAATTTTCATGCACTTTTCACCATTCCATAAATCTTGTGTTTAGGGCCCCTGGAAGCATGAAAATCACTTTAAACATGCTAATTTTAGCTCTAACACTGATGATCCACCTACAAATGTGAACTGACGTTCAAAAATAAAACATTTGAAAATGGACCATTTTCCACATTTCTGAAGCATGACGTAATGGGGGGTGTTATCTCTTTTGTCAAAAATCAGCCGTTTTTGCTTGAACATTAAATGCCTCCAAATGGTATTTATTTAACTTCCCTGGGTGAAGAAACCCTTTTTGAGAACTCAGAGTGACTAAATTGGCCATTTTCATGCACTTTTAACCATTCCCTAAATCTTGTGTTTAGGGCCCCTGGAAGCATGAAAATCACTTTAAACATGCTAATTTTAGCTCTAACACTGATGATCCACCTACAAATGTGAACTGACGTTCAAAAATAAAACATTTGAAAATGGCCCATTTTCCACATTTCTGAAGCATGACGTAATGGTGGGGTGTTATCTATTTTGTCGAAAATCAGACGTTTTTGCTTGAACATTAAATGCCTCCAAATAGTATTTAATTCACTTCCCGAGCCCCTGGAAGCATGACAATCACTTTAAACATGCTAATTTTAGCTCTAACACTGATGATCCACCTACAAATGTGAACTGACGTTCAAAAATAAAACATTTGAAAACGGACCATTTTCCACATTTCTGAAGCATGACGTAGTGGGGGGGGGGGTTTATCTCTTTTGTCAAAAATAAGCTGTTTTTGCTTGAACATTAAATGCCTCCAAACAGAATTTAATTCACTTCCCGAGCCCCTAGAAGCATGAAAATCACTTTAAACATGCTAATTTTAGCTCTAAAACTGATGATCCACCTACAAATTTGAACTGACGTTCAAAAATAAAACATTTGAAAACAGACCATTTTCCACATTTCTGAAGCATGACGTAATGGGGGGGTGTTATCTCTTTTGTCAAAAATCAGCCGTTTTTGCTTGAACATTAAATGCCTCCAAATGGTATTTAATTAACTTCCCGGGGTGAAGAAACCCTTTTTGAGAACTCAGAGTGAGTAAATTGGCCATTATCATGCACTTTTAACCATTCCATAAATCTTGTGTTCAGGGCCCCTGGAAGCATGAAAATCACTTTAAACATGCTAATTTTAGCTTTAACACTGATGATCCACCTACAAATGTGAACTGACGTTCAAAAATAAAATATTTGAAAACGGACCATTTTCCACATTTCTGAAGCATGACGTAATGGGGGGGTGTTATCTCTTTTGTCGAAAATCAGCCGTTTTTGCTTGAACATTAAATGCCTCCAAATGGTATTTAATTAACTTCCCGGGGTGAAGAAACCCTTTTTGAGAACTCAGAGAGAGTAAATTGGCCATTTTCATGCACTTTTAACCGTTCCAGAAATCTTGTGTTTAGGGCTCCTGGAAGCATGAAAATCACTTTAAACATGCTAATTTTAGCTCTAACACTGATGATCCACCTACAAATGTGAACTGACGTTCAAAAATAAAACATTTGAAAACGGACCATTTTCCACATTTCTGAAGCATGACTTAATGGGGGTGGGTGTTATCTCTTTTGTCAAAAATCAACCGTTCTTGCTTGAACATTAAATGCCTCCAAATGGTATTTAATTAACTTCCCGAGCCCCTGGAAGCATGAGAATCACTTTAAACATGCTAATTTTAGCTCTAAAACTGATGATCCACCTACAAATGTGAACTGACGTTCAAAAATAAAACATTTGAAAACGGACCATTTTTCACATTTCTGAAGCATGAGGTAATGGGGGGTCATATCTCTTTTGTCGAAAATCAGCCGTTTTTGCTTGAACATTAAATGCCTTCAAATGGTATTTAATTAACTTCCCCTGGTGAAGAAACCCTTTTTGAGAACTCAGAGTGAGTAAATTGGCCATTTTCATGCACTTTTAACCATTCCATAAATCTTGTGTTTAGGGCCCCTGGAAGCATGAAAATCACTTTAAACATGCTAATTTTAGCTCTAACACTGATGATCCACCTACAAATGTGAACTGACGTTCAAAAATAAAATATTTGAAAATGGACCATTTTCCACATTTCTTAAGCATGACGTAATGGTGGGGTGTTATCTCTTTTGTCGAAAATCAGCCGTTTTTGCTTGAACATTAAATGCCTCCAAATGGTATTTAAATAACTTCCCGGCGTGAAGAAACCCTTTTTGAGACCTCAGAGTGAGTAAATTCGCCATTTTCATGCACTTTTAACCATTCCATAAATCTTGTGTTTAGGGCCCCTGGAAGCATGAAAATCACTTTAAACATGCTAATTTTAGCTCTAACACTGATGATCCACCTACAAATGTGAACTGACGTTCAAAAATAAAACATTTGAAAACGGACCATTTTCCACATTTCTGAAGCATGACGTAATGGGGGGTGTGATCTCTTTTGTCAAAAATCTGCCCTTTTTCGCTTGAACATTAAATGCCTCCAAATGGTATTTAATTAACTTCCCGGGGTGAAGAAACCCTTTTTGAGAACTCAGAGTGAGTAAATTCGCCATTTTCATGCACTTTTACCCATTCCATAAATCTTGTGTTTAGGGCCCCTGGAAGCATGAAAATCACTTTAAACATGCTAATTTTAGCTCTAACACTGATGATCCACCTACAAATGTGAACTGACGTTCAAAAATAAAATATTTGAAAATGGACCATTTTCCACATTCCTTAAGCATGACGTAATGGTGGGGTGTTATCTCTTTTGTCGAAAATCAGCCGTTTTTGCTTGAACATTAAATGCCTCCAAATGGTATTTAAATAACTTCCCGGCGTGAAGAAACCCTTTTTGAGACCTCAGAGTGAGTAAATTGGCCATTTTCATGCACTTTTAACCGTTCCAGAAATCTTGTGTTTAGGGCTCCTGGAAGCATGAAAATCACTTTAAACATGCTAATTTTAGCTCTAACACTGATGATCCACCTACAAATGTGAACTGACGTTCAAAAATAAAACATTTGAAAACGGACCATTTTCCACATTTCTGAAGCATGACGTAATGGGGGGGTGTTATCTCTTTTGTCAAAAATCAACCGTTCTTGCTTGAACATTAAATGCCTCCAAATGGTATTTAATTAACTTCCAGAGCCCCTGGAAGTATGAGAATCACTTTAAACATGCTAATTTTAGCTCTAAAACTGATGATCCACCTACAAATGTGAACTGACGTTCAAAAATAAAACATTTGAAAACGGACCATTTTCCACATTTCTGAAGCATGACATAATGGGGGGGTGTTATCTCTTTTGTTGAAAATCAGCTGTTTTTGCTTGAACATTAAATGCCTCCAAATGGTATTTAATTAACTTCCCGGGGTAAAGAAACCCTTTTTGAGAACTCAGAGTGAGTAAATTGGCCATTTTCATGCACTTATAACCATTCCATAAATCTTGTGTTTAGGGCCCCTGGAAGCATGAAAATCACTTTAAACATGCTAATTTTAGCTCTAACACTGATGATCCACCTACAAATGTGAACTGACGTTCAAAAATAAAACATTTGAAAATGCACCATTTTCCACATTTCTGAAGCATGACGTAATGGGGGGGTGTTATCTCTTTTGTCAAAAATCAGCCGTTTTTGCTTGAACATTAAATGCCTCCAAATGGTATTTAAATAACTTCCCGGGGTGAAGAAACCCTTTTTGAGAACTCAGAGTGAGTAAATTGGCCATTTTCATGCACTTTTAACCATTCCACAAATCTTAAGTTTAGGGCCCCTGGAAGCATGAAAATCACTTTAAACATGCTAATTTAAGCTCTAACACTGATGATCAACCTACAAATGTGAACTGACGTTCAAAAATAAAACATGTGAAAACGGACCATTTTCCACATTTCTGAAGCCTGACGTAATGGGGGGGTGTTATCTCTTTTGTCGAAAATCAGCCGTTTTTGCTTGAACATTAAATGCCTCCAAATGGTATTTAATTCACTTCCCGAGCCCCTGGAAGCATGAAAATCACTTTAAACATGCTAATTTTAGCTCTAACACTGATGATCCACCTACAAATGTGAACTGATGTTCAAAAATGAAACATTTGAAAACGGACCATTCTCCACATTTCTGAAGCATGACGTAATGGGGGGTGTTATCTCTTTTGTCGAAAATCAGCCTTTTTTGCTTGAACATTAAATGCCTCCAAATGGTATTTAATTAACTTCCCGGGGTGAAGAAACCCTTTTTAAGAACTCAGAGTGAGTAAATTGGCCATTTTCATGCACTTTTAACCATTCCATAAATCTTGTGTTTAGGGCCCCTGGAAGCATGAAAATCACTTTAAACTTGCTAATTTTAGCTTTAACACTGATGATCAACCTACAAATGTGAACTGACGTTCAAAAATATGACATTTGAAAACGGACCATTTTCCACATTTCTGAAGCATGACGTAATGGGGGGGTGTTATCTCTTTTGTCGAAAATCAGCCCTTTTTGCTTGAACATTAAATGCCTCCAAATGGTATTTAATTCACTTCCCGAGCCCCTGGAAGCATGAAAATCACTTTAAACATGCTAATTTTAGCTCTAACACTGATGATCCACCTACAAATGTGAACTGACGTTCAAAAATAAAACATTTGAAAACGGACCATTTTCCATATTTCTGAAGCATGACGTAATGGGGGGGTGTTATCTCTTTTGTCGAAAATCAGCCGTTTTTGCTTGAACATTAAATGCCTCCAAATGGTATTTAATTAACTTCCCGGGGGTGAAGACACCCTTTTTGAGAACTCAGAGTGAGTAAATTGGCCATTTTCATGCATTTTTAACCATTCCATAAATCTTGTGTTTAGTGCCCCTGGAAGCATGAAAATCACTTTAAACATGCTAATTTAAGCTCTAACACTGATGATCAACCTACAAATGTGAACTGACGTTCAAAAATAAAACATTTGAAAACGGACAATTTTCCACATTTCTGAAGCATGACGTAATTGGGGGGTGTTATCTCTTTTGTCGGAAATCAGCCGTTTTTGCTTGAACATTAAATGCCTCCAAATGGTATTTAATTCACTTCCTGAGCCCCTGGAAGCATGAAAATCACTTTAAACATGCAAATTTTAGCTCTAACACTGATGATCCACCTGCAAATGTGAACTGATGTTCAAAAATAAAACTCTTGAAAACGGACCATTCTCCACATTTCTGAAGCATGACATAATGGGGGGGTGTTATCTCTTTTGTCGAAAATCAGCCGTTTTTGCTTGAACATTAAATGCCTCCAAACGGTATTTAATTAACTTCCCGGGGTGAAGAAACACTTTTTGAGAACTCAGAGTGAGTAAATTGGCCATTTTCATGCACTTTTAACCATTCCATAAATCTTGTGTTTAGTGCCCCTGGAAGCATGAAAATCACTTTAAACATGCTAATTTTAGCTCTAACACTGATGATCAACCTACAAATGTGAACTGACGTTCAAAAATAACACATTTGAAAATGCACCATTTTCCACATTTCTGAAGCATGACGTAATGGGGGCGTGTTATCTCTTTTGTCGAAAATCAGCCCTTTTTGCTTGAACATTAAATGCCTCCAAATGGTATTTAATTCACTTCCCGAGCCCCTGGAAGCATGAAAATCACTTTAAACATGCTAATTTTAGCTCTAACACTGATGATCCACCTACAAATGTGAACTGACGTTCAAAAATAAAATATTTGAAAATGGACCATTTTCCACATTTCTTAAGCATGACGTAATGGTGGGGTGTTATCTCTTTTGTCGAAAATCAGCCGTTTTTGCTTGAACATTAAATGCCTCCAAATGGTATTTAAATAACTTCCCGGCGTGAAGAAACCCTTTTTGAGACCTCAGAGTGAGTAAATTCGCCATTTTCATGCACTTTTAACCATTCCATAAATCTTGTGTTTAGGGCCCCTGGAAGCATGAAAATCACTTTAAACATGCTAATTTTAGCTCTAACACTGATGATCCACCTACAAATGTGAACTGACGTTCAAAAATAAAACATTTGAAAACGGACCATTTTCCACATTTCTGAAGCATGACGTAATGGGGGGTGTGATCTCTTTTGTCAAAAATCTGCCCTTTTTCGCTTGAACATTAAATGCCTCCAAATGGTATTTAATTAACTTCCCGGGGTGAAGAAACCCTTTTTGAGAACTCAGAGTGAGTAAATTCGCCATTTTCATGCACTTTTAACCATTCCATAAATCTTGTGTTTAGGGCCCCTGGAAGCATGAAAATCACTTTAAACATGCTAATTTTAGCTCTAACACTGATGATCCACCTACAAATGTGAACTGACGTTCAAAAATAAAACATTTGAAAACGGACCATTTTCCACATTTCTGAAGCATGACGTATTGGGGGGGGGGTGTTATCTCTTTTGTCAAAAATCAGCCGTTTTTGCTTGAACATTAAATGCCTCCAAATGGTATTTAATTAACTTCCCGGGGTGAAGAAACCCTTTTTGAGAACTCAGAGTGAGTAAATTGGCCATTATCATGCACTTTTACCCATTCCATAAATCTTGTGTTTAGGGCCCCTGGAAGCATGAAAATCACTTTAAACATGCTAATTTTAGCTCTAACACTGATGATCCACCTACAAATGTGAACTGACGTTCAAAAATAAAATATTTGAAAATGGACCATTTTCCACATTTCTTAAGCATGACGTAATGGTGGGGTGTTATCTCTTTTGTCGAAAATCAGCCGTTTTTGCTTGAACATTAAATGCCTCCAAATGGTATTTAAATAACTTCCCGGCGTGAAGAAACCCTTTTTGAGACCTCAGAGTGAGTAAATTGGCCATTTTCATGCACTTTTAACCGTTCCAGAAATCTTGTGTTTAGGGCTCCTGGAAGCATGAAAATCACTTTAAACATGCTAATTTTAGCTCTAACACTGATGATCCACCTACAAATGTGAACTGACGTTCAAAAATAAAACATTTGAAAACGGACCATTTTCCACATTTCTGAAGCATGACGTAATGGGGGGGTGTTATCTCTTTTGTCAAAAATCAACCGTTCTTGCTTGAACATTAAATGCCTCCAAATGGTATTTAATTAACTTCCAGAGCCCCTGGAAGTATGAGAATCACTTTAAACATGCTAATTTTAGCTCTAAAACTGATGATCCACCTACAAATGTGAACTGACGTTCAAAAATAAAACATTTGAAAACGGACCATTTTCCACATTTCTGAAGCATGACATAATGGGGGGGGTGTTATCTCTTTTGTTGAAAATCAGCTGTTTTTGCTTGAACATTAAATGCCTCCAAATGGTATTTAATTAACTTCCCGGGGTAAAGAAACCCTTTTTGAGAACTCAGAGTGAGTAAATTGGCCATTTTCATGCACTTATAACCATTCCATAAATCTTGTGTTTAGGGCCCCTGGAAGCATGAAAATCACTTTAAACATGCTAATTTTAGCTCTAACACTGATGATCCACCTACAAATGTGAACTGACGTTCAAAAATAAAACATTTGAAAATGCACCATTTTCCACATTTCTGAAGCATGACGTAATGGGGGGGTGTTATCTCTTTTGTCAAAAATCAGCCGTTTTTGCTTGAACATTAAATGCCTCCAAATGGTATTTAAATAACTTCCCGGGGTGAAGAAACCCTTTTTGAGAACTCAGAGTGAGTAAATTGGCCATTTTCATGCACTTTTAACCATTCCACAAATCTTAAGTTTAGGGCCCCTGGAAGCATGAAAATCACTTTAAACATGCTAATTTAAGCTCTAACACTGATGATCAACCTACAAATGTGAACTGACGTTCAAAAATAAAACATGTGAAAACGGACCATTTTCCACATTTCTGAAGCCTGACGTAATGGGGGGGTGTTATCTCTTTTGTCGAAAATCAGCCGTTTTTGCTTGAACATTAAATGCCTCCAAATGGTATTTAATTCACTTCCCGAGCCCCTGGAAGCATGAAAATCACTTTAAACATGCTAATTTTAGCTCTAACACTGATGATCCACCTACAAATGTGAACTGATGTTCAAAAATGAAACATTTGAAAACGGACCATTCTCCACATTTCTGAAGCATGACGTAATGGGGGGGTGTTATCTCTTTTGTCGAAAATCAGCCTTTTTTGCTTGAACATTAAATGCCTCCAAATGGTATTTAATTAACTTCCCGGGGTGAAGAAACCCTTTTTAAGAACTCAGAGTGAGTAAATTGGCCATTTTCATGCACTTTTAACCATTCCATAAATCTTGTGTTTAGGGCCCCTGGAAGCATGAAAATCACTTTAAACTTGCTAATTTTAGCTTTAACACTGATGATCAACCTACAAATGTGAACTGACGTTCAAAAATATGACATTTGAAAACGGACCATTTTCCACATTTCTGAAGCATGACGTAATGGGGGGGTGTTATCTCTTTTGTCGAAAATCAGCCCTTTTTGCTTGAACATTAAATGCCTCCAAATGGTATTTAATTCACTTCCCGAGCCCCTGGAAGCATGAAAATCACTTTAAACATGCTAATTTTAGCTCTAACACTGATGATCCACCTACAAATGTGAACTGACGTTCAAAAATAAAACATTTGAAAACGGACCATTTTCCATATTTCTGAAGCATGACGTAATGGGGGGGGTGTTATCTCTTTTGTCGAAAATCAGCCGTTTTTGCTTGAACATTAAATGCCTCCAAATGGTATTTAATTAACTTCCCGGGGGTGAAGACACCCTTTTTGAGAACTCAGAGTGAGTAAATTGGCCATTTTCATGCATTTTTAACCATTCCATAAATCTTGTGTTTAGTGCCCCTGGAAGCATGAAAATCACTTTAAACATGCTAATTTAAGCTCTAACACTGATGATCAACCTACAAATGTGAACTGACGTTCAAAAATAAAACATTTGAAAACGGACAATTTTCCACATTTCTGAAGCATGACGTAATTGGGGGGTGTTATCTCTTTTGTCGGAAATCAGCCGTTTTTGCTTGAACATTAAATGCCTCCAAATGGTATTTAATTCACTTCCTGAGCCCCTGGAAGCATGAAAATCACTTTAAACATGCAAATTTTAGCTCTAACACTGATGATCCACCTGCAAATGTGAACTGATGTTCAAAAATAAAACTCTTGAAAACGGACCATTCTCCACATTTCTGAAGCATGACATAATGGGGGGGTGTTATCTCTTTTGTCGAAAATCAGCCGTTTTTGCTTGAACATTAAATGCCTCCAAACGGTATTTAATTAACTTCCCGGGGTGAAGAAACACTTTTTGAGAACTCAGAGTGAGTAAATTGGCCATTTTCATGCACTTTTAACCATTCCATAAATCTTGTGTTTAGTGCCCCTGGAAGCATGAAAATCACTTTAAACATGCTAATTTTAGCTCTAACACTGATGATCAACCTACAAATGTGAACTGACGTTCAAAAATAACACATTTGAAAACGGACCATTTTCCACATTTCTGAAGCATGACGTAATGGGGGCGTGTTATCTCTTTTGTCGAAAATCAGCCCTTTTTGCTTGAACATTAAATGCCTCCAAATGGTATTTAATTCACTTCCCGCGCCCCTGGAAGCATGAAAATCACTTTAAACATGCTAATTTTAGCTCTAACACTGATGATCCACCTACAAATGTGAACTGATGTTCAAAAATAAAACATTTGAAAACGGACCATTCTCCACATTTCTGAAGCATGACGTAATGAGGGGGTGTTATCTCTTTTGTCGAAAATCAGCCGTTTTTGCTTGAACATTAAATGCCTCCAAATGGTATTTAATTAACTTCCCGGGGTGAAGAAACCCTTTTTGAGAACTCAGAGTGAGTAAATTGGCCATTTTCATGCACTTTTAACCATTCCATAAATCTTGTGTTTATGGCCCCTGGAAGCATTAAAATCACTTTAAACATGCTAATTTTAGCTCTAACACTGATGATCAACCTACAAATGTGAACTGACGTTAAAAAATAAAACATTTGAAAACAGACCATTTTCCACATTTCTGAAGCATGACGTAATGGGGGGGTGTTATCTCTTTTGTCGGAAATCAGCCGTTTTTGCTTGAACATTAAATGCCTCCAAATGGTATTTAATTCACTTCCCGAGCCCCTGGAAGCATGAAAATCACTTTAAATATGCTAATTTTAGCTCTAACACTGATGATCCACCTACAAATGTGAACTGACGTTCAAAAATAAAACATTTGAAAACAGACCATTTTCCACATTTCTGAAGCATGACGTAATGGGGGGGTGTTATCTCTTTTGTCGAAAATCAGCCGTTTTTGCTTGAACATTAAATGCCTCCAAATGGTATTTAATTCACTTCCCGAGCCCCTGGAAGCATGAAAATCACTTTAAACATGCAAATTTTAGCTCTAACACTGATGATCCACCTACAAATGTGAACTGATGTTCAAAAACTAAAACATTTGAAAACGGACCATTCTCCACATTTCTGAAGCATGACGTAATGGGGGCGTGTTATCTCTTTTGTCCAAAATCAGCCGTTTTTGCTTGAACATTAAATGCCTCCAAATGGTATTTAATTAACTTCCCGGGGTGAAGAAACACTTTTTGAGAACTGAGAGTGAGTAAATTGGCCATTTTCATGCACTTTTAACCATTCCATAAATCTTGTGTTTAGGGCCCCTGAAAGCATGAAAATCACTTTAAACATGCTAATTTTAGCTCTAACACTGATGATCAACCTACAAATGTGAACTGCCGTTCAAAAATAAAACATTTGAAAACTGACCATTTTCCACATTTCTGAAGCATGACGTAATGGGGGGGTGTTATCTCTTTTGTCGAAAATCAGCCGTTTTTGCTTGAACATTAAATGCCTCCAAATGGTATTTAATTCACTTCCCGAGCCCCTGGAAGCATGAAAATCACTTTAAACATGCTAATTTTAGCTCTAACACTGATGATCCACCTACAAATGTGAACTGACGTTCAAAAATAAAACATTTGAAAACGGACCATTTTCAACATTTCTGAAGCATGACGTAATGGGGGGGTGTTATCTCTTTTGTCGAAAATCAGCCGTTTTTGCTTGAACATTAAATGCCTCCAAATGGTATTTAATTAACTTCCCGGGGTGAAGAAACCCTTTTTGAGAACTCAGAGTGAGTAAATTGGCCATTTTCATGCACTTTTAACCATTCCATAAATCTTGTGTTTAGGGCCCCTGGAAGCATGAAAATCACTTTAAACATGCTAATTTTAGCTCTAACACTGATGATCAACCTACAAATGTGAACTGACGTTCTAAAATAAAACATTTGAAAACGGACCATTTGCCACATTTCTGAAGCATGACGTAATGGGGGGGTGTTATCTCTTTTGTCGAAAATCAGCCGTTTTTGCTTGAACATTAAATGCCTCCAAATGGTATTTAATTCACTTCCCGCGCCCCTGGAAGCATAAAAATCACTTTAAACATGCTAATTTTAGCTCTAACACTGATGATCCACCTACAAATGTGAACTGATGTTCAAAAATAAAACATTTTAAAACGGACCATTCTCCACATTTCTGAAGCATGGCGTAATGGGGGGGGTGTTATCTCTTTTGTCGAAAATCAGCCGTTTTTGCTTGAACATTAAATGCCTCCAAATGGTATTTAATTAACTTCCCGGGGTGAAGAAACCCTTTTTGAGAACTCTGAGTGAGTAAATTGGCCATTTTCATGCACTTTTAACCATTCCATAAATCTTGTGTTTAGGGCCCCTGGAAGCATGAAAATCACTTTAAACATGCTAATTTTAGCTCTAACACTGATGATCAACCTACAAATGTGAACTGACGTTCAAAAATAAAACATTTGAAAACGGACCATTTTCCACATTTCTGAAGCATGACGTAATGGGGGGGTGTTATCTCTTTCGTCGAAAATCAGCCATTGTTGCTTGAACATTAAATGCCTCCAAATGATATTAAATTCACTTCCCGAGCCCCTGGAAGCATGAAAATCACTTTAAACATGCTAATTTTAGCTCTAACACTGATTATCCACCTACAAATGTGAACTGACGTTCAAAAATAAAACATTTGAAAACGGACCATTTTCCACATTTCTGAAGCATGACTTAATGGGGGTGGGTGTTATCTCTTTTGTCAAAAATCAACCGTTCTTGCTTGAACATTAAATGCCTCCAAATGGTATTTAATTAACTTCCCGAGCCCCTGGAAGCATGAGAATCACTTTAAACTTGCTAATTTTAGCTCTAACACTGATGATCCACCTACAAATGTGAACTGACGTTCAAAAATAAAACATTTGAAAACGGACCATTCTCCACATTTCTGAAGCATGACGTAATGGGGGGGTGTTATCTCTTTTGTCGAAAATCAGCCGTTTTTGCTTGAACATTAAATGCCTCCAAATGGTATTTAATTAACTTCCCGGGGTGAAGAAACCCTTTTTGAGAACTCAGAGTGAGTAAATTGGCCATTTTCATGCACTTTTAACCATTCCATAAATCTTGTGTTTATGGCCCCTGGAAGCATGAAAATCACTTTAAACATGCTAATTTTAGCTCTAACACTGATGATCAACCTACAAATGTGAACTGACGTTAAAAAATAAAACATTTGAAAACAGACCATTTTCCACATTTCTGAAGCATGACGTAATGGGGGGGTGTTATCTCTTTTGTCGGAAATCAGCCGTTTTTGCTTGAACATTAAATGCCTCCAAATGGTATTTAATTCACTTCCCGAGCCCCTGGAAGCATGAAAATCACTTTAAATATGCTAATTTTAGCTCTAACACTGATGATCCACCTACAAATGTGAACTGACGTTCAAAAATAAAACATTTGAAAACAGACCATTTTCCACATTTCTGAAGCATGACGTAATGGGGGGGGTGTTATCTCTTTTGTCGAAAATCAGCCGTTTTTGCTTGAACATTAAATGCCTCCAAATGGTATTTAATTCACTTCCCGAGCCCCTGGAAGCATGAAAATCACTTTAAACATGCACATTTTAGCTCTAACACTGATGATCCACCTACAAATGTGAACTGATGTTCAAAAATAAAACATTTGAAAACGGACCATTCTCCACATTTCTGAAGCATGACGTAATGGGGGCGTGTTATCTCTTTTGTCCAAAATCAGCCGTTTTTGCTTGAACATTAAATGCCTCCAAATGGTATTTAATTAACTTCCCGGGGTGAAGAAACACTTTTTGAGAACTGAGAGTGAGTAAATTGGCCATTTTCATGCACTTTTAACCATTCCATAAATCTTGTGTTTAGGGCCCCTGAAAGCATGAAAATCACTTTAAACATGCTAATTTTAGCTCTAACACTGATGATCAACCTACAAATGTGAACTGCCGTTCAAAAATAAAACATTTGAAAACTGACCATTTTCCACATTTCTGAAGCATGACGTAATGGGGGGGTGTTATCTCTTTTGTCGAAAATCAGCCGTTTTTGCTTGAACATTAAATGCCTCCAAATGGTATTTAATTCACTTCCCGAGCCCCTGGAAGCATGAAAATCACTTTAAACATGCTAATTTTAGCTCTAACACTGATGATCCACCTACAAATGTGAACTGACGTTCAAAAATAAAACATTTGAAAACGGACCATTTTCAACATTTCTGAAGCATGACGTAATGGGGGGGTGTTATCTCTTTTGTCGAAAATCAGCCGTTTTTGCTTGAACATTAAATGCCTCCAAATGGTATTTAATTAACTTCCCGGGGTGAAGAAACCCTTTTTGAGAACTCAGAGTGAGTAAATTGGCCATTTTCATGCACTTTTAACCATTCCATAAATCTTGTGTTTAGGGCCCCGGGAAGCATGAAAATCACTTTAAACATGCTAATTTTAGCTCTAACACTGATGATCAACCTACAAATGTGAACTGACGTTCTAAAATAAAACATTTGAAAACGGACCATTTGCCACATTTCTGAAGCATGACGTAATGGGGGGGTGTTATCTCTTTTGTCGAAAATCAGCCGTTTTTGCTTGAACATTAAATGCCTCCAAATGGTATTTAATTCACTTCCCGCGCCACTGGAAGCATGAAAATCACTTTAAACATGCTAATTTTAGCTCTAACACTGATGATCCACCTACAAATGTGAACTGATGTTCAAAAATAAAACATTTTAAAACGGACCATTCTCCACATTTCTGAAGCATGACGTAATGGGGGGGGTGTTATCTCTTTTGTCGAAAATCAGCCGTTTTTGCTTGAACATTAAATGCCTCCAAATGGTATTTAATTAACTTCCCGGGGTGAAGAAACCCTTTTTGAGAACTCAGAGTGAGTAAATTGGCCATTTTCATGCACTTTTAACCATTCCATAAATCTTGTGTTTAGTGCCCCTGGAAGCATGAAAATCACTTTAAACATGCTAATTTTAGCTCTAACACTGATGATCAACCTACAAATGTGAACTGACGTTCAAAAATAAAACATTTGAAAACAGACCATTTTCCACATTTCTGAAGCATGACGTAATGGGGGGGTGTTATCTCTTTTGTCGAAAATCAGCCGTTTTTGCTTGAACATTAAATGCCTCCAAATGGTATTTAATTCACTTCCCGAGCCCCTGGAAGCATGAAAATCACTTTAAACATGCACATTTTAGCTCTAACACTGATGATCCACCTACAAATGTGAACTGATGTTCAAAAATAAAACATTTGAAAACGGACCATTCTCCACATTTCTGAAGCATGACGTAATGGGGGCGTGTTATCTCTTTTGTCGAAAATCAGCCGTTTTTGCTTGAACATTAAATGCCTCCAAATGGTATTTAATTAACTTCCCGGGGGTGAAGACACCCTTTTTGAGAACTCAGAGTGAGTAAATTGGCCATTTTCATGCATTTTTAACCATTCCATAAATCTTGTGTTTAGTGCCCCTGGAAGCATGAAAATCACTTTAAACATGCTAATTTAAGCTCTAACACTGATGATCAACCTACAAATGTGAACTGACGTTCAAAAATAAAACATTTGAAAACGGACAATTTTCCACATTTCTGAAGCATGACGTAATTGGGGGGTGTTATCTCTTTTGTCGGAAATCAGCCGTTTTTGCTTGAACATTAAATGCCTCCAAATGGTATTTAATTCACTTCCTGAGCCCCTGGAAGCATGAAAATCACTTTAAACATGCAAATTTTAGCTCTAACACTGATGATCCACCTGCAAATGTGAACTGATGTTCAAAAATAAAACTCTTGAAAACGGACCATTCTCCACATTTCTGAAGCATGACATAATGGGGGGGTGTTATCTCTTTTGTCGAAAATCAGCCGTTTTTGCTTGAACATTAAATGCCTCCAAACGGTATTTAATTAACTTCCCGGGGTGAAGAAACACTTTTTGAGAACTCAGAGTGAGTAAATTGGCCATTTTCATGCACTTTTAACCATTCCATAAATCTTGTGTTTAGTGCCCCTGGAAGCATGAAAATCACTTTAAACATGCTAATTTTAGCTCTAACACTGATGATCAACCTACAAATGTGAACTGACGTTCAAAAATAACACATTTGAAAACGGACCATTTTCCACATTTCTGAAGCATGACGTAATGGGGGCGTGTTATCTCTTTTGTCGAAAATCAGCCCTTTTTGCTTGAACATTAAATGCCTCCAAATGGTATTTAATTCACTTCCCGCGCCCCTGGAAGCATGAAAATCACTTTAAACATGCTAATTTTAGCTCTAACACTGATGATCCACCTACAAATGTGAACTGATGTTCAAAAATAAAACATTTGAAAACGGACCATTCTCCACATTTCTGAAGCATGACGTAATGAGGGGGTGTTATCTCTTTTGTCGAAAATCAGCCGTTTTTGCTTGAACATTAAATGCCTCCAAATGGTATTTAATTAACTTCCCGGGGTGAAGAAACCCTTTTTGAGAACTCAGAGTGAGTAAATTGGCCATTTTCATGCACTTTTAACCATTCCATAAATCTTGTGTTTATGGCCCCTGGAAGCATTAAAATCACTTTAAACATGCTAATTTTAGCTCTAACACTGATGATCAACCTACAAATGTGAACTGACGTTAAAAAATAAAACATTTGAAAACAGACCATTTTCCACATTTCTGAAGCATGACGTAATGGGGGGGTGTTATCTCTTTTGTCGGAAATCAGCCGTTTTTGCTTGAACATTAAATGCCTCCAAATGGTATTTAATTCACTTCCCGAGCCCCTGGAAGCATGAAAATCACTTTAAATATGCTAATTTTAGCTCTAACACTGATGATCCACCTACAAATGTGAACTGACGTTCAAAAATAAAACATTTGAAAACAGACCATTTTCCACATTTCTGAAGCATGACGTAATGGGGGGGTGTTATCTCTTTTGTCGAAAATCAGCCGTTTTTGCTTGAACATTAAATGCCTCCAAATGGTATTTAATTCACTTCCCGAGCCCCTGGAAGCATGAAAATCACTTTAAACATGCAAATTTTAGCTCTAACACTGATGATCCACCTACAAATGTGAACTGATGTTCAAAAACTAAAACATTTGAAAACGGACCATTCTCCACATTTCTGAAGCATGACGTAATGGGGGCGTGTTATCTCTTTTGTCCAAAATCAGCCGTTTTTGCTTGAACATTAAATGCCTCCAAATGGTATTTAATTAACTTCCCGGGGTGAAGAAACACTTTTTGAGAACTGAGAGTGAGTAAATTGGCCATTTTCATGCACTTTTAACCATTCCATAAATCTTGTGTTTAGGGCCCCTGAAAGCATGAAAATCACTTTAAACATGCTAATTTTAGCTCTAACACTGATGATCAACCTACAAATGTGAACTGCCGTTCAAAAATAAAACATTTGAAAACTGACCATTTTCCACATTTCTGAAGCATGACGTAATGGGGGGGTGTTATCTCTTTTGTCGAAAATCAGCCGTTTTTGCTTGAACATTAAATGCCTCCAAATGGTATTTAATTCACTTCCCGAGCCCCTGGAAGCATGAAAATCACTTTAAACATGCTAATTTTAGCTCTAACACTGATGATCCACCTACAAATGTGAACTGACGTTCAAAAATAAAACATTTGAAAACGGACCATTTTCAACATTTCTGAAGCATGACGTAATGGGGGGGTGTTATCTCTTTTGTCGAAAATCAGCCGTTTTTGCTTGAACATTAAATGCCTCCAAATGGTATTTAATTAACTTCCCGGGGTGAAGAAACCCTTTTTGAGAACTCAGAGTGAGTAAATTGGCCATTTTCATGCACTTTTAACCATTCCATAAATCTTGTGTTTAGGGCCCCTGGAAGCATGAAAATCACTTTAAACATGCTAATTTTAGCTCTAACACTGATGATCAACCTACAAATGTGAACTGACGTTCTAAAATAAAACATTTGAAAACGGACCATTTGCCACATTTCTGAAGCATGACGTAATGGGGGGGTGTTATCTCTTTTGTCGAAAATCAGCCGTTTTTGCTTGAACATTAAATGCCTCCAAATGGTATTTAATTCACTTCCCGCGCCCCTGGAAGCATAAAAATCACTTTAAACATGCTAATTTTAGCTCTAACACTGATGATCCACCTACAAATGTGAACTGATGTTCAAAAATAAAACATTTTAAAACGGACCATTCTCCACATTTCTGAAGCATGGCGTAATGGGGGGGGTGTTATCTCTTTTGTCGAAAATCAGCCGTTTTTGCTTGAACATTAAATGCCTCCAAATGGTATTTAATTAACTTCCCGGGGTGAAGAAACCCTTTTTGAGAACTCTGAGTGAGTAAATTGGCCATTTTCATGCACTTTTAACCATTCCATAAATCTTGTGTTTAGGGCCCCTGGAAGCATGAAAATCACTTTAAACATGCTAATTTTAGCTCTAACACTGATGATCAACCTACAAATGTGAACTGACGTTCAAAAATAAAACATTTGAAAACGGACCATTTTCCACATTTCTGAAGCATGACGTAATGGGGGGGTGTTATCTCTTTCGTCGAAAATCAGCCATTGTTGCTTGAACATTAAATGCCTCCAAATGATATTAAATTCACTTCCCGAGCCCCTGGAAGCATGAAAATCACTTTAAACATGCTAATTTTAGCTCTAACACTGATTATCCACCTACAAATGTGAACTGACGTTCAAAAATAAAACATTTGAAAACGGACCATTTTCCACATTTCTGAAGCATGACTTAATGGGGGTGGGTGTTATCTCTTTTGTCAAAAATCAACCGTTCTTGCTTGAACATTAAATGCCTCCAAATGGTATTTAATTAACTTCCCGAGCCCCTGGAAGCATGAGAATCACTTTAAACTTGCTAATTTTAGCTCTAACACTGATGATCCACCTACAAATGTGAACTGACGTTCAAAAATAAAACATTTGAAAACGGACCATTCTCCACATTTCTGAAGCATGACGTAATGGGGGGGTGTTATCTCTTTTGTCGAAAATCAGCCGTTTTTGCTTGAACATTAAATGCCTCCAAATGGTATTTAATTAACTTCCCGGGGTGAAGAAACCCTTTTTGAGAACTCAGAGTGAGTAAATTGGCCATTTTCATGCACTTTTAACCATTCCATAAATCTTGTGTTTATGGCCCCTGGAAGCATGAAAATCACTTTAAACATGCTAATTTTAGCTCTAACACTGATGATCAACCTACAAATGTGAACTGACGTTAAAAAATAAAACATTTGAAAACAGACCATTTTCCACATTTCTGAAGCATGACGTAATGGGGGGGTGTTATCTCTTTTGTCGGAAATCAGCCGTTTTTGCTTGAACATTAAATGCCTCCAAATGGTATTTAATTCACTTCCCGAGCCCCTGGAAGCATGAAAATCACTTTAAATATGCTAATTTTAGCTCTAACACTGATGATCCACCTACAAATGTGAACTGACGTTCAAAAATAAAACATTTGAAAACAGACCATTTTCCACATTTCTGAAGCATGACGTAATGGGGGGGGTGTTATCTCTTTTGTCGAAAATCAGCCGTTTTTGCTTGAACATTAAATGCCTCCAAATGGTATTTAATTCACTTCCCGAGCCCCTGGAAGCATGAAAATCACTTTAAACATGCACATTTTAGCTCTAACACTGATGATCCACCTACAAATGTGAACTGATGTTCAAAAATAAAACATTTGAAAACGGACCATTCTCCACATTTCTGAAGCATGACGTAATGGGGGCGTGTTATCTCTTTTGTCCAAAATCAGCCGTTTTTGCTTGAACATTAAATGCCTCCAAATGGTATTTAATTAACTTCCCGGGGTGAAGAAACACTTTTTGAGAACTGAGAGTGAGTAAATTGGCCATTTTCATGCACTTTTAACCATTCCATAAATCTTGTGTTTAGGGCCCCTGAAAGCATGAAAATCACTTTAAACATGCTAATTTTAGCTCTAACACTGATGATCAACCTACAAATGTGAACTGCCGTTCAAAAATAAAACATTTGAAAACTGACCATTTTCCACATTTCTGAAGCATGACGTAATGGGGGGGTGTTATCTCTTTTGTCGAAAATCAGCCGTTTTTGCTTGAACATTAAATGCCTCCAAATGGTATTTAATTCACTTCCCGAGCCCCTGGAAGCATGAAAATCACTTTAAACATGCTAATTTTAGCTCTAACACTGATGATCCACCTACAAATGTGAACTGACGTTCAAAAATAAAACATTTGAAAACGGACCATTTTCAACATTTCTGAAGCATGACGTAATGGGGGGGTGTTATCTCTTTTGTCGAAAATCAGCCGTTTTTGCTTGAACATTAAATGCCTCCAAATGGTATTTAATTAACTTCCCGGGGTGAAGAAACCCTTTTTGAGAACTCAGAGTGAGTAAATTGGCCATTTTCATGCACTTTTAACCATTCCATAAATCTTGTGTTTAGGGCCCCGGGAAGCATGAAAATCACTTTAAACATGCTAATTTTAGCTCTAACACTGATGATCAACCTACAAATGTGAACTGACGTTCTAAAATAAAACATTTGAAAACGGACCATTTGCCACATTTCTGAAGCATGACGTAATGGGGGGGTGTTATCTCTTTTGTCGAAAATCAGCCGTTTTTGCTTGAACATTAAATGCCTCCAAATGGTATTTAATTCACTTCCCGCGCCACTGGAAGCATGAAAATCACTTTAAACATGCTAATTTTAGCTCTAACACTGATGATCCACCTACAAATGTGAACTGATGTTCAAAAATAAAACATTTTAAAACGGACCATTCTCCACATTTCTGAAGCATGACGTAATGGGGGGGGTGTTATCTCTTTTGTCGAAAATCAGCCGTTTTTGCTTGAACATTAAATGCCTCCAAATGGTATTTAATTAACTTCCCGGGGTGAAGAAACCCTTTTTGAGAACTCAGAGTGAGTAAATTGGCCATTTTCATGCACTTTTAACCATTCCATAAATCTTGTGTTTAGTGCCCCTGGAAGCATGAAAATCACTTTAAACATGCTAATTTTAGCTCTAACACTGATGATCAACCTACAAATGTGAACTGACGTTCAAAAATAAAACATTTGAAAACAGACCATTTTCCACATTTCTGAAGCATGACGTAATGGGGGGGTGTTATCTCTTTTGTCGAAAATCAGCCGTTTTTGCTTGAACATTAAATGCCTCCAAATGGTATTTAATTCACTTCCCGAGCCCCTGGAAGCATGAAAATCACTTTAAACATGCACATTTTAGCTCTAACACTGATGATCCACCTACAAATGTGAACTGATGTTCAAAAATAAAACATTTGAAAACGGACCATTCTCCACATTTCTGAAGCATGACGTAATGGGGGCGTGTTATCTCTTTTGTCCAAAATCAGCCGTTTTTGCTTGAACATTAAATGCCTCCATAATGGTATTTAATTAACTTCCCGGGGTGAAGAAACACTTTTTGAGAACTGAGAGTGAGTAAATTGGCCATTTTCATGCACTTTTAACCATTCCATAAATCTTGTGTTTAGGGCCCCTGAAAGCATGAAAATCACTTTAAACATGCTAATTTTAGCTCTAACACTGATGATCAACCTACAAATGTGAACTGCCGTTCAAAAATAAAACATTTGAAAACTGACCATTTTCCACATTTCTGAAGCATGACGTAATGGGGGGGTGTTATCTCTTTTGTCGAAAATCAGCCGTTTTTGCTTGAACATTAAATGCCTCCAAATGGTATTTAATTCACTTCCCGAGCCCCTGGAAGCATGAAAATCACTTTAAACATGCTAATTTTAGCTCTAACACTGATGATCCACCTACAAATGTGAACTGACGTTCAAAAATAAAACATTTGAAAACGGACCATTTTCAACATTTCTGAAGCATGACGTAATGGGGGGTGTTATCTCTTTTGTCGAAAATCAGCCGTTTTTGCTTGAACATTAAATGCCTCCAAATGGTATTTAATTAACTTCCCGGGGTGAAGAAACCCTTTTTGAGAACTCAGAGTGAGTAAATTGGCCATTTTCATGCACTTTTAACCATTCCATAAATCTTGTGTTTAGGGCCCCTGAAAGCATGAAAATCACTTTAAACATGCTAATTTTAGCTCTAACACTGATGATCAACCTACAAATGTGAACTGCCGTTCAAAAATAAAACATTTGAAAACTGACCATTTTCCACATTTCTGAAGCATGACGTAATGGGGGGGTGTTATCTCTTTTGTCGAAAATCAGCCGTTTTTGCTTGAACATTAAATGCCTCCAAATGGTATTTAATTCACTTCCCGAGCCCCTGGAAGCATGAAAATCACTTTAAACATGCAAATTTTAGCTCTAACACTGATGATCCACCTACAAATGTGAACTGACGTTCAAAAATAAAACATTTGAAAACGGACCATTTTCAACATTTCTGAAGCATGACGTAATGGGGGGGTGTTATCTCTTTTGTCGAAAATCAGCCGTTTTTGCTTGAACATTAAATGCCTCCAAATGGTATTTAATTAACTTCCCGGGGTGAAGAAACCCTTTTTGAGAACTCAGAGTGAGTAAATTGGCCATTTTCATGCACTTTTAACCATTCCATAAATCTTGTGTTTAGGGCCCCGGGAAGCATGAAAATCACTTTAAACATGCTAATTTTAGCTCTAACACTGATGATCAACCTACAAATGTGAACTGACGTTCTAAAATAAAACATTTGAAAACGGACCATTTGCCACATTTCTGAAGCATGACGTAATGGGGGGGTGTTATCTCTTTTGTCGAAAATCAGCCGTTTTTGCTTGAACATTAAATGCCTCCAAATGGTATTTAATTCACTTCCCGCGCCACTGGAAGCATGAAAATCACTTTAAACATGCTAATTTTAGCTCTAACACTGATGATCCACCTACAAATGTGAACTGATGTTCAAAAATAAAACATTTTAAAACGGACCATTCTCCACATTTCTGAAGCATGACGTAATGGGGGGGGTGTTATCTCTTTTGTCGAAAATCAGCCGTTTTTGCTTGAACATTAAATGCCTCCAAATGGTATTTAATTAACTTCCCGGGGTGAAGAAACCCTTTTTGAGAACTCAGAGTGAGTAAATTGGCCATTTTCATGCACTTTTAACCATTCCATAAATCTTGTGTTTAGTGCCCCTGGAAGCATGAAAATCACTTTAAACATGCTAATTTTAGCTCTAACACTGATGATCAACCTACAAATGTGAACTGACGTTCAAAAATAAAACATTTGAAAACAGACCATTTTCCACATTTCTGAAGCATGACGTAATGGGGGGGTGTTATCTCTTTTGTCGAAAATCAGCCGTTTTTGCTTGAACATTAAATGCCTCCAAATGGTATTTAATTCACTTCCCGAGCCCCTGGAAGCATGAAAATCACTTTAAACATGCACATTTTAGCTCTAACACTGATGATCCACCTACAAATGTGAACTGATGTTCAAAAATAAAACATTTGAAAACGGACCATTCTCCACATTTCTGAAGCATGACGTAATGGGGGCGTGTTATCTCTTTTGTCCAAAATCAGCCGTTTTTGCTTGAACATTAAATGCCTCCAAATGGTATTTAATTAACTTCCCGGGGTGAAGAAACACTTTTTGAGAACTGAGAGTGAGTAAATTGGCCATTTTCATGCACTTTTAACCATTCCATAAATCTTGTGTTTAGGGCCCCTGAAAGCATGAAAATCACTTTAAACATGCTAATTTTAGCTCTAACACTGATGATCAACCTACAAATGTGAACTGCCGTTCAAAAATAAAACATTTGAAAACTGACCATTTTCCACATTTCTGAAGCATGACGTAATGGGGGGGTGTTATCTCTTTTGTCGAAAATCAGCCGTTTTTGCTTGAACATTAAATGCCTCCCAATGGTATTTAATTCACTTCCCGAGCCCCTGGAAGCATGAAAATCACTTTAAACATGCTAATTTTAGCTCTAACACTGATGATCCACCTACAAATGTGAACTGACGTTCAAAAATAAAACATTTGAAAACGGACCATTTTCAACATTTCTGAAGCATGACGTAATGGGGGGTGTTATCTCTTTTGTCGAAAATCAGCCGTTTTTGCTTGAACATTAAATGCCTCCAAATGGTATTTAATTAACTTCCCGGGGTGAAGAAACCCTTTTTGAGAACTCAGAGTGAGTAAATTGGCCATTTTCATGCACTTTTAACCATTCCATAAATCTTGTGTTTAGGGCCCCGGGAAGCATGAAAATCACTTTAAACATGCTAATTTTAGCTCTAACACTGATGATCAACCTACAAATGTGAACTGACGTTCTAAAATAAAACATTTGAAAACGGACCATTTGCCACATTTCTGAAGCATGACGTAATGGGGGGGTGTTATCTCTTTTGTCGAAAATCAGCCGTTTTCTGCTTGAACATTAAATGCCTCCAAATGGTATTTAATTCACTTCCCGCGCCACTGGAAGCATGAAAATCACTTTAAACATGCTAATTTTAGCTCTAACACTGATGATCCACCTACAAATGTGAACTGATGTTCAAAAATAAAACATTTTAAAACGGACCATTCTCCACATTTCTGAAGCATGACGTAATGGGGGGGGTGTTATCTCTTTTGTCGAAAATCAGCCGTTTTTGCTTGAACATTAAATGCCTCCAAATGGTATTTAATTAACTTCCCGGGGTGAAGAAACCCTTTTTGAGAACTCAGAGTGAGTAAATTGGCCATTTTCATGCACTTTTAACCATTCCATAAATCTTGTGTTTAGTGCCCCTGGAAGCATGAAAATCACTTTAAACATGCTAATTTTAGCTCTAACACTGATGATCAACCTACAAATGTGAACTGACGTTCAAAAATAAAACATGTGAAAACGGACCATTTTCCACATTTCTGAAGCCTGACGTAATGGGGGGGTGTTATCTCTTTTGTCGAAAATCAGCCGTTTTTGCTTGAACATTAAATGCCTCCAAATGGTATTTAATTCACTTCCCGAGCCCCTGGAAGCATAAAAATCACTTTAAACATGCTAATTTTAGCTCTAACACTGATGATCCACCTACAAATGTGAACTGATGTTCAAAAATAAAACATTTGAAAACGGACCATTCTCCACATTTCTGAAGCATGGCGTAATGGGGGGGGTGTTATCTCTTTTGTCGAAAATCAGCCGTTTTTGCTTGAACATTAAATGCCTCCAAATGGTATTTAATTAACTTCCCGGGGTGAAGAAACCCTTTTTGAGAACTCAGAGTGAGTAAATTGGCCATTTTCATGCACTTTTAACCATTCCATAAATCTTGTGTTTAGGGCCCCTGGAAGCATGAAAATCACTTTAAACATGCTAATTTTAGCTCTAACACTGATGATCAACCTACAAATGTGAACTGACGTTCAAAAATAAAACATTTGAAAACGGACCATTTTCCACATTTCTGAAGCATGACGTAATGGGGGGGTGTTATCTCTTTCGTCGAAAATCAGCCGTTGTTGCTTGAACATTAAATGCCTCCAAATGGTATTAAATTCACTTCCCGAGCCCCTGGAAGCATGAAAATCACTTTAAACATGCTAATTTTAGCTCTAACACTGATTATCCACCTACAAATGTGAACTGACGTTCAAAAATAAAACATTTGAAAACGGACCATTTTCCACATTTCTGAAGCATGACTTAATGGGGGTGGGTGTTATCTCTTTTGTCAAAAATCAACCGTTCTTGCTTGAACATTAAATGCCTCCAAATGGTATTTAATTAACTTCCCGAGCCCCTGGAAGCATGAGAATCACTTTAAACATGCTAATTTTAGCTCTAAAACTGATGATCCACCTACAAATGTGAACTGACGTTCAAAAATAAAACATTTGAAAACGGACCATTTTTCACATTTCTGAAGCATGAGGTAATGGGGGGTCATATCTCTTTTGTCGAAAATCAGCCGTTTTTGCTTGAACATTAAATGCCTTCAAATGGTATTTAATTAACTTCCCGTGGTGAAGAAACCCTTTTTGAGCACTCAGAGTGAGTAAATTGGCCATTTTCATGCACTTTTAACCATTCCATAAATCTTGTGTTTAGGGCCCCTGGAAGCATGAAAATCACTTTAAACATGCTAATTTTAGCTCTAACACTGATGATCCACCTACAAATGTGAACTGACGTTCAAAAATAAAACATTTGAAAACGGACCATTTTCCACATTTCTGAAGCATGACGTAATGGGGGGTGTGATCTCTTTTGTCAAAAATCAGCCGTTTTTGCTTGAACATTAAATGCCTCCAAATGGTATTTAATTAACTTCCCGGGGTGAAGAAACCCTTTTTGAGAACTCAGAGTGAGTAAATTCGCCATTTTCATGCACTTTTAACCATTCCATAAATCTTGTGTTTAGGGCCCCTGAAAGCATGAAAATCACTTTAAACATGCTAATTTTAGCTCTAACACTGATGATCAACCTACAAATGTGAACTGCCGTTCAAAAATAAAACATTTGAAAACTGACCATTTTCCACATTTCTGAAGCATGACGTAATGGGGGGGTGTTATCTCTTTTGTCGAAAATCAGCCGTTTTTGCTTGAACATTAAATGCCTCCAAATGGTATTTAATTCACTTCCCGAGCCCCTGGAAGCATGAAAATCACTTTAAACATGCTAATTTTAGCTCTAACACTGATGATCCACCTACAAATGTGAACTGACGTTCAAAAATAAAACATTTGAAAACGGACCATTTTCAACATTTCTGAAGCATGACGTAATGGGGGGTGTTATCTCTTTTGTCGAAAATCAGCCGTTTTTGCTTGAACATTAAATGCCTCCAAATGGTATTTAATTAACTTCCCGGGGTGAAGAAACCCTTTTTGAGAACTCAGAGTGAGTAAATTGGCCATTTTCATGCACTTTTAACCATTCCATAAATCTTGTGTTTAGGGCCCCGGGAAGCATGAAAATCACTTTAAACATGCTAATTTTAGCTCTAACACTGATGATCAACCTACAAATGTGAACTGACGTTCTAAAATAAAACATTTGAAAACGGACCATTTGCCACATTTCTGAAGCATGACGTAATGGGGGGGTGTTATCTCTTTTGTCGAAAATCAGCCGTTTTTTGCTTGAACATTAAATGCCTCCAAATGGTATTTAATTCACTTCCCGCGCCACTGGAAGCATGAAAATCACTTTAAACATGCTAATTTTAGCTCTAACACTGATGATCCACCTACAAATGTGAACTGATGTTCAAAAATAAAACATTTTAAAACGGACCATTCTCCACATTTCTGAAGCATGACGTAATGGGGGGGGTGTTATCTCTTTTGTCGAAAATCAGCCGTTTTTGCTTGAACATTAAATGCCTCCAAATGGTATTTAATTAACTTCCCGGGGTGAAGAAACCCTTTTTGAGAACTCAGAGTGAGTAAATTGGCCATTTTCATGCACTTTTAACCATTCCATAAATCTTGTGTTTAGTGCCCCTGGAAGCATGAAAATCACTTTAAACATGCTAATTTTAGCTCTAACACTGATGATCAACCTACAAATGTGAACTGACGTTCAAAAATAAAACATGTGAAAACGGACCATTTTCCACATTTCTGAAGCCTGACGTAATGGGGGGGTGTTATCTCTTTTGTCGAAAATCAGCCGTTTTTGCTTGAACATTAAATGCCTCCAAATGGTATTTAATTCACTTCCCGAGCCCCTGGAAGCATACAAATCACTTTAAACATGCTAATTTTAGCTCTAACACTGATGATCCACCTACAAATGTGAACTGATGTTCAAAAATAAAACATTTGAAAACGGACCATTCTCCACATTTCTGAAGCATGGCGTAATGGGGGGGGTGTTATCTCTTTTGTCGAAAATCAGCCGTTTTTGCTTGAACATTAAATGCCTCCAAATGGTATTTAATTAACTTCCCGGGGTGAAGAAACCCTTTTTGAGAACTCAGAGTGAGTAAATTGGCCATTTTCATGCACTTTTAACCATTCCATAAATCTTGTGTTTAGGGCCCCTGGAAGCATGAAAATCACTTTAAACATGCTAATTTTAGCTCTAACACTGATGATCAACCTACAAATGTGAACTGACGTTCAAAAATAAAACATTTGAAAACGGACCATTTTCCACATTTCTGAAGCATGACGTAATGGGGGGGTGTTATCTCTTTCGTCGAAAATCAGCCGTTGTTGCTTGAACATTAAATGCCTCCAAATGGTATTAAATTCACTTCCCGAGCCCCTGGAAGCATGAAAATCACTTTAAACATGCTAATTTTAGCTCTAACACTGATTATCCACCTACAAATGTGAACTGACGTTCAAAAATAAAACATTTGAAAACGGACCATTTTCCACATTTCTGAAGCATGACTTAATGGGGGTGGGTGTTATCTCTTTTGTCAAAAATCAACCGTTCTTGCTTGAACATTAAATGCCTCCAAATGGTATTTAATTAACTTCCCGAGCCCCTGGAAGCATGAGAATCACTTTAAACATGCTAATTTTAGCTCTAAAACTGATGATCCACCTACAAATGTGAACTGACGTTCAAAAATAAAACATTTGAAAACGGACCATTTTTCACATTTCTGAAGCATGAGGTAATGGGGGGTCATATCTCTTTTGTCGAAAATCAGCCGTTTTTGCTTGAACATTAAATGCCTTCAAATGGTATTTAATTAACTTCCCGTGGTGAAGAAACCCTTTTTGAGCACTCAGAGTGAGTAAATTGGCCATTTTCATGCACTTTTAACCATTCCATAAATCTTGTGTTTAGGGCCCCTGGAAGCATGAAAATCACTTTAAACATGCTAATTTTAGCTCTAACACTGATGATCCACCTACAAATGTGAACTGACGTTCAAAAATAAAACATTTGAAAACGGACCATTTTCCACATTTCTGAAGCATGACGTAATGGGGGGTGTGATCTCTTTTGTCAAAAATCAGCCGTTTTTGCTTGAACATTAAATGCCTCCAAATGGTATTTAATTAACTTCCCGGGGTGAAGAAACCCTTTTTGAGAACTCAGAGTGAGTAAATTCGCCATTTTCATGCACTTTTAACCATTCCATAAATCTTGTGTTTAGGGCCCCTGGAAGCATGAAAATCACTTTAAACATGCTAATTTTAGCTCTAACACTGATGATCCACCTACAAATGTGAACTGACGTTCAAAAATAAAACATTTGAAAACGGACCATTTTCCACATTTCTGAAGCATGACGTATTGGGGGGGGTGTTATCTCTTTTGTCAAAAATCAGCCGTTTTTGCTTGAACATTAAATGCCTCCAAATGGTATTTAATTAACTTCCCGGGGTGAAGAAACCCTTTTTGAGAACTCAGAGTGAGTAAATTGGCCATTATCATGCACTTTTAACCATTCCATAAATCTTGTGTTTAGGGCCCCTGGAAGCATGAAAATCACTTTAAACATGCTAATTTTAGCTCTAACACTGATGATCCACCTACAAATGTGAACTGACGTTCAAAAATAAAACATTTGAAAACAGACCATTTTCCACATTTCTGAAGCATGACGTAATGGGGGGGGTGTTATCTCTTTTGTCGAAAATCAGCCGTTTTTGCTTGAACATTAAATGCCTCCAAATGGTATTTAATTCACTTCCCGAGCCCCTGGAAGCATGAAAATCACTTTAAACATGCACATTTTAGCTCTAACACTGATGATCCACCTACAAATGTGAACTGATGTTCAAAAATAAAACATTTGAAAACGGACCATTCTCCACATTTCTGAAGCATGACGTAATGGGGGCGTGTTATCTCTTTTGTCCAAAATCAGCCGTTTTTGCTTGAACATTAAATGCCTCCAAATGGTATTTAATTAACTTCCCGGGGTGAAGAAACACTTTTTGAGAACTGAGAGTGAGTAAATTGGCCATTTTCATGCACTTTTAACCATTCCATAAATCTTGTGTTTAGGGCCCCTGAAAGCATGAAAATCACTTTAAACATGCTAATTTTAGCTCTAACACTGATGATCAACCTACAAATGTGAACTGCCGTTCAAAAATAAAACATTTGAAAACTGACCATTTTCCACATTTCTGAAGCATGACGTAATGGGGGGGTGTTATCTCTTTTGTCGAAAATCAGCCGTTTTTGCTTGAACATTAAATGCCTCCAAATGGTATTTAATTCACTTCCCGAGCCCCTGGAAGCATGAAAATCACTTTAAACATGCTAATTTTAGCTCTAACACTGATGATCCACCTACAAATGTGAACTGACGTTCAAAAATAAAACATTTGAAAACGGACCATTTTCAACATTTCTGAAGCATGACGTAATGGGGGGGTGTTATCTCTTTTGTCGAAAATCAGCCGTTTTTGCTTGAACATTAAATGCCTCCAAATGGTATTTAATTAACTTCCCGGGGTGAAGAAACCCTTTTTGAGAACTCAGAGTGAGTAAATTGGCCATTTTCATGCACTTTTAACCATTCCATAAATCTTGTGTTTAGGGCCCCGGGAAGCATGAAAATCACTTTAAACATGCTAATTTTAGCTCTAACACTGATGATCAACCTACAAATGTGAACTGACGTTCTAAAATAAAACATTTGAAAACGGACCATTTGCCACATTTCTGAAGCATGACGTAATGGGGGGGTGTTATCTCTTTTGTCGAAAATCAGCCGTTTTTGCTTGAACATTAAATGCCTCCAAATGGTATTTAATTCACTTCCCGCGCCACTGGAAGCATGAAAATCACTTTAAACATGCTAATTTTAGCTCTAACACTGATGATCCACCTACAAATGTGAACTGATGTTCAAAAATAAAACATTTTAAAACGGACCATTCTCCACATTTCTGAAGCATGACGTAATGGGGGGGGGTGTTATCTCTTTTGTCGAAAATCAGCCGTTTTTGCTTGAACATTAAATGCCTCCAAATGGTATTTAATTAACTTCCCGGGGTGAAGAAACCCTTTTTGAGAACTCAGAGTGAGTAAATTGGCCATTTTCATGCACTTTTAACCATTCCATAAATCTTGTGTTTAGGGCCCCTGGAAGCATGAAAATCACTTTAAACATGCTAATTTTAGCTCTAACACTGATGATCAACCTACAAATGTGAACTGACGTTCAAAAATAAAACATTTGAAAACGGACCATTTTCCACATTTCTGAAGCATGACGTAATGGGGGGGTGTTATCTCTTTCGTCGAAAATCAGCCGTTGTTGCTTGAACATTAAATGCCTCCAAATGGTATTAAATTCACTTCCCGAGCCCCTGGAAGCATGAAAATCACTTTAAACATGCTAATTTTAGCTCTAACACTGATTATCCACCTACAAATGTGAACTGACGTTCAAAAATAAAACATTTGAAAACGGACCATTTTCCACATTTCTGAAGCATGACTTAATGGGGGTGGGTGTTATCTCTTTTGTCAAAAATCAACCGTTCTTGCTTGAACATTAAATGCCTCCAAATGGTATTTAATTAACTTCCCGAGCCCCTGGAAGCATGAGAATCACTTTAAACATGCTAATTTTAGCTCTAAAACTCATGATCCACCTACAAATGTGAACTGACGTTCAAAAATAAAACATTTGAAAACGGACCATTTTTCACATTTCTGAAGCATGAGGTAATGGGGGGTCATATCTCTTTTGTCGAAAATCAGCCGTTTTTGCTTGAACATTAAATGCCTTCAAATGGTATTTAATTAACTTCCCGTGGTGAAGAAACCCTTTTTGAGCACTCAGAGTGAGTAAATTGGCCATTTTCATGCACTTTTAACCATTCCATAAATCTTGTGTTTAGGGCCCCTGGAAGCATGAAAATCATTTTAAACATGCTAATTTTAGCTCTAACACTGATGATCCACCTACAAATGTGAACTGACGTTCAAAAATAAAACATTTGAAAACGGACCATTTTCCACATTTCTGAAGCATGACGTAATGGGGGGTGTGATCTCTTTTGTCAAAAATCAGCCGTTTTTGCTTGAACATTAAATGCCTCCAAATGGTATTTAATTAACTTCCCGGGGTGAAGAAACCCTTTTTGAGAACTCAGAGTGAGTAAATTCGCCATTTTCATGCACTTTTAACCATTCCATAAATCTTGTGTTTAGGGCCCCTGGAAGCATGAAAATCACTTTAAACATGCTAATTTTAGCTCTAACACTGATGATCCACCTACAAATGTGAACTGACGTTCAAAAATAAAACATTTGAAAACGGACCATTTTCCACATTTCTGAAGCATGACGTATTGGGGGGGGTGTTATCTCTTTTGTCAAAAATCAGCCGTTTTTGCTTGAACATTAAATGCCTCCAAATGGTATTTAATTAACTTCCCGGGGTGAAGAAACCCTTTTTGAGAACTCAGAGTGAGTAAATTGGCCATTATCATGCACTTTTAACCATTCCATAAATCTTGTGTTTAGGGCCCCTGGAAGCATGAAAATCACTTTAAACATGCTAATTTTAGCTCTAACACTGATGATCCACCTACAAATGTGAACTGACGTTCAAAAATAAAACATTTGAAAATAGACCATTTTCCACATTTCTGAAGCATGACATAATGGGGGGTGTTATCTCTTTTGTCGAAAATCAGCTGTTTTTGCTTGAACAATAAATGCCTCCAAATGGTATTTAATTAACTTCCCGGGGTAAAGAAACCCTTTTTGAGAACTCAGAGTGAGTAAATTGGCCATTTTCATGCACTTTTAACCATTCCATAAATCTTGTGTTTAGGGCCCCTGGAAGCATGAAAATCACTTTAAACATGGTAATTTTAGCTCTAACACTGATGATCCACCTACAAATGTGAACTGACGTTCAAAAATAAAATATTTGAAAACGGACCATTTTCCACATTTCTGAAGCATGACGTAATGGTGGGGTGTTATCTCTTTTGTCAAAAATCAACCGTTCTTGCTTGAACATTAAATGCCTCCAAATGGTATTTAATTAACTTCCAGAGCCCCTGGAAGTATGAGAATCACTTTAAACATGCTAATTTTAGCTCTAAAACTGATGATCCACCTACAAATGTGAACTGACGTTCAAAAATAAAACATTTGAAAACGGACCATTTTCCACATTTCTGAAGCATGACGTAATGGGGGGGTGTTATCTCTTTTGTCAAAAATCAGCCGTTTTTGCTTGAACATTAAATGCCTCCAAATGGTATTTAATTAACTTCCCGGGGTAAAGAAACCCTTTTTGAGAACTCAGAGTGAGTAAATTGGCCATTTTCATGCACTTATAACCATTCCATAAATCTTGTGTTTAGGGCCCCTGGAAGCATGAAAATCACTTTAAACATGCTAATTTTAGCTCTAACACTGATGATCCACCTACAAATGTGAACTGACGTTCAAAAATAAAATATTTGAAAACAGACCATTTTCCACATTTCTGAAGCATGACGTAATGGGGGGTGTTATCTCTTTTGTCGAAAATCAGCCGTTTTTGCTTGAACATTAAATGCCTCCAAATGGTATTTAATTAACTTACCGGGGTGAAGAAACCCTTTTTGAGAACTCAGAGTGAGTAAATTGGCAATTTTCATGCACTTTTCACCATTCAATAAATCTTGTGTTTAGGGCCCCTGGAAGCATGAAAATCACTTTAAACATGCTAATTTTAGCTCTAACACTGATGATCCACCTACAAATGTGAACTGACGTTCAAAAATAAAACATTTGAAAACGGACCATTTTCCACATTTCTGAAGCATGACGTAATGGGGGGGTGTTATCTCTTTTTTCAAAAATCAGCTGTTTTTGCTTGAACATTAAATGCCTCCAAATAGTATTTAATTCACTTCCGGAGCCCCTTGAAGCATGAAAATCACTTTAAACATGCTAATTTTAGCTCTAAAACTGATGATCCACCTACAAATGTGAACTGATGTTCAAAAATAAAACATTTGAAAAGGGACCATTTTCCACATTTCTGAAGCATGACGTAATGGTGGGGTGTTATCTATTTTGTCGAAAATCAGACGTTTTTGCTTGAACATTAAATGCCTCCAAATGGCATTTAATTAACTTCCCGGGGTGAAGAAACCCTTTTTGAGAACTCAGAGTGAGTAAATTGGCAATTTTCATGCACTTTTCACCATTCCATAAATCTTGTGTTTAGGGCCCCTGGAAGCATGAAAATCACTTTAAACATGCTAATTTTAGCTCTAAAACTGATGTTCCACCTACAAATGTGAACTGACTTTCAAAAATAAACCATTTGAAAATGGACCATTTTCCACATTTCTGAAGCATGACGTAATGGGGGGGGGGGGGTGTTATCTCTTTTGTCAAAAATCAGCTGTTTTTGCTTGAACATTAAATGCCTCCAAACAGAATTTAATTCACTTCCCCAGCCCCTGGAAGCATGAAAATCACTTTAAACATGCTAATTTTAGCTCTAAAACTGATGATCCACCTACAAATGTGAACTGACGTTGAAAAATAAAACATTTGAAAACGGACCATTTTCCACATTTCTGAAGCATGACGTAATGGGGGGGGGTGTTATCTCTTTTGTCAAAAATCAGCCGTTTTGCTTGAACATTAAATGCCTCCAAATGGTATTTAATTAACTTCCCGGGGTGAAGAAACCCTTTTTGAGAACTCAGAGTGAGTAAATTGGCCATTTTCATACACTTTTAACCATTCCATAAATCTTGTGTTTAGGGCCCCTGGAAGCATGAAAATAACTTTAAACATGCTAATTTTAGCTCTAACACTGATGATCCACCTACAAATGTGAACTGACGTTCAAAAATAAAACATTTGAAAACGGACCATTTTCCACATTTCTGAAGCATGACGTAATGGGGGGTGTGATCTCTTTTGTCAAAAATCTGCCCTTTTTCGCTTGAACATTAAATGCCTCCAAATGGTATTTAATTAACTTCCCGGGGTGAAGAAACCCTTTTTGAGAACTCAGAGTGAGTAAATTCGCCATTTTCATGCACTTTTAACCATTCCATAAATCTTGTGTTTAGGGCCCCTGGAAGCATGAAAATCACTTTAAACATGCTAATTTTAGCTCTAACACTGATGATCCACCTACAAATGTGAACTGACGTTCAAAAATAAAACATTTGAAAACGGACCATTTTCCACATTTCTGAAGCATGACGTATTGGGGGGGGTGTTATCTCTTTTGTCAAAAATCAGCCGTTTTTGCTTGAACATTAAATGCCTCCAAATGGTATTTAATTAACTTCCCGGGGTGAAGAAACCCTTTTTGAGAACTCAGAGTGAGTAAATTGGCCATTATCATGCACTTTTACCCATTCCATAAATCTTGTGTTTAGGGCCCCTGGAAGCATGAAAATCACTTTAAACATGCTAATTTTAGCTCTAACACTGATGATCCACCTACAAATGTGAACTGACGTTCAAAAATAAAACATTTGAAAACTGACCATTCTCCACATTTCTGAAGCATGACGTAATGGGGGGGGTGTTATCTCTTTTGTCGAAAATCAGCCGTTTTTGCTTGAACATTAAATGCCTCCAAATGGTATTTAATTAACTTCCCGGGGTGAAGAAACCCTTTTTGAGAACTCAGAGTGAGTAAATTGGCCATTTTCATGCACTTTTAACCATTCCATAAATCTTGTGTTTAGGGCCCCTGGAAGCATGAAAATCACTTTAAACATGCTAATTTTAGCTCTAACACTGATGATCAACCTACAAATGTGAACTGACGTTCAAAAATAAAACATGTGAAAACGGACCATTTTCCACATTTCTGAAGCCTGACGTAATGGGGGGGTGTTATCTCTTTTGTCGAAAATCAGCCGTTTTTGCTTGAACATTAAATGCCTCCTAATGGTATTTAATTCACTTCCCGAGCCCCTGGAAGCATGAAAATCACTTTAAACATGCTAATTTTAGCTCTAACACTGATGATCCACCTACAAATGTGAACTGATGTTCAAAAATAAAACATTTGAAAACGGACCATTCTCCACATTTCTGAAGCATGGCGTAATGGGGGGGGTGTTATCTCTTTTGTCGAAAATCAGCCGTTTTTGCTTGAACATTAAATGCCTCCAAATGGTATTTAATTAACTTCCCGGGGTGAAGAAACCCTTTTTGAGAACTCAGAGTGAGTAAATTGGCCATTTTCATGCACTTTTAACCATTCCATAAATCTTGTGTTTAGGGCCCCTGGAAGCATGAAAATCACTTTAAACATGCTAATTTTAGCTCTAACACTGATGATCAACCTACAAATGTGAACTGACGTTCTAAAATAAAACATTTGAAAACGGACCATTTTCCACATTTCTGAAGCATGACGTAATGGGGGGGTGTTATCTCTTTCGTCGAAAATCAGCCGTTGTTGCTTGAACATTAAATGCCTCCAAATGGTATTAAATTCACTTCCCGAGCCCCTGGAAGCATGAAAATCACTTTAAACATGCTAATTTTAGCTCTAACACTGATTATCCACCTACAAATGTGAACTGACGTTCAAAAATAAAACATTTGAAAACGGACCATTTTCCACATTTCTGAAGCATGACTTAATGGGGGTGGGTGTTATCTCTTTTGTCAAAAATCAACCGTTCTTGCTTGAACATTAAATGCCTCCAAATGGTATTTAATTAACTTCCCGAGCCCCTGGAAGCATGAGAATCACTTTAAACTTGCTAATTTTAGCTCTAACACTGATGATCCACCTACAAATGTGAACTGACGTTCAAAAATAAATTATTTGAAAACGGACCATTCTCCACATTTCTGAAGCATGACGTAATGGGGGGGTGTTATCTCTTTTGTCGAAAATCAGCCGTTTTTGCTTGAACATTAAATGCCTCCAAATGGTATTTAATTAACTTCCCGGGGTGAAGAAACCCTTTTTGAGAAAATTGGCCATTTTCATGCACTTTTAACCATTCCATAAATCTTGTGTTTATGGCCCCTGGAAGCATGAAAATCACTTTAAACATGCTAATTTTAGCTCTAACACTGATGATCAACCTACAAATGTGAACTGACGTTAAAAAATAAAACATTTGAAAACAGACCATTTTCCACATTTCTGAAGCATGACGTAATGGGGGGGTGTTATCTCTTTTGTCGGAAATCAGCCGTTTTTGCTTGAACATTAAATGCCTCCAAATGGTATTTAATTCACTTCCCGAGCCCCTGGAAGCATGAAAATCACTTTAAATATGCTAATTTTAGCTCTAACACTGATGATCCACCTACAAATGTGAACTGACGTTCAAAAATAAAACATTTGAAAACAGACCATTTTCCACATTTCTGAAGCATGACGTAATGGGGGGGGTGTTATCTCTTTTGTCGAAAATCAGCCGTTTTTGCTTGAACATTAAATGCCTCCAAATGGTATTTAATTCACTTCCCGAGCCCCTGGAAGCATGAAAATCACTTTAAACATGCAAATTTTAGCTCTAACACTGATGATCCACCTACAAATGTGAACTGATGTTCAAAAATAAAACATTTGAAAACGGACCATTCTCCACATTTCTGAAGCATGACGTAATGGGGGCGTGTTATCTCTTTTGTCCAAAATCAGCCGTTTTTGCTTGAACATTAAATGCCTCCAAATGGTATTTAATTAACTTCCCGGGGTGAAGAAACACTTTTTGAGAACTGAGAGTGAGTAAATTGGCCATTTTCATGCACTTTTAACCATTCCATAAATCTTGTGTTTAGGGCCCCTGAAAGCATGAAAATCACTTTAAACATGCTAATTTTAGCTCTAACACTGATGATCAACCTACAAATGTGAACTGCCGTTCAAAAATAAAACATTTGAAAACTGACCATTTTCCACATTTCTGAAGCATGACGTAATGGGGGGGTGTTATCTCTTTTGTCGAAAATCAGCCGTTTTTGCTTGAACATTAAATGCCTCCAAATGGTATTTAATTCACTTCCCGAGCCCCTGGAAGCATGAAAATCACTTTAAACATGCTAATTTTAGCTCTAACACTGATGATCCACCTACAAATGTGAACTGACGTTCAAAAATAAAACATTTGAAAACGGACCATTTTCAACATTTCTGAAGCATGACGTAATGGGGGGGTGTTATCTCTTTTGTCGAAAATCAGCCGTTTTTGCTTGAACATTAAATGCCTCCAAATGGTATTTAATTAACTTCCCGGGGTGAAGAAACCCTTTTTGAGAACTCAGAGTGAGTAAATTGGCCATTTTCATGCACTTTTAACCATTCCATAAATCTTGTGTTTAGGGCCCCTGGAAGCATGAAAATCACTTTAAACATGCTAATTTTAGCTCTAACACTGATGATCAACCTACAAATGTGAACTGACGTTCTAAAATAAAACATTTGAAAACGGACCATTTGCCACATTTCTGAAGCATGACGTAATGGGGGGGTGTTATCTCTTTTGTCGAAAATCAGCCGTTTTTGCTTGAACATTAAATGCCTCCAAATGGTATTTAATTCACTTCCCGCGCCACTGGAAGCATGAAAATCACTTTAAACATGCTAATTTTAGCTCTAACACTGATGATCCACCTACAAATGTGAACTGATGTTCAAAAATAAAACATTTTAAAACGGACCATTCTCCACATTTCTGAAGCATGACGTAATGGGGGGGATGTTATCTCTTTTGTCGAAATCAGCCGTTTTTGCTTGAACATTAAATGCCTCCAAATGGTATTTAATTAACTTCCCGGGGTGAAGAAACCCTTTTTGAGAACTCAGAGTGAGTAAATTGGCCATTTTCATGCACTTTTAACCATTCCATAAATCTTGTGTTTAGGGCCCCTGGAAGCATGAAAATCACTTTAAACATGCTAATTTTAGCTCTAACACTGATGATCAACCTACAAATGTGAACTGACGTTCAAAAATAAAACATGTGAAAACGGACCATTTTCCACATTTCTGAAGCCTGACGTAATGGGGGGGTGTTATCTCTTTTGTCGAAAATCAGCCGTTTTTGCTTGAACATTAAATGCCTCCAAATGGTATTTAATTCACTTCCCGAGCCCCTGGAAGCATAAAAATCACTTTAAACATGCTAATTTTAGCTCTAACACTGATGATCCACCTACAAATGTGAACTGATGTTCAAAAATAAAACATTTGAAAACGGACCATTCTCCACATTTCTGAAGCATGGCGTAATGGGGGGGGTGTTATCTCTTTTGTCGAAAATCAGCCGTTTTTGCTTGAACATTAAATGCCTCCAAATGGTATTTAATTAACTTCCCGGGGTGAAGAAACCCTTTTTGAGAACTCAGAGTGAGTAAATTGGCCATTTTCATGCACTTTTAACCATTCCATAAATCTTGTGTTTAGGGCCCCTGGAAGCATGAAAATCACTTTAAACATGCTAATTTTAGCTCTAACACTGATGATCAACCTACAAATGTGAACTGACGTTCAAAAATAAAACATTTGAAAACGGACCATTTTCCACATTTCTGAAGCATGACGTAATGGGGGGGTGTTATCTCTTTCGTCGAAAATCAGCCGTTGTTGCTTGAACATTAAATGCCTCCAAATGGTATTAAATTCACTTCCCGAGCCCCTGGAAGCATGAAAATCACTTTAAACATGCTAATTTTAGCTCTAACACTGATTATCCACCTACAAATGTGAACTGACGTTCAAAAATAAAACATTTGAAAACGGATCATTTTCCACATTTCTGAAGCATGACTTAATGGGGGTGGGTGTTATCTCTTTTGTCAAAAATCAACCGTTCTTGCTTGAACATTAAATGCCTCCAAATGGTATTTAATTAACTTCCCGAGCCCCTGGAAGCATGAGAATCACTTTAAACATGCTAATTTTAGCTCTAAAACTGATGATCCACCTACAAATGTGAACTGACGTTCAAAAATAAAACATTTGAAAACGGACCATTTTTCACATTTCTGAAGCATGAGGTAATGGGGGGTCATATCTCTTTTGTCGAAAATCAGTCGTTTTTGCTTGAACATTAAATGCCTTCAAATGGTATTTAATTAACTTCCAGTGGTGAAGAAACCCTTTTTGAGCACTCAGAGTGAGTAAATTGGCCATTTTCATGCACTTTTAACCATTCCATAAATCTTGTGTTTAGGGCCCCTGGAAGCATGAAAATCACTTTAAACATGCTAATTTTAGCTCTAACACTGATGATCCACCTACAAATGTGAACTGACGTTCAAAAATAAAACATTTGAAAACGGACCATTTTCCACATTTCTGAAGCATGACGTAATGGGGGGTGTGATCTCTTTTGTCAAAAATCAGCCGTTTTTGCTTGAACATTAAATGCCTCCAAATGGTATTTAATTAACTTCACGGGGTGAAGAAACCCTTTTTGAGAACTCAGAGTGAGTAAATTCGCCATTTTCATGCACTTTTAACCATTCCATAAATCTTGTGTTTAGGGCCCCTGGAAGCATGAAAATCACTTTAAACATGCTAATTTTAGCTCTAACACTGATGATCCACCTACAAATGTGAACTGACGTTCAAAAATAAAACATTTGAAAACGGACCATTTTCCACATTTCTGAAGCATGACGTATTGGGGGGGGTGTTATCTCTTTTGTCAAAAATCAGCCGTTTTTGCTTGAACATTAAATGCCTCCAAATGGTATTTAATTAACTTCCCGGGGTAAAGAAACCCTTTTTGAGAACTCAGAGTGAGTAAATTGGCCATTATCATGCACTTTTAACCATTCCATAAATCTTGTGTTTAGGGCCCCTGGAAGCATGAAAATCACTTTAAACATGCTAATTTTAGCTCTAACACTGATGATCCACCTACAAATGTGAACTGACGTTCAAAAATAAAACATTTGAAAATGGACCATTTTCCACATTTCTGAAGCATGACATAATGGGGGGTGTTATCTCTTTTGTCGAAAATCAGCTGTTTTTGCTTGAACATTAAATGCCTCCAAATGGTATTTAATTAACTTCCCGGGGTAAAGAAACCCTTTTTGAGAACTCAGAGTGAGTAAATTGGCCATTTTCATGCACTTTTAACCATTCCATAAATCTTGTGTTTAGGGCCCCTGGAAGCATGAAAATCACTTTAAACATGCTAATTTTAGCTCTAACACTGATGATCCACCTACAAATGTGAACTGACGTTCAAAAATAAAATATTTGAAAACGGACCATTTTCCACATTTCTGAAGCATGACGTAATGGTGGGGTGTTATCTCTTTTGTCGAAAATCAGCCGTTTTTGCTTGAACATTAAATGCCTCCAAATGGTATTTAAATAACTTCCCGGCGTGAAGAAACCCTTTTTGAGAACTCAGAGTGAGTAAATTGGCCATTTTCATGCACTTTTAACCGTTCCAGAAATCTTGTGTTTAGGGCTCCTGGAAGCATGAAAATCACTTTAAACATGCTAATTTTAGCTCTAACACTGATGATCCACCTACAAATGTGAACTGACGTTCAAAAATAAAACATTTGAAAACGGACCATTTTCCAGATTTCTGAAGCATGACGTAATGGGGGGGTGTTATCTCTTTTGTCAAAAATCAACCGTTCTTGCTTGAACATTAAATGCCTCCAAATGGTATTTCATTAACTTCCAGAGCCCCTGGAAGTATGAGAATCACTTTAAACATGCTAATTTTAGCTCTAAAACTGATGATCCACCTACAAATGTGAACTGACGTTCAAAAATAAAACATTTGAAAACGGACCATTTTCCACATTTCTGAAGCATGACGTAATGGGGGGGTGTTATCTCTTTTGTCAAAAATCAGCCATTTTTGCTTGAACATTAAATGCCTCCAAATGGTATTTAATTAACTTCCCAGGGTGAAGAAACCCTTTTTGAGAACTCAGAGTGAGTAAATTGGCCATTATCATGCACTTTTAACCATTCCATAAATCTTGTGTTTAGGGCCCCTGGAAGCATGAAAATCACTTTAAACATGCTAATTTTAGCTCTAACACTGATGATCCACCTACAAATGTGAACTGACGTTCAAAAATAAAACATTTTAAAATGGACCATTTTCCACATTTCTGAAGCATGACGTAATGGGGGGGTGTTATCACTTTTGTCAAAAATCAGCCGTTTTTGCTTGAACATTAAATGCCTCCAAATGGTATTTATTTAACTTCCCGGGGTGAAGAAACCCTTTTTGAGAACTCAGAGTGAGTAAATTGGCCATTTTCATGCACTTTTAACAATTCTATAAATCTTGTGTTTAGGGCCCCTGGAAGCATGAAAATCACTTTGAACATGCTAATTTTAGCTCTAACACTGATGATCCACCTACAAATGTGAACTGACGTTCAAAAATAAAACATTTGAAAACGGACCATTTTCCACATTTCTAAAGCATGACATAATGGGGGGGTGTTATCTCTTTTGTTGAAAATCAGCTGTTTTTGCTTGAACATTAAATGCCTCCAAATGGTATTTAATTTACTTCCCGGGGTAAAGAAACCCTTTTTGAGAACTCAGAGTGAGTACATTGGCCATTTTCATGCACTTATAACCATTCCATAAATCTTGTGTTTAGGGCCCCTGGAAGCATGAAAATCACTTTAAACATGCTAATTTTAGCTCTAACACTGATGATCCACCTACAAATGTGAACTGACGTTCAAAAATAAAATATTTGAAAACAGACCATTTTCCACATTTCCAAAGCATGACATAATGGGGGGGTGTTATCTCTTTTGTTGAAAATCAGCTGTTTTTGCTTGAACATTAAATGCCTCCAAATGGTATTTAATTAACTTCCCGGGGTAAAGAAACCCTTTTTGAGAACTCAGAGTGAGTAAATTGGCCATTTTCATGCACTTATAACCATTCCATAAATCTTGTGTTTAGGGCCCCTGGAAGCATGAAAATCACTTTAAACATGCTAATTTTAGCTCTAACACTGATGATCCACCTACAAATGTGAACTGACGTTCAAAAATAAAATATTTGAAAACAGACCATTTTCCACATTTCTGAAGCATGACGTAATGGGGGGTGTTATCTCTTTTGTCGAAAATCAGCCGTTTTTGCTTGAACATTAAATGCCTCCAAATGGTATTTAATTAACTTACCGGGGTGAAGAAACCCTTTTTGAGAACTCAGAGTGAGTAAATTGGCAATTTTCATGCACTTTTCACCATTCAATAAATCTTGTGTTTAGGGCCCCTGGAAGCATGAAAATCACTTTAAACATGCTAATTTTAGCTCTAACACTGATGATCCACCTACAAATGTGAACTGACGTTCAAAAATAAAACATTTGAAAACGGACCATTTTCCACATTTCTGAAGCATGACGTAATGGGGGGGGTGTTATCTCTTTTTTCAAAAATCAGCTGTTTTTGCTTGAACATTAAATGCCTCCAAATAGTATTTAATTCACTTCCGGAGCCCCTTGAAGCATGAAAATCACTTTAAACATGCTAATTTTAGCTCTAAAACTGATGATCCACCTACAAATGTGAACTGATGTTCAAAAATAAAACATTTGAAAAGGGACCGTTTTCCACATTTCTGAAGCATGACGTAATGGTGGGGTGTTATCTATTTTGTCGAAAATCAGACGTTTTTGCTTGAACATTAAATGCCTCCAAATGGCATTTAATTAACTTCCCGGGGTGAAGAAACCCTTTTTGAGAACTCAGAGTGAGTAAATTGGCAATTTTCATGCACTTTTCACCATTCCATAAATCTTGTGTTTAGGGCCCCTGGAAGCATGAAAATCACTTTAAACATGCTAATTTTAGCTCTAAAACTGATGATCCACCTACAAATGTGAACTGATGTTCAAAAATAAACATTTGAAAACGGACCATTTTCCACATTTCTGAAGCATGACGTAATGGTGGGGTGTTATCTCTTTTGTCGAAAATCAGACGTTTTTGCTTGAACATTAAATGCCTCCAAATGGTATTTAATTAACTTCCCGGGGTGAAGAAACGCTTTTTGAGAACTCAGAGTGAGTAAATTGGCAATTTTCATGCACTTTTCACCATTCCATTAATCTTGTGTTTAGGGCCCCTGGAAGCATGAAAATCCCTTTAAACATGCTAATTTTAGCTCTAACACTGATGATCCACCTACAAATGTGAACTGACGTTCAAAAATAAACCATTTGAAAATGGACCATTTTCCACATTTCTGAAGCATGACGTAATGGGGGGGGGGTGTTATCTCTTTTGTCAAAAATCAGCTGTTTTTTCTTGAACATTAAATGCCTCCAAACAGAATTCAATTCACTTCCCCAGCCCCTGGAAGCATGAAAATCACTTTAAACATGCTAATTTTAGCTCTAAAACTGATGATCCACCTACAAATGTGAACTGACGTTGAAAAATAAAACATTTGAGAACGGACCATTTTCCACATTTCTGAAGCATGACGTAATGGGGGGGGGTGTTATCTCTTTTGTCAAAAATCAGCCGTTTTTGCTTGAACATTAAATGCCTCCAAATGGTATTTAATTAACTTCCCGGGGTGAAGAAACCCTTTTTGAGAACTCAGAGTGAGTAAATTGGCCATTTTCATACACTTTTAACCATTCCATAAATCTTGTGTTTAGGGCCCCTGGAAGAATGAAAATCACTTTAAACATGCTAATTTTAGCTCTAACACTGATGATCCACCTACAAATGTGAACTGATGTTCAAAAATAAAACATTTGAAAAGGGACCATTTTCCACATTTCTGAAGCATGACGTAATGGTGGGGTGTTATCTATTTTGTCGAAAATCAGACGTTTTTGCTTGAACATTAAATGCCTCCAAATGGCATTTAATTAACTTCCCGGGGTGAAGAAACCCTTTTTGAGAACTCAGAGTGAGTAAATTGGCCATTTTCATACACTTTTAACCATTCCATAAATCTTGTGTTTAGGGCCCCTGGAAGAATGAAAATCACTTTAAACATGCTAATTTTAGCTCTAACACGGATGATCCACCTACAAATGTGAACTGACGTTCAAAAATAAAACATTTGAAAACTGACCATTTTCCACATTTCTGAAGCATGACGTAATGGGGGGGGGTGTTATCTCTTTTGTCAAAAATCACCCGTTTTTGCTTGAATATTAAATGCCTCCAAATGGTATTTAATTAACTTCCCGGGGTGAAGAAACCCTTTTTGAGAACTCAGAGTGAGTAAATTGGCCATTATCATGCACTTTTAACCATTCCATAAATCTTGTGTTTAGGGCCCCTGGAAGCATGAAAATCACTTTAAACATGCTAATTTTAGCTCTAACACTGATGATCCACCTACAAATGTGAACTGACGTTCAAAAATAAAACATTTTAAAATGGACCATTTTCCACATTTCTGAAGCATGACGTAATGGGGGGGTGTTATCACTTTTGTCAAAAATCAGCCGTTTTTGCTTGAATATTAAATGCCTCCAAATGGTATTTATTTAACTTCCCGGGGTGAAGAAACCCTTTTTGAGAACTCAGAGTGAGTAAATTGACCATTTTCATGCACTTTTAACCATTCCATAAATCTTGTGTTTAGGGCCCCTGGAAGCATGAAAATCAATTTAAACATGCTAATTTTAGCTCTAACACTGATGATCCACCTACAAATGTGAACTGACGTTCAAAAATTAAACATTTGAAAACGGACCATTTTCCAGATTTCTGAAGCATGACGTAATGGGGGGGGGTGTTATCTCTTTTTTCAAAAATCAGCTGTTTTTGCTTGAACATTAAATGCCTCCAAATAGTATTTAATTCACTTCCGGAGCCCCTTGAAGCATGAAAATCACTTTAAACATGCTAATTTTAGCTCTAAAACTGATGATCCACCTACAAATGTGAACTGATGTTCAAAAATAAAACATTTGAAAAGGGACCATTTTCCACATTTCTGAAGCATGACGTAATGGTCGGGTGTTATCTATTTTGTCGAAAATCAGACGTTTTTGCTTGAACATTAAATGCCTCCAAATGGCATTTAATTAACTTCCCGGGGTGAAGAAACCCTTTTTGAGAACTCAGAGTGAGTAAATTGGCAATTTTCATGCACTTTTCACCATTCCATAAATCTTGTGTTTAGGGCCCCTGGAAGCATGAAAATCACTTTAAACATGCTAATTTTAGCTCTAACACTGATGATCCACCTACAAATGTGAACTGACGTTCAAAAATAAAACATTTGAAAATGGACCATTTTCCACATTTCTGAAGCATGACGTAATGGGGGGTGTTATCTCTTTTGTCAAAAATCAGCCGTTTTTGCTTGAACATTAAATGCCTCCAAATGGTATTTATTTAACTTCCCTGGGTGAAGAAACCCTTTTTGAGAACTCAGAGTGACTAAATTGGCCATTTTCATGCACTTTTAACCATTCCCTAAATCTTGTGTTTAGGGCCCCTGGAAGCATGAAAATCACTTTAAACATGCTAATTTTAGCTCTAACACTGATGATCCACCTACAAATGTGAACTGACGTTCAAAAATAAAACATTTGAAAATGGACCATTTTCCACATTTCTGAAGCATGACGTAATGGTGGGGTGTTATCTATTTTGTCGAAAATCAGACGTTTTTGCTTGAACATTAAATGCCTCCAAATGGTATTTAATTAACTTCCCGGGGTGAAGAAACGCTTTTTGAGAACTCAGAGTGAGTAAATTGGCAATTTTCATGCACTTTTCACCATTCCATTAATCTTGTGTTTAGGGCCCCTGGAAGCATGAAAATCCCTTTAAACATGCTAATTTTAGCTCTAACACTGATGATCCACCTACAAATTTGAACTGACGTTCAAAAATAAAACATTTGAAAACGGACCATTTTCCACATTTCTGAAGCATGACGTAATGGGGGGGTGTTATCTCTTTTGTCAAAAATCAGCCGTTTTTGCTTGAACATTAAATGCCTCCAAATGGTATTTAATTAACTTCCCGGGGTGAAGAAACCCTTTTTGAGAACTCAGAGTGAGTAAATTGGCCATTATCATGCACTTTTAACCATTCCATAAATCTTGTGTTTAGGGCCCCTGGAAGCATGAAAATCACTTTAAACATGCTAATTTTAGCTCTAACACTGATGATCCACCTACAAATTTGACTTGACGTTCAAAAATAAAACATTTTAAAATGGACCATTTTCCACATTTCTGAAGCATGACGTAATGGGGGGGTGTTATCTCTTTTGTAAAAAAATCAGCCGTTTTTGCTTGAACATTAAATGCCTCCAAATGGTATTTATTTAACTTCCCGGGGTGAAGAAACCCTTTTTGAGAACTCAGAGTGAGTAAATTGGCCATTTTCATGCACTTTTAACCATTCCATAAATCTTGTGTTTAGGGCCGCTGGAAGCATGAAAATCACTTTAAACATGCTAATTTTAGCTTTAACACTGATGATCCACCTACAAATGTGAACTGACGTTCAAAAATAAAATATTTGAAAACGGACCATTTTCCACATTTCTGAAGCATGACGTAATGGGGGGGTGTTATCACTTTTGTCAAAAATCAGCCGTTTTTGCTTGAACATTAAATGCCTCCAAATGGTATTTAATTCACTTCCCGAGCCCCTGCAAGCATGAAAATCACTTTAAATATGCTAATTTTAGCTCTAACACTGATGATCCACCTACAAATGTGAACTGACGTTCAAAAATAAAACATTTGAAAACAGACCATTTTCCACATTTCTGAAGCATGACGTAATGGGGGGGTGTTATCTCTTTTGTCGAAAATCAGCCGTTTTTGCTTGAACATTAAATGCCTCCAAATGGTATTTAATTCACTTCCCGAGCCCCTGGAAGCATGAAAATCACTTTAAACATGCAAATTTTAGCTCTAACACTGATGATCCACCTACAAATGTGAACTGATGTTCAAAAATAAAACATTTGAAAACGGACCATTCTCCACATTTCTGAAGCATGACGTAATGGGGGCGTGTTATCTCTTTTGTCCAAAATCAGCCGTTTTTGCTTGAACATTAAATGCCTCCAAATGGTATTTAATTAACTTCCCGGGGTGAAGAAACACTTTTTGAGAACTGAGAGTGAGTAAATTGGCCATTTTCATGCACTTTTAACCATTCCATAAATCTTGTGTTTAGGGCCCCTGAAAGCATGAAAATCACTTTAAACATGCTAATTTTAGCTCTAACACTGATGATCAACCTACAAATGTGAACTGCCGTTCAAAAATAAAACATTTGAAAACTGACCATTTTCCACATTTCTGAAGCATGACGTAATGGGGGGGTGTTATCTCTTTTGTCGAAAATCAGCCGTTTTTGCTTGAACATTAAATGCCTCCAAATGGTATTTAATTCACTTCCCGAGCCCCTGGAAGCATGAAAATCACTTTAAACATGCTAATTTTAGCTCTAACACTGATGATCCACCTACAAATGTGAACTGACGTTCAAAAATAAAACATTTGAAAACGGACCATTTTCAACATTTCTGAAGCATGACGTAATGGGGGGGTGTTATCTCTTTTGTCGAAAATCAGCCGTTTTTGCTTGAACATTAAATGCCTCCAAATGGTATTTAATTAACTTCCCGGGGTGAAGAAACCCTTTTTGAGAACTCAGAGTGAGTAAATTGGCCATTTTCATGCACTTTTAACCATTCCATAAATCTTGTGTTTAGGGCCCCTGGAAGCATGAAAATCACTTTAAACATGCTAATTTTAGCTCTAACACTGATGATCAACCTACAAATGTGAACTGACGTTCTAAAATAAAACATTTGAAAACGGACCATTTGCCACATTTCTGAAGCATGACGTAATGGGGGGGTGTTATCTCTTTTGTCGAAAATCAGCCGTTTTTGCTTGAACATTAAATGCCTCCAAATGGTATTTAATTCACTTCCCGCGCCACTGGAAGCATGAAAATCACTTTAAACATGCTAATTTTAGCTCTAACACTGATGATCCACCTACAAATGTGAACTGATGTTCAAAAATAAAACATTTTAAAACGGACCATTCTCCACATTTCTGAAGCATGACGTAATGGGGGGGGTGTTATCTCTTTTGTCGAAAATCAGCCGTTTTTGCTTGAACATTAAATGCCTCCAAATGGTATTTAATTAACTTCCCGGGGTGAAGAAACCCTTTTTGAGAACTCAGAGTGAGTAAATTGGCCATTTTCATGCACTTTTAACCATTCCATAAATCTTGTGTTTAGGGCCCCTGGAAGCATGAAAATCACTTTAAACATGCTAATTTTAGCTCTAACACTGATGATCAACCTACAAATGTGAACTGACGTTCAAAAATAAAACATGTGAAAACGGACCATTTTCCACATTTCTGAAGCCTGACGTAATGGGGGGGTGTTATCTCTTTTGTCGAAAATCAGCCGTTTTTGCTTGAACATTAAATGCCTCCAAATGGTATTTAATTCACTTCCCGAGCCCCTGGAAGCATAAAAATCACTTTAAACATGCTAATTTTAGCTCTAACACTGATGATCCACCTACAAATGTGAACTGATGTTCAAAAATAAAACATTTGAAAACGGACCATTCTCCACATTTCTGAAGCATGGCGTAATGGGGGGGGTGTTATCTCTTTTGTCGAAAATCAGCCGTTTTTGCTTGAACATTAAATGCCTCCAAATGGTATTTAATTAACTTCCCGGGGTGAAGAAACCCTTTTTGAGAACTCAGAGTGAGTAAATTGGCCATTTTCATGCACTTTTAACCATTCCATAAATCTTGTGTTTAGGGCCCCTGGAAGCATGAAAATCACTTTAAACATGCTAATTTTAGCTCTAACACTGATGATCAACCTACAAATGTGAACTGACGTTCAAAAATAAAACATTTGAAAACGGACCATTTTCCACATTTCTGAAGCATGACGTAATGGGGGGGTGTTATCTCTTTCGTCGAAAATCAGCCGTTGTTGCTTGAACATTAAATGCCTCCAAATGGTATTAAATTCACTTCCCGAGCCCCTGGAAGCATGAAAATCACTTTAAACATGCTAATTTTAGCTCTAACACTGATTATCCACCTACAAATGTGAACTGACGTTCAAAAATAAAACATTTGAAAACGGATCATTTTCCACATTTCTGAAGCATGACTTAATGGGGGTGGGTGTTATCTCTTTTGTCAAAAATCAACCGTTCTTGCTTGAACATTAAATGCCTCCAAATGGTATTTAATTAACTTCCCGAGCCCCTGGAAGCATGAGAATCACTTTAAACATGCTAATTTTAGCTCTAACACTGATGGTCCACCTACAAATGTGAACTGATGTTCAAAAATAAAACATTTGAAAACGGACCATTCTCCACATTTCTGAAGCATGGCGTAATGGGGGGGGTGTTATCTCTTTTGTCGAAAATCAGCCGTTTTTGCTTGAACATTAAATGCCTCCAAATGGTATTTAATTAACTTCCCGGGGTGAAGAAACCCTTTTTGAGAACTCAGAGTGAGTAAATTGGCCATTTTCATGCACTTTTAACCATTCCATAAATCTTGTGTTTAGGGCCCCTGGAAGCATGAAAATCACTTTAAACATGCTAATTTTAGCTCTAACACTGATGATCCACCTACAAATGTGAACTGACGTTCAAAAATAAAACATTTGAAAATGGACCATTTTCCACATTTCTGAAGCATGACATAATGGGGGGTGTTATCTCTTTTGTCGAAAATCAGCTGTTTTTGCTTGAACATTAAATGCCTCCAAATGGTATTTAATTAACTTCCCGGGGTAAAGAAACCCTTTTTGAGAACTCAGAGTGAGTAAATTGGCCATTTTCATGCACTTTTAACCATTCCATAAATCTTGTGTTTAGGGCCCCTGGAAGCATGAAAATCACTTTAAACATGCTAATTTTAGCTCTAACACTGATGATCCACCTACAAATGTGAACTGACGTTCAAAAATAAAATATTTGAAAACGGACCATTTTCCACATTTCTGAAGCATGACGTAATGGTGGGGTGTTATCTCTTTTGTCGAAAATCAGCCGTTTTTGCTTGAACATTAAATGCCTCCAAATGGTATTTAAATAACTTCCCGGCGTGAAGAAACCCTTTTTGAGAACTCAGAGTGAGTAAATTGGCCATTTTCATGCACTTTTAACCGTTCCAGAAATCTTGTGTTTAGGGCTCCTGGAAGCATGAAAATCACTTTAAACATGCTAATTTTAGCTCTAACACTGATGATCCACCTACAAATGTGAACTGACGTTCAAAAATAAAACATTTGAAAACGGACCATTTTCCACATTTCTGAAGCATGACGTAATGGGGGGGTGTTATCTCTTTTGTCAAAAATCAACCGTTCTTGCTTGAACATTAAATGCCTCCAAATGGTATTTCATTAACTTCCAGAGCCCCTGGAAGTATGAGAATCACTTTAAACATGCTAATTTTAGCTCTAAGACTGATGATCCACCTACAAATGTGAACTGACGTTCAAAAATAAAACATTTGAAAACGGACCATTTTCCACATTTCTGAAGCATGACGTAATGGGGGGGTGTTATCTCTTTTGTCAAAAATCAGCCGTTTTTGCTTGAACATTAAATGCCTCCAAATGGTATTTAATTAACTTCCCGGGGTGAAGAAACCCTTTTTGAGAACTCAGAGTGAGTAATTTGGCCATTTTCATGCACTTTTAAACATTCCATAAATCTTGTGTTTAGGGCCCCTGGAAGAATGAAAATCACTTTAAACATGCTAATTTTAGCTCTAACACTGATGATCCACCTACAAATGTGAACTGACGTTCAAAAATAAAACATTTGAAAACGGACCATTTTCCACATTTCTGAAGCATGACATAATAGGGGGGTGTTATCTCTTTTGTCAAAAATCAGCCATTTTTGCTTGAACATTAAATGCCTCCAAATGGTATTTAATTAACTTCCCAGGGTGAAGAAACCCTTTTTGAGAACTCAGAGTGAGTAAATTGGCCATTATCATGCACTTTTAACCATTCCATAAATCTTGTGTTTAGGGCCCCTGGAAGCATGAAAATCACTTTAAACATGCAAATTTTAGCTCTAACACTGATGATCCACCTACAAATGTGAACTGACGTTCAAAAATAAAATATTTGAAAACAGACCATTTTCCACATTTCTGAAGCATGACGTAATGGGGGGTGTTATCTCTTTTGTCGAAAATCAGCCGTTTTTGCTTGAACATTAAATGCCTCCAAATGGTATTTAATTAACTTACCGGGGTGAAGAAACCCTTTTTGAGAACTCAGAGTGAGTAAATTGGCAATTTTCATGCACTTTTCACCATTCAATAAATCTTGTGTTTAGGGCCCCTGGAAGCATGAAAATCACTTTAAACATGCTAATTTTAGCTCTAACACTGATGATCCACCTACAAATGTGAACTGACGTTCAAAAATAAAACATTTGAAAACGGACCATTTTCCACATTTCTGAAGCATGACGTAATGGGGGGGGTGTTATCTCTTTTTTCAAAAATCAGCTGTTTTTGCTTGAACATTAAATGCCTCCAAATAGTATTTAATTCACTTCCGGAGCCCCTTGAAGCATGAAAATCACTTTAAACATGCTAATTTTAGCTCTAAAACTGATGATCCACCTACAAATGTGAACTGATGTTCAAAAATAAAACATTTGAAAAGGGACCATTTTCCACATTTCTGAAGCATGACGTAATGGTGGGGTGTTATCTATTTTGTCGAAAATCAGACGTTTTTGCTTGAACATTAAATGCCTCCAAATGGCATTTAATTAACTTCCCGGGGTGAAGAAACCCTTTTTGAGAACTCAGAGTGAGTAAATTGGCAATTTTCATGCACTTTTCACCATTCCATAAATCTTGTGTTTAGGGCCCCTGGAAGCATGAAAATCACTTTAAACATGCTAATTTTAGCTCTAAAACTGATGATCCACCTACAAATGTGAACTGATGTTCAAAAATAAACATTTGAAAACGGACCATTTTCCACATTTCTGAAGCATGACGTAATGGTGGGGTGTTATCTCTTTTGTCGAAAATCAGACGTTTTTGCTTGAACATTAAATGCCTCCAAATGGTATTTAATTAACTTCCCGGGGTGAAGAAACGCTTTTTGAGAACTCAGAGTGAGTAAATTGGCAATTTTCATGCACTTTTCACCATTCCATAAATCTTGTGTTTAGGGCCCCTGGAAGCATGAAAATCCCTTTAAACATGCTAATTTTAGCTCTAACACTGATGATCCACCTACAAATGTGAACTGACGTTCAAAAATAAACCATTTGAAAATGGACCATTTTCCACATTTCTGAAGCATGACGTAATGGGGGGGGGGGGGTGTTATCTCTTTTGTCAAAAATCAGCTGTTTTTGCTTGAACATTAAATGCCTCCAAACAGAATTCAATTCACTTCCCCAGCCCCTGGAAGCATGAAAATCACTTTAAACATGCTAATTTTAGCTCTAAAACTGATGATCCACCTACAAATGTGAACTGACGTTGAAAAATAAAACATTTGAAAACGGACCATTTTCCACATTTCTGAAGCATGACGTAATGGGGGGGGGTGTTATCTCTTTTGTCAAAAATCAGCCGTTTTTGCTTGAACATTAAATGCCTCCAAATGGTATTTAATTAACTTCCCGGGGTGAAGAAACCCTTTTTGAGAACTCAGAGTGAGTAAATTGGCCATTTTCATACACTTTTAACCATTCCATAAATCTTGTGTTTAGGGCCCCTGGAAGAATGAAAATCACTTTAAACATGCTAATTTTAGCTCTAACACTGATGATCCACCTACAAATGTGAACTGATGTTCAAAAATAAAACATTTGAAAAGGGACCATTTTCCACATTTCTGAAGCATGACGTAATGGTGGGGTGTTATCTATTTTGTCGAAAATCAGACGTTTTTGCTTGAACATTAAATGCCTCCAAATGGCATTTAATTAACTTCCCGGGGTGAAGAAACCCTTTTTGAGAACTCAGAGTGAGTAAATTGGCCATTTTCATACACTTTTAACCATTCCATAAATCTTGTGTTTAGGGCCCCTGGAAGAATGAAAATCACTTTAAACATGCTAATTTTAGCTCTAACACTGATGATCCACCTACAAATGTGAACTGACGTTCAAAAATAAAACATTTGAAAACTGACCATTTTCCACATTTCTGAAGCATGACGTAATGGGGGGGGGGTGTTATCTCTTTTGTCAAAAATCACCCGTTTTTGCTTGAATATTAAATGCCTCCAAATGGTATTTAATTAACTTCCCGGGGTGAAGAAACCCTTTTTGAGAACTCAGAGTGAGTAAATTGGCCATTATCATGCACTTTTAACCATTCCATAAATCTTGTGTTTAGGGCCCCTGGAAGCATGAAAATCACTTTAAACATGCTAATTTTAGCTCTAACACTGATGATCCACCTACAAATGTGAACTGACGTTCAAAAATAAAACATTTTAAAATGGACCATTTTCCACATTTCTGAAGCATGACGTAATGGGGGGGTGTTATCACTTTTGTCAAAAATCAGCCGTTTTTGCTTGAATATTAAATGCCTCCAAATGGTATTTATTTAACTTCCCGGGGTGAAGAAACCCTTTTTGAGAACTCAGAGTGAGTAAATTGACCATTTTCATGCACTTTTAACCATTCCATAAATCTTGTGTTTAGGGCCCCTGGAAGCATGAAAATCAATTTAAACATGCTAATTTTAGCTCTAACACTGATGATCCACCTACAAATGTGAACTGACGTTCAAAAATTAAACATTTGAAAACGGACCATTTTCCACATTTCTGAAGCATGACGTAATGGGGGGGGGTGTTATCTCTTTTTTCAAAAATCAGCTGTTTTTGCTTGAACATTAAATGCCTCCAAATAGTATTTAATTCACTTCCGGAGCCCCTTGAAGCATGAAAATCACTTTAAACATGCTAATTTTAGCTCTAAAACTGATGATCCACCTACAAATGTGAACTGATGTTCAAAAATAAAACATTTGAAAAGGGACCATTTTCCACATTTCTGAAGCATGACGTAATGGTCGGGTGTTATCTATTTTGTCGAAAATCAGACGTTTTTGCTTGAACATTAAATGCCTCCAAATGGCATTTAATTAACTTCCCGGGGTGAAGAAACCCTTTTTGAGAACTCAGAGTGAGTAAATTGGCAATTTTCATGCACTTTTCACCATTCCATAAATCTTGTGTTTAGGGCCCCTGGAAGCATGAAAATCACTTTAAACATGCTAATTTTAGCTCTAACACTGATGATCCACCTACAAATGTGAACTGACGTTCAAAAATAAAACATTTGAAAATGGACCATTTTCCACATTTCTGAAGCATGACGTAATGGGGGGTGTTATCTCTTTTGTCAAAAATCAGCCGTTTTTGCTTGAACATTAAATGCCTCCAAATGGTATTTATTTAACTTCCCTGGGTGAAGAAACCCTTTTTGAGAACTCAGAGTGACTAAATTGGCCATTTTCATGCACTTTTAACCATTCCCTAAATCTTGTGTTTAGGGCCCCTGGAAGCATGAAAATCACTTTAAACATGCTAATTTTAGCTCTAACACTGATGATCCACCTACAAATGTGAACTGACGTTCAAAAATAAAATATTTGAAAATGGACCATTTTCCACATTTCTGAAGCATGACGTAATGGTGGGGTGTTATCTATTTTGTCGAAAATCAGACGTTTTTGCTTGAACATTAAATGCCTCCAAATGGTATTTAATTAACTTCCCGGGGTGAAGAAACGCTTTTTGAGAACTCAGAGTGAGTAAATTGGCAATTTTCATGCACTTTTCACCATTCCATTAATCTTGTGTTTAGGGCCCCTGGAAGCATGAAAATCCCTTTAAACATGCTAATTTTAGCTCTAACACTGATGATCCACCTACAAATGTGAACTGACGTTCAAAAATAAAACATTTGAAAACGGACCATTTTCCACATTTCTGAAGCATGACGTAGTGGGGGGGGGTTTTATCTCTTTTGTCAAAAATAAGCTGTTTTTGCTTGAACATTAAATGCCTCCAAACAGAATTTAATTCACTTCCCGAGCCCCTAGAAGCATGAAAATCACTTTAAACATGCTAATTTTAGCTCTAAAACTGATGATCCACCTACAAATTTGAACTGACGTTCAAAAATAAAACATTTGAAAACGGACCATTTTCCACATTTCTGAAGCATGACGTAATGGGGGGGTGTTATCTCTTTTGTCAAAAATCAGCCGTTTTTGCTTGAACATTAAATGCCTCCAAATGGTATTTAATTAACTTCCCGGGGTGAAGAAACCCTTTTTGAGAACTCAGAGTGAGTAAATTGGCCATTATCATGCACTTTTAACCATTCCATAAATCTTGTGTTTAGGGCCCCTGGAAGCATGAAAATCACTTTAAACATGCTAATTTTAGCTCTAACACTGATGATCCACCTACAAATTTGACTTGACGTTCAAAAATAAAACATTTTAAAATGGACCATTTTCCACATTTCTGAAGCATGACGTAATGGGGGGTGTTATCTCTTTTGTAAAAAAATCAGCCGTTTTTGCTTGAACATTAAATGCCTCCAAATGGTATTTATTTAACTTCCCGGGGTGAAGAAACCCTTTTTGAGAACTCAGAGTGAGTAAATTGGCCATTTTCATGCACTTTTAACCATTCCATAAATCTTGTGTTTAGGGCCCCTGGAAGCATGAAAATCACTTTAAACATGCTAATTTTAGCTTTAACACTGATGATCCACCTACAAATGTGAACTGACGTTCAAAAATAAAATATTTGAAAACGGACCATTTTCCACATTTCTGAAGCATGACGTAATGGGGGGGTGTTATCACTTTTGTCAAAAATCAGCCGTTTTTGCTTGAACATTAAATGCCTCCAAATGGTATTTATTTAACTTCCCGGGGTGAAGAAACCCTTTTTGAGAACTCAGAGTGAGTAAATTGACCATTTTCATGCACTTTTAACCATTCCATAAATCTTGTGTTTAGGGCCCCTGGAAGCATGAAAATCAATTTAAACATGCTAATTTTAGCTCTAACACTGATGATCCACCTACAAATGTGAACTGACGTTCAAAAATAAAACATTTGAAAACGGACCATTTTCCACATTTCTGAAGCATGACGTAATGGGGGGGGGTGTTATCTCTTTTTTCAAAAATCAGCTGTTTTTGCTTGAACATTAAATGCCTCCAAATAGTATTTAATTCACTTCCGGAGCCCCTTGAAGCATGAAAATCACTTTAAACATGCAAATTTTAGCTCTAAAACTGATGATCCACCTACAAATGTGAACTGATGTTCAAAAATAAAACATTTGAAAAGGGACCATTTTCCACATTTCTGAAGCATGACGTAATGGTGGGGTGTTATCTATTTTGTCGAAAATCAGACGTTTTTGCTTGAACATTAAATGCCTCCAAATGGTATTTAATTAACTTCCCGGGGTGAAGAAACCCTTTTTGAGAACTCAGAGTGAGTAAATTGGCCATTATCATGCACTTTTAACCATTCCATAAATCTTGTGTTTAGGGCCCCTGGAAGCATGAAAATCACTTTAAACATGCTAATTTTAGCTCTAACACTGATGATCCACCTACAAATGTGAACTGACGTTCAAAAATAAAACATTTGAAAATGGACCATTTTCCACATTTCTGAAGCATGACATAATGGGGGGTGTTATCTCTTTTGGAAAGGGGCGACCACTCGGTCCCCCCGAACGTATGGCGGAGTGCCTCGATCCCCCCGGGAAGCCATTTTTGGGCGGGAGGCGCGTCTCGGCTGGTATGCCCGAAGCGGCGTAGCCGGGGCGCGCCTTTTCCCGCCCTAGAGTGGGCTGGCCTAGACACCGACGTAGCCAGCCCCGCCCTAGGGGCAGGCAGGGGCGGGTTCTCGCCCGCCCTGAAGACGGATAAAAAGAGACGCAAGACCAGAAGACGTCCTCTTGTTCTTGTGCTCCGAAGCTGCACCTCCTCGCTACCCGTGAGCTCGGGACAGAACGAAGAGCCAATTTTGAGCGTTTTGATCTTTTTCTTTGTCTTCTAGATACTTCGTCGGAGAAATGCCAAAGAAAGTCGCAAAGAGAATGACGACCGACCAGATGGTGCGGGCCCTTTGCAAAGAGGTGTCCGACATAAAGAAACGGTTGGCGATACGGGACGGGGAGGAGGGTTCGGGCCCTGCGCCGGCTGGAGGGAGACCTAAGAGGCCGAGAAGGGTTCCAGCCGGTGGAGACGTCCCGGTCCCCTCTGTACCGCTCGAGGCGCCGACCCCAGTACCAATGGAGGGGAATCCAATCCCCGTTGTCGTCACCCCGACATCCAAAGAAGACATGCCCCCCGAGCTGGCAGCACAGCTAGCAGCTTGGTTGGGGGATAGTAGTGATGGCGCCACGGCTGCCGAGGCACAGGCGCTGATAAAAGGGCTTCGTGAGAAGAGAGATGCAGCTAAAGTGACTGCGCCGTTGGCGGGAATAGACAAGCCGCAAGCGGCCGAAGCTGCGTCCGGTGCAGGTAAGCGGCCATTGCCGATTGCAAGGGACGAGTCAGCACCCTCTCGTAGAGAGAGATTGGGACAACATGTGCCTTTAGCTATAAAAGAAAAGATCTGGGCTGGGGAGTACGTGAATATTTTCTCCTTGCTTGTTGATCATTATGAGGTGGAGCATGTTAAAAGTCAGAAGGACCTAATGCATCCGAGTGTTTGGCGCGCAAAAATGGCCGCCTTTAAGGTAAATGAGAATATTGGCAACTGGGGCAATGCGTGGGGTATTTTTACATCGATTTTGGGGGTACGTAGGCCCGAGTTGCTTTCTGAATTTCCCATTTATCAATCACGAATTATGGGTTACTCGACAGCGTATCAAGGTAACCATTGGTTTTGTTATGACAATCTGTTCAGGAAAGAAAAGGAACATAACAAGGGTTTGACTTGGGATTGTTACGATTCTGTAACATGGGATAAAATGAAAGAATCAGGAATGTTAAAGATGCCATTGGTTGGGAGCAATGTTGTAGATTACTCCCGCCAAAATGTGGGGACGCCCTTTCGACCAAGTACGAGCACCGACGATCAGTCGAGGCCCGCAGGCAATACAGGGAGGAAGGGTTTCTGCTTTAATTTCAACAAAGGGAAATGTACCAGACCTCCGGGATCGTGTAAATTCAAACATGAGTGTAGTACGTGTGGGTCGTCCCATCCTGAGTCATCGTGCAGAGCCAGAACGGGTGAGAATGGGGGTAAGGGAGGCGCCAAACAGGTCTAAACTAGTCCGAGGGGCGCCTTTACCAACCCCGATTGATACCTTGGCAATGATTCCCTGGCTCAGTGAATACCCGGATCGTACTTCTGCTGGGGTGCTGCGGAACGGTTTTTCACATGGTTTCCGCATCCCGGTAGGGGACTTTCAGGGGGTAGGGATTTGCAAAAATCAACTTTCTGTTTTACAACATACATCTGTGGTGCAAGAAAAAATTCAGAAAGAGGTTAGCCGGGGACGGGTCGCTGGCCCGTTTAGTGTACTCCCGGTACCGGATTTTGTTTGTTCTCCGTTAGGGGTGGTCCCCAAGAAGGACCCAGGTGAGTTTCGTTTGATCCATAATTTGTCTGCTCCACACGGGCTTTCGGTGAACGACGCAATTGATCCAGAAGTTTGTTCGGTGCGATACGCATCGTTTGATGAGGCAGTAGCCATCTTGAATCGCCTGGGGCCCGGGACGTTGATGGCGAAATCAGATATCGAGTCAGCGTTCCGGTTGCTCCCGGTACACCCAGACGATCAGCGTCTTTTGGGATTCGGGTTCCAGGGGTCATTTTACATGGATAGGTGTATGCCAATGGGATGCTCTATATCATGTGCTTATTTTGAGCAATTCAGTACTTTCCTGCAATGGGTGTTCACGAAGAAAACGGGTTTCCGAAATGTAATGCACTACCTTGACGACTTTTTGTTCCTTGGTCCCGCCGGAAATCCCGAATGTGCTCAGGCCTTAGCAGAATTCTGTGTGTTGATGGGTCATTTTGGCGTGCCATTGGCACCGGGTAAAACTATGGGTCCCACGACTTGCCTCGAGTTTTTGGGGATCGAGTTGGACTCAAGGGAGGGGTGTTTCCGTTTACCAGCTAGCAAAGTGTTAAAATTCAGGGCAGCCCTCCAAGTATGTTTGAATGCATCTAAGGTTACACTGCATCAGTTGCAACAATTAGTGGGAAAGTTGAACTTTGCCTTGAGGGTGATCCCAATGGCTCGCCCTTTTTCCCGCTCAATTGCCCAAGCGATGGTTGGCCTAAAGGAGGGTCATCATCGCACGAGGTTATCGGCTGAGGTCCGCCAGGACATGCGGATTTGGTTAGCATTTTTGGCGGACTTCAATGGCCGAGTCGTCTGGAACAAGCCAGCCGTGTCCTCAGAAGAGCTTGGGCTATGGACAGATTCAGCAGGAAGCATAGGCTTTGGCGCCATCTTCGGCACAAAGTGGTCTGCCCAAAGGTGGCCCCTATGGTGGCACGAGAAGGGGCTAACGAGTAATATTGCTTTCCTTGAACTATTTCCCATTCTGGTGGCCCTGAGAACCTGGCCGGAAGGGTTCAGAGATCATTCTGTCGTGTTCTGGTCCGACAATATGACCGTGGTAGAATGCATCAATAGTCAGGCAGCCCATTGTAAATTGATTTTGAGGCTGCTCAAAGAAATTGTCCTACTGTGTATGCAACTGAACGTGGTATTCAGAGCAAAACATGTCCCAGGGGTGATGAATCAGGCTGCTGATGCACTGTCTCGTTTTCACATGCAGGCTTTCTCGGGTTTCCTTCCTTCAGCGGACCCGGAGCCGGCACCCTTCCCCGAAGCTCTCTGGTCTCTCGGTGCCCCGAACTTCGTCACCTCGTGGGAGAGAGTCTAGCACCCAGGACAAGGAAGGCATATGAAGGGGCGTTCCAGGCCTATTTAGCCTTTTTGGGGGCAGAGAGAGGGGGACTTTGGGGTCAGGAAGAGTGGGTTGTACTTTTTCTGATGTCCTTACGTAGGGCTGGGAAATCGGTGGCTACGGCCCAAAGGCATCGTGCCGCCATTTCTTTTGTTGCCAGGGCCCATGGCATCCTGGACCCAACAGCGTCTTTTACAGTACAGAAAGCGCTGCGTGGGTGGCAACGCCTAGAGGGTCGCAGAGTAGACGTAAGACGACCGATAGGTTTAGACAGGTTGTCCCAGTTACTGGCCACACTCCCTAACACATGCTCGTCCCCTTTCGAGACCTGTTTGTTCCGGACTGCATTTACGCTGGCATTTCACGGGGCTATGAGAGTTAGTGAGCTAGTTGCAAGGAACAAACAGGATGTGACGGGGGGCTTGTGCAGGGAACATGTTCAGATCAGGGGTGATGCGATGATTGTCTCCTTTCTCAGGTCCAAGACTGACCAAGATGGGAGAGGGGACTGCACGATCATTCGCAGGAACCCCGAGTCATCCATGTGTCCGGTACAGTGCTTAGAAGATTACCTAGCACGAAGGGTGGCATCATGGGGGGGGACATTGTTGAGGCATGCAGACGCCACCCCGCTGACGAGGTTTCAGTTTCAGCGGGTGCTTGCAATGGCCATTGCCGCAGCGGGCTTGGACCCGGGCGAATTTGGGACCCATTCCTTTCGAATAGGGGCTGCCACTGAAGCTACAGCCAGGGGTCTTAATGTAGAACAAGTGAAACGTGTGGGGCGCTGGTCCTCCAATTGTTATAAGAGGTACGTGCGATTGCACATGTTGTGAAGCTGTAATCATGTACTCACGCTTCTTGTCTTTTGTTTGTTTCAGTTGCGCAAGCCTACGCGGCAGGGCGGACTGTGCAGTCGACCCAACACCAGGCCAGCGGTCGCACGTCACCGGCTGTGAGGAAGGAGGTGTGGGTCGTGGGCCACTCATACGTGAGACGGGCCGCAGACGTATTCAAAGCAGGTGACATGATTCACGTACCTGGGGAATACGGGTACAGAGTGTCCTTTTACGGAAGGGGCGGTCTCTGTATTGACCAGTTTCAGGAATTTTTTGAGGGTTTGTTAGAGCGGATGAGGTCACCGCCGTCCATAGTCATAGTACATTTGGGGGGCAATGATTTGGTCACCACCGGTAGACGACTTCTCCTGGAGGCTATGCTTTCCACAGTAAGTTGGTTAGCGAGGAGAGTTCCGGGGTGCATAATTGCGTGGTCTCATATGATCCCACGAAAAGTGTGGCGGGGGGCTATCTCGATCCCTGCTTTGAATCATTCTGTTAGAAAATTGAATAACAAAGTGAGTAGGTTGTTCCGTTCCAAGACATTGCATTCGATCTCGCATAGTTGTATTAATGATGACAGTATGTATCTGGGGGATGGTGTGCATTTGTCGAGGGTGGGGAATGAGTTACTCATAGGTGACTTCTTAGCTTGGTTAAAATCGTTAAAACATGACCTTTAGGTAGGAGTTTTGTGGGGGGTCCGGATAGCCGGTCAACTATCCGGACCTGTGGCGGTAAGGTCATGATCGGTGAGCACTAATTGGTAGATCCCTATGAGTGGGCGTCACCCAACACGGATGGGAGCGCTCGGGAGAGGTGGCCATTGGCCCCTCAATGGGGAGGCGGTCCCGTCTAAGGGCGGGTCGCCGGAAGTAAAGGAAAGGCGGTCAAGGCCCCTTCCTTTGTAGGAGGGGTTACAGCCCCCTCCTGGGGGAATTTCCCGGGGCCAGTGTCATCTGCGACGGCAGATGCGGTAAGTTGTGTGGGGTGGGGGGAGGTCCACGATACCTTCTAGATACCACACACAAGTCTTCGAACGACCTTTAAATGGCGTCGAGTCTTAAGTGCCCCCGTCAAGTCAAGGGAAATTGTTAGTAGTTGCACTTGAGGTAAGCCTCTGTGCTGTCGCCCCTCCCAAGTGGGAGGGGTAAGTCTGGTTAGGGATCTTGACACCGGTTATGACCTTGCTGTTGGCCCTTAAACGTTAGGATGTACAATTTCAGTGTTTCTAGAGAATGTTTTTGTAGGATGCTAGTTCGGCTAGGAGAACCTCTGTATTAGAGAATATGTTAAGGTTAGCCAAACATCGCAATGTGATAATGAAATTGTACATAACATGAAACGTTTAATGTTTTAATTTTTGTTTTAATAAATACGGCCGGGAGGGTCACTCCCTCCCACATCCAAAAACTTTAAGAACTGTTTCCGGTTTCCCTCCTTTTGGGGATTGTGTTGAGAGGGGGTGGCGGGTATCTCAGCCATATGGAAAGGGGCGACCACTCGGTCCCCCCGAACGTATGGCGGAGTGCCTCGATCCCCCCGGGAAGCCATTTTTGGGCGGGAGGCGCGTCTCGGCTGGTATGCCCGAAGCGGCGTAGCCGGGGCGCGCCTTTTCCCGCCCTAGAGTGGGCTGGCCTAGACACCGACGTAGCCAGCCCCGCCCTAGGGGCAGGCAGGGGCGGGTTCTCGCCCGCCCTGAAGACGGATAAAAAGAGACGCAAGACCAGAAGACGTCCTCTTGTTCTTGTGCTCCGAAGCTGCACCTCCTCGCTACCCGTGAGCTCGGGACAGAACGAAGAGCCAATTTTGACCCACCCACCAGCCCCTGAGGACAGCAAGTCGTTGTGCAATAAAGTGAATTTTTATAAGTATGTTTTCCGTTTCGTTTACAGGCTGTGAAAGTATCAGTTTGTTGTTGATCATAATAAAGTATGGTGAATATCGTGTAAGTTGTTACGATTAAAATGATTTGATGTAGTGTTGCATTTTAAGCATATTCTTTCGGTCGTAGCGACCAATGTTTTCTTAGGTTTGAGTAAGAATTGTCGTATTTATTTTTTGGTAGGCGGTAAGGTCATGATCGGTGAGCACTAATTGGTAGATCCCTATGAGTGGGCGTCACCCAACACGGATGGGAGCGCTCGGGAGAGGTGGCCATTGGCCCCTCAATGGGGAGGCGGTCCCGTCTAAGGGCGGGTCGCCGGAAGTAAAGGAAAGGCGGTCAAGGCCCCTTCCTTTGTAGGAGGGGTTACAGCCCCCTCCTGGGGGAATTTCCCGGGGCCAGTGTCATCTGCGACGGCAGATGCGGTAAGTTGTGTGGGGTGGGGGGAGGTCCACGATACCTTCTAGATACCACACACAAGTCTTCGAACGACCTTTAAATGGCGTCGAGTCTTAAGTGCCCCCGTCAAGTCAAGGGAAATTGTTAGTAGTTGCACTTGAGGTAAGCCTCTGTGCTGTCGCCCCTCCCAAGTGGGAGGGGTAAGTCTGGTTAGGGATCTTGACACCGGTTATGACCTTGCTGTTGGCCCTTAAACGTTAGGATGTACAATTTCAGTGTTTCTAGAGAATGTTTTTGTAGGATGCTAGTTCGGCTAGGAGAACCTCTGTATTAGAGAATATGTTAAGGTTAGCCAAACATCGCAATGTGATAATGAAATTGTACATAACATGAAACGTTTAATGTTTTAATTTTTGTTTTAATAAATACGGCCGGGAGGGTCACTCCCTCCCACATCCAAAAACTTTAAGAACTGTTTCCGGTTTCCCTCCTTTTGGGGATTGTGTTGAGAGGGGGTGGCGGGTATCTCAGCCATATGTCGAAAATCAGCTGTTTTTGCTTGAACATTAAATGCCTCCAAATGGTATTTAATTAACTTCCCGGGGTAAAGAAACCCTTTTTGAGAACTCAGAGTGAGTAAATTGGCCATTTTCATGCACTTTTAACCATTCCATAAATCTTGTGTTTAGGGCCCCTGGAAGCATGAAAATCACTTTAAACATGCTAATTTTAGCTCTAACACTGATGATCCACCTACAAATGTGAACTGACGTTCAAAAATAAAATATTTGAAAACGGACCATTTTCCACATTTCTGAAGCATGACGTAATGGTGGGGTGTTATCTCTTTTGTCGAAAATCAGCCGTTTTTGCTTGAACATTAAATGCCTCCAAATGGTATTTAAATAACTTCCCGGCGTGAAGAAACCCTTTTTGAGAACTCAGAGTGAGTAAATTGGCCATTTTCATGCACTTTTAACCGTTCCAGAAATCTTGTGTTTAGGGCTCCTGGAAGCATGAAAATCACTTTAAACATGCTAATTTTAGCTCTAACACTGATGATCCACCTACAAATGTGAACTGACGTTCAAAAATAAAACATTTGAAAACGGACCATTTTCCACATTTCTGAAGCATGACGTAATGGGGGGGTGTTATCTCTTTTGTCAAAAATCAACCGTTCTTGCTTGAACATTAAATGCCTCCAAATGGTATTTCATTAACTTCCAGAGCCCCTGGAAGTATGAGAATCACTTTAAACATGCTAATTTTAGCTCTAAAACTGATGATCCACCTACAAATGTGAACTGACGTTCAAAAATAAAACATTTGAAAACGGACCATTTTCCACATTTCTGAAGCATGACGTAATGGGGGGGTTTTATCTCTTTTGTCAAAAATCAGCCGTTTTTGCTTGAACATTAAATGCATCCAAATGGTATTTAATTAACTTCCCGGGGTGAAGAAACCCTTTTTGAGAACTCAGAGTGAGTAATTTGGCCATTTTCATGCACTTTTAACCATTCCATAAATCTTGTGTTTAGGGCCCCTGGAAGAATGAAAATCACTTTAAACATGCTAATTTTAGCTCTAACACTGATGATCCACCTACAAATGTGAACTGACGTTCAAAAATAAAACATTTGAAAACGGACCATTTTCCACATTTCTGAAGCATGACGTAATGGGGGGGGGGTTATCTCTTTTGTCAAAAATCAGCCATTTTTGCTTGAACATTAAATGCCTCCAAATGGTATTTAATTAACTTCCCAGGGTGAAGAAACCCTTTTTGAGAACTCAGAGTGAGTAAATTGGCCATTATCATGCACTTTTAACCATTCCATAAATCTTGTGTTTAGGGCCCCTGGAAGCATGAAAATCACTTTAAACATGCTAATTTTAGCTCTAACACTGATGATCCACCTACAAATGTGAACTGACGTTCAAAAATAAAACATTTTAAAATGGACCATTTTCCACATTTCTGAAGCATGACGTAATGGGGGGGTGTTATCACTTTTGTCAAAAATCAGCCGTTTTTGCTTGAACATTAAATGCCTCCAAATGGTATTTATTTAACTTCCCGGGGTGAAGAAACCCTTTTTGAGAACTCAGAGTGAGTAAATTGGCCATTTTCATGCACTTTTAACAATTCTATAAATCTTGTGTTTAGGGCCCCTGGAAGCATGAAAATCACTTTGAACATGCTAATTTTAGCTCTAACACTGATGATCCACCTACAAATGTGAACTGACGTTCAAAAATAAAACATTTGAAAACGGACCATTTTCCACATTTCTAAAGCATGACATAATGGGGGGGTGTTATCTCTTTTGTTGAAAATCAGCTGTTTTTGCTTGAACATTAAATGCCTCCAAATGGTATTTAATTTACTTCCCGGGGTAAAGAAACCCTTTTTGAGAACTCAGAGTGAGTAAATTGGCCATTTTCATGCACTTATAACCATTCCATAAATCTTGTGTTTAGGGCCCCTGGAAGCATGAAAATCACTTTAAACATGCTAATTTTAGCTCTAACACTGATGATCCACCTACAAATGTGAACTGACGTTCAAAAATAAAATATTTGAAAACAGACCATTTTCCACATTTCCAAAGCATGACATAATGGGGGGGTGTTATCTCTTTTGTTGAAAATCAGCTGTTTTTGCTTGAACATTAAATGCCTCCAAATGGTATTTAATTAACTTCCCGGGGTAAAGAAACCCTTTTTGAGAACTCAGAGTGAGTAAATTGGCCATTTTCATGCACTTATAACCATTCCATAAATCTTGTGTTTAGGGCCCCTGGAAGCATGAAAATCACTTTAAACATGCTAATTTTAGCTCTAACACTGATGATCCACCTACAAATGTGAACTGACGTTCAAAAATAAAATATTTGAAAACAGACCATTTTCCACATTTCTGAAGCATGACGTAATGGGGGGTGTTATCTCTTTTGTCGAAAATCAGCCGTTTTTGCTTGAACATTAAATGCCTCCAAATGGTATTTAATTAACTTACCGGGGTGAAGAAACCCTTTTTGAGAACTCAGAGTGAGTAAATTGGCAATTTTCATGCACTTTTCACCATTCAATAAATCTTGTGTTTAGGGCCCCTGGAAGCATGAAAATCACTTTAAACATGCTAATTTTAGCTCTAACACTGATGATCCACCTACAAATGTGAACTGACGTTCAAAAATAAAACATTTGAAAACGGACCATTTTCCACATTTCTGAAGCATGACGTAATGGGGGGGGTGTTATCTCTTTTTTCAAAAATCAGCTGTTTTTGCTTGAACATTAAATGCCTCCAAATAGTATTTAATTCACTTCCGGAGCCCCTTGAAGCATGAAAATCACTTTAAACATGCTAATTTTAGCTCTAAAACTGATGATCCACCTACAAATGTGAACTGATGTTCAAAAATAAAACATTTGAAAAGGGACCATTTTCCACATTTCTGAAGCATGACGTAATGGTGGGGTGTTATCTATTTTGTCGAAAATCAGACGTTTTTGCTTGAACATTAAATGCCTCCAAATGGCATTTAATTAACTTCCCGGGGTGAAGAAACCCTTTTTGAGAACTCAGAGTGAGTAAATTGGCAATTTTCATGCACTTTTCACCATTCCATAAATCTTGTGTTTAGGGCCCCTGGAAGCATGAAAATCACTTTAAACATGCTAATTTTAGCTCTAAAACTGATGATCCACCTACAAATGTGAACTGATGTTCAAAAATAAACATTTGAAAACGGACCATTTTCCACATTTCTGAAGCATGACGTAATGGTGGGGTGTTATCTCTTTTGTCGAAAATCAGACGTTTTTGCTTGAACATTAAATGCCTCCAAATGGTATTTAATTAACTTCCCGGGGTGAAGAAACGCTTTTTGAGAACTCAGAGTGAGTAAATTGGCAATTTTCATGCACTTTTCACCATCCATTAATCTTGTGTTTAGGGCCCCTGGAAGCATGAAAATCCCTTTAAACATGCTAATTTTAGCTCTAACACTGATGATCCACCTACAAATGTGAACTGACGTTCAAAAATAAACCATTTGAAAATGGACCATTTTCCACATTTCTGAAGCATGACGTAATGGGGGGGGGGGGGGGGTGTTATCTCTTTTGTCAAAAATCAGCTGTTTTTGCTTGAACATTAAATGCCTCCAAACAGAATTCAATTCACTTCCCCAGCCCCTGGAAGCATGAAAATCACTTTAAACATGCTAATTTTAGCTCTAAAACTGATGATCCACCTACAAATGTGAACTGACGTTGAAAAATAAAACATTTGAAAACGGACCATTTTCCACATTTCTGAAGCATGACGTAATGGGGGGGGGTGTTATCTCTTTTGTCAAAAATCAGCCGTTTTTGCTTGAACATTAAATGCCTCCAAATGGTATTTAATTAACTTCCCGGGGTGAAGAAACCCTTTTTGAGAACTCAGAGTGAGTAAATTGGCCATTTTCATACACTTTTAACCATTCCATAAATCTTGTGTTTAGGGCCCCTGGAAGAATGAAAATCACTTTAAACATGCTAATTTTAGCTCTAACACGGATGATCCACCTACAAATGTGAACTGACGTTCAAAAATAAAACATTTGAAAACTGACCATTTTCCACATTTCTGAAGCATGACGTAATGGGGGGGGGTGTTATCTCTTTTGTCAAAAATCACCCGTTTTTGCTTGAATATTAAATGCCTCCAAATGGTATTTAATTAACTTCCCGGGGTGAAGAAACCCTTTTTGAGAACTCAGAGTGAGTAAATTGGCCATTATCATGCACTTTTAACCATTCCATAAATCTTGTGTTTAGGGCCCCTGGAAGAATGAAAATCACTTTAAACATGCTAATTTTAGCTCTAACACTGATGATCCACCTACAAATGTGAACTGATGTTCAAAAATAAAACATTTGAAAAGGGACCATTTTCCACATTTCTGAAGCATGACGTAATGGTGGGGTGTTATCTATTTTGTCGAAAATCAGACGTTTTTGCTTGAACATTAAATGCCTCCAAATGGCATTTAATTAACTTCCCGGGGTGAAGAAACCCTTTTTGAGAACTCAGAGTGAGTAAATTGGCCATTTTCATACACTTTTAACCATTCCATAAATCTTGTGTTTAGGGCCCCTGGAAGAATGAAAATCACTTTAAACATGCTAATTTTAGCTCTAACACGGATGATCCACCTACAAATGTGAACTGACGTTCAAAAATAAAACATTTGAAAACTGACCATTTTCCACATTTCTGAAGCATGGCGTAATGGGGGGGGGGGTGTTATCTCTTTTGTCAAAAATCACCCGTTTTTGCTTGAATATTAAATGCCTCCAAATGGTATTTAATTAACTTCCCGGGGTGAAGAAACCCTTTTTGAGAACTCAGAGTGAGTAAATTGGCCATTATCATGCACTTTTAACCATTCCATAAATCTTGTGTTTAGGGCCCCTGGAAGCATGAAAATCACTTTAAACATGCTAATTTTAGCTCTAACACTGATGATCCACCTACAAATGTGAACTGACGTTCAAAAATAAAACATTTTAAAATGGACCATTTTCCACATTTCTGAAACATGACGTAATGGGGGGGTGTTATCACTTTTGTCAAAAATCAGCCGTTTTTGCTTGAATATTAAATGCCTCCAAATGGTATTTATTTAACTTCCCGGGGTGAAGAAACCCTTTTTGAGAACTCAGAGTGAGTAAATTGACCATTTTCATGCACTTTTAACCATTCCATAAATCTTGTGTTTAGGGCCCCTGGAAGCATGAAAATCAATTTAAACATGCTAATTTTAGCTCTAACACTGATGATCCACCTACAAATGTGAACTGACGTTCAAAAATTAAACATTTGAAAACGGACCATTTTCCACATTTCTGAAGCATGACGTAATGGGGGGGGTGTTATCTCTTTTTTCAAAAATCAGCTGTTTTTGCTTGAACATTAAATGCCTCCAAATAGTATTTAATTCACTTCCGGAGCCCCTTGAAGCATGAAAATCACTTTAAACATGCTAATTTTAGCTCTAACACTGATGATCCACCTACAAATGTGAACTGACGTTCAAAAATAAAACATTTGAAAATGGACCATTTTCCACATTTCTGAAGCATGACGTAATGGGGGGTGTTATCTCTTTTGTCAAAAATCAGCCGTTTTTGCTTGAACATTAAATGCCTCCAAATGGTATTTATTTAACTTCCCTGGGTGAAGAAACCCTTTTTGAGAACTCAGAGTGACTAAATTGGCCATTTTCATGCACTTTTAACCATTCCCTAAATCTTGTGTTTAGGGCCCCTGGAAGCATGAAAATCACTTTAAACATGCTAATTTTAGCTCTAACACTGATGATCCACCTACAAATGTGAACTGACGTTCAAAAATAAAACATTTGAAAACGGACCATTTTCCACATTTCTGAAGCATGACGTAGTGGGGGGGGGTTTTATCTCTTTTGTCAAAAATAAGCTGTTTTTGCTTGAACATTAAATGCCTCCAAACAGAATTTAATTCACTTCCCGAGCCCCTAGAAGCATGAAAATCACTTTAAACATGCTAATTTTACCTCTAAAACTGATGATCCACCTACAAATTTGAACTGACGTTCAAAAATAAAACATTTGAAAACGGACCATTTTCCACATTTCTGAAGCATGACGTAATGGGGGGGTGTTATCTCTTTTGTCAAAAATCAGCCGTTTTTGCTTGAACATTAAATGCCTCCAAATGGTATTTCATTAACTTCCCGGGGTGAAGAAACCCTTTTTGAGAACTCAGAGTGAGTAAATTGGCCATTATCATGCACTTTTAACCATTCCATAAATCTTGTGTTTAGGGCCCCTGGAAGCATGAAAATCACTTTAAACATGCTAATTTTAGCTCTAACACTGATGATCCACCTACAAATTTGACTTGACGTTCAAAAATAAAACATTTTAAAATGGACCATTTTCCACATTTCTGAAGCATGACGTAATGGGGGGGTGTTATCTCTTTTGTAAAAAAATCAGCCGTTTTTGCTTGAACATTAAATGCCTCCAAATGGTATTTAATTCACTTCCCGAGCCCCTGCAAGCATGAAAATCACTTTAAATATGCTAATTTTAGCTCTAACACTGATGATCCACCTACAAATGTGAACTGACGTTCAAAAATAAAACATTTGAAAACAGACCATTTTCCACATTTCTGAAGCATGACGTAATGGGGGGGTGTTATCTCTTTTGTCGAAAATCAGCCGTTTTTGCTTGAACATTAAATGCCTCCAAATGGTATTTAATTCACTTCCCGAGCCCCTGGAAGCATGAAAATCACTTTAAACATGCTAATTTTAGCTCTAACACTGATGATCCACCTACAAATGTGAACTGACGTTCAAAAATAAAACATTTGAAAACGGACCATTTTCAACATTTCTGAAGCATGACGTAATGGGGGGGTGTTATCTCTTTTGTCGAAAATCAGCCGTTTTTGCTTGAACATTAAATGCCTCCAAATGGTATTTAATTAACTTCCCGGGGTGAAGAAACCCTTTTTGAGAACTCAGAGTGAGTAAATTGGCCATTTTCATGCACTTTTAACCATTCCATAAATCTTGTGTTTAGGGCCCCTGGAAGCATGAAAATCACTTTAAACATGCTAATTTTAGCTCTAACACTGATGATCAACCTACAAATGTGAACTGACGTTCTAAAATAAAACATTTGAAAACGGACCATTTGCCACATTTCTGAAGCATGACGTAATGGGGGGGTGTTATCTCTTTTGTCGAAAATCAGCCGTTTTTGCTTGAACATTAAATGCCTCCAAATGGTATTTAATTCACTTCCCGCGCCACTGGAAGCATGAAAATCACTTTAAACATGCTAATTTTAGCTCTAACACTGATGATCCACCTACAAATGTGAACTGATGTTCAAAAATAAAACATTTTAAAACGGACCATTCTCCACATTTCTGAAGCATGACGTAATGGGGGGGGTGTTATCTCTTTTGTCGAAAATCAGCCGTTTTTGCTTGAACATTAAATGCCTCCAAATGGTATTTAATTAACTTCCCGGGGTGAAGAAACCCTTTTTGAGAACTCAGAGTGAGTAAATTGGCCATTTTCATGCACTTTTAACCATTCCATAAATCTTGTGTTTAGGGCCCCTGGAAGCATGAAAATCACTTTAAACATGCTAATTTTAGCTCTAACACTGATGATCAACCTACAAATGTGAACTGACGTTCAAAAATAAAACATGTGAAAACGGACCATTTTTCACATTTCTGAAGCCTGACGTAATGGGGGGGTGTTATCTCTTTTGTCGAAAATCAGCCGTTTTTGCTTGAACATTAAATGCCTCCAAATGGTATTTAATTCACTTCCCGAGCCCCTGGAAGCATAAAAATCACTTTAAACATGCTAATTTTAGCTCTAACACTGATGATCCACCTACAAATGTGAACTGATGTTCAAAAATAAAACATTTGAAAACGGACCATTCTCCACATTTCTGAAGCATGGCGTAATGGGGGGGGTGTTATCTCTTTTGTCGAAAATCAGCCGTTTTTGCTTGAACATTAAATGCCTCCAAATGGTATTTAATTAACTTCCCGGGGTGAAGAAACCCTTTTTGAGAACTCAGAGTGAGTAAATTGGCCATTTTCATGCACTTTTAACCATTCCATAAATCTTGTGTTTAGGGCCCCTGGAAGCATGAAAATCACTTTAAACATGCTAATTTTAGCTCTAACACTGATGATCAACCTACAAATGTGAACTGACGTTCAAAAATAAAACATTTGAAAACGGACCATTTTCCACATTTCTGAAGCATGACGTAATGGGGGGGTGTTATCTCTTTCGTCGAAAATCAGCCGTTGTTGCTTGAACATTAAATGCCTCCAAATGGTATTAAATTCACTTCCCGAGCCCCTGGAAGCATGAAAATCACTTTAAACATGCTAATTTTAGCTCTAACACTGATTATCCACCTACAAATGTGAACTGACGTTCAAAAATAAAACATTTGAAAACGGATCATTTTCCACATTTCTGAAGCATGACTTAATGGGGGTGGGTGTTATCTCTTTTGTCAAAAATCAACCGTTCTTGCTTGAACATTAAATGCCTCCAAATGGTATTTAATTAACTTCCCGAGCCCCTGGAAGCATGAGAATCACTTTAAACATGCTAATTTTAGCTCTAAAACTGATGATCCACCTACAAATGTGAACTGACGTTCAAAAATAAAACATTTGAAAACGGACCATTTTTCACATTTCTGAAGCATGAGGTAATGGGGGGTCATATCTCTTTTGTCGAAAATCAGCCGTTTTTGCTTGAACATTAAATGCCTTCAAATGGTATTTAATTAACTTCCCGTGGTGAAGAAACCCTTTTTGAGCACTCAGAGTGAGTAAATTGGCCATTTTCATGCACTTTTAACCATTCCATAAATCTTGTGTTTAGGGCCCCTGGAAGCATGAAAATCACTTTAAACATGCTAATTTTAGCTCTAACACTGATGATCCACCTACAAATGTGAACTGACGTTCAAAAATAAAACATTTGAAAACGGACCATTTTCCACATTTCTGAAGCATGACGTAATGGGGGGTGTGATCTCTTTTGTCAAAAATCAGCCGTTTTTGCTTGAACATTAAATGCCTCCAAATGGTATTTAATTAACTTCCCGGGGTGAAGAAACCCTTTTTGAGAACTCAGAGTGAGTAAATTCGCCATTTTCATGCACTTTTAACCATTCCATAAATCTTGTGTTTAGGGCCCCTGGAAGCATGAAAATCACTTTAAACATGCTAATTTTAGCTCTAACACTGATGATCCACCTACAAATGTGAACTGACGTTCAAAAATAAAACATTTGAAAACGGACCATTTTCCACATTTCTGAAGCATGACGTATTGGGGGGGGTGTTATCTCTTTTGTCAAAAATCAGCCGTTTTTGCTTGAACATTAAATGCCTCCAAATGGTATTTAATTAACTTCCCGGGGTGAAGAAACCCTTTTTGAGAACTCAGAGTGAGTAAATTGGCCATTATCATGCACTTTTAACCATTCCATAAATCTTGTGTTTAGGGCCCCTGGAAGCATGAAAATCACTTTAAACATGCTAATTTTAGCTCTAACACTGATGATCCACCTACAAATGTGAACTGACGTTCAAAAATAAAACATTTGAAAATGGACCATTTTCCACATTTCTGAAGCATGACATAATGGGGGGTGTTATCTCTTTTGTCGAAAATCAGCTGTTTTTGCTTGAACATTAAATGCCTCCAAATGGTATTTAATTAACTTCCCGGGGTAAAGAAACCCTTTTTGAGAACTCAGAGTGAGTAAATTGGCCATTTTCGTGCACTTTTAACCATTCCATAAATCTTGTGTTTAGGGCCCCTGGAAGCATGAAAATCACTTTAAACATGCTAATTTTAGCTCTAACACTGATGATCCACCTACAAATGTGAACTGACGTTCAAAAATAAAATATTTGAAAACGGACCATTTTCCACATTTCTGAAGCATGACGTAATGGTGGGGTGTTATCTCTTTTGTCGAAAATCAGCCGTTTTTGCTTGAACATTAAATGCCTCCAAATGGTATTTAAATAACTTCCCGGCGTGAAGAAACCCTTTTTGAGAACTCAGAGTGAGTAAATTGGCCATTTTCATGCACTTTTAACCGTTCCAGAAATCTTGTGTTTAGGGCTCCTGGAAGCATGAAAATCACTTTAAACATGCTAATTTTAGCTCTAACACTGATGATCCACCTACAAATGTGAACTGACGTTCAAAAATAAAACATTTGAAAACGGACCATTTTCCACATTTCTGAAGCATGACGTAATGGGGGGGTGTTATCTCTTTTGTCAAAAATCAACCGTTCTTGCTTGAACATTAAATGCCTCCAAATGGTATTTCATTAACTTCCAGAGCCCCTGGAAGTATGAGAATCACTTTAAACATGCTAATTTTAGCTCTAAAACTGATGATCCACCTACAAATGTGAACTGACGTTCAAAAATAAAACATTTGAAAACGGACCATTTTCCACATTTCTGAAGCATGACGTAATGGGGGGGTGTTATCTCTTTTGTCAAAAATCAGCCGTTTTTGCTTGAACATTAAATGCCTCCAAATGGTATTTAATTAACTTCCCGGGGTGAAGAAACCCTTTTTGAGAACTCAGAGTGAGTAATTTGGCCATTTTCATGCACTTTTAAACATTCCATAAATCTTGTGTTTAGGGCCCCTGGAAGAATGAAAATCACTTTAAACATGCTAATTTTAGCTCTAACACTGATGATCCACCTACAAATGTGAACTGACGTTCAAAAATAAAACATTTGAAAACGGACCATTTTCCACATTTCTGAAGCATGACGTAATGGGGGGGTGTTATCTCTTTTGTCAAAAATCAGCCATTTTTGCTTGAACATTAAATGCCTCCAAATGGTATTTAATTAACTTCCCAGGGTGAAGAAACCCTTTTTGAGAACTCAGAGTGAGTAAATTGGCCATTATCATGCACTTTTAACCATTCCATAAATCTTGTGTTTAGGGCCCCTGGAAGCATGAAAATCACTTTAAACATGCTAATTTTAGCTCTAACACTGATGATCCACCTACAAATGTGAACTGACGTTCAAAAATAAAACATTTTAAAATGGACCATTTTCCACATTTCTGAAGCATGACGTAATGGGGGGGTGTTATCACTTTTGTCAAAAATCAGCCGTTTTTGCTTGAACATTAAATGCCTCCAAATGGTATTTAATTAACTTCCCGGGGTAAAGAAACCCTTTTTGAGAACTCAGAGTGAGTAAATTGGCCATTTTCATGCACTTATAACCATTCCATAAATCTTGTGTTTAGGGCCCCTGGAAGCATGAAAATCACTTTAAACATGCTAATTTTAGCTCTAACACTGATGATCCACCTACAAATGTGAACTGACGTTCAAAAATAAAATATTTGAAAACAGACCATTTTCCACATTTCCAAAGCATGACATAATGGGGGGGTGTTATCTCTTTTGTTGAAAATCAGCTGTTTTTGCTTGAACATTAAATGCCTCCAAATGGTATTTAATTTACTTCCCGGGGTAAAGAAACCCTTTTTGAGAACTCAGAGTGAGTAAATTGGCCATTTTCATGCACTTATAACCATTCCATAAATCTTGTGTTTAGGGCCCCTGGAAGCATGAAAATCACTTTAAACATGCTAATTTTAGCTCTAACACTGATGATCCACCTACAAATGTGAACTGACGTTCAAAAATAAAATATTTGAAAACAGACCATTTTCCACATTTCCAAAGCATGACATAATGGGGGGGTGTTATCTCTTTTGTTGAAAATCAGCTGTTTTTGCTTGAACATTAAATGCCTCCAAATGGTATTTAATTAACTTCCCGGGGTAAAGAAACCCTTTTTGAGAACTCAGAGTGAGTAAATTGGCCATTTTCATGCACTTATAACCATTCCATAAATCTTGTGTTTAGGGCCCCTGGAAGCATGAAAATCACTTTAAACATGCTAATTTTAGCTCTAACACTGATGATCCACCTACAAATGTGAACTGACGTTCAAAAATAAAATATTTGAAAACAGACCATTTTCCACATTTCTGAAGCATGACGTAATGGGGGGTGTTATCTCTTTTGTCGAAAATCAGCCGTTTTTGCTTGAACATTAAATGCCTCCAAATGGTATTTAATTAACTTACCGGGGTGAAGAAACCCTTTTTGAGAACTCAGAGTGAGTAAATTGGCCATTTTCATGCACTTATAACCATTCCATAAATCTTGTGTTTAGGGCCCCTGGAAGCATGAAAATCACTTTAAACATGCTAATTTTAGCTCTAACACTGATGATCCACCTACAAATGTGAACTGACGTTCAAAAATAAAACATTTGAAAACGGACCATTTTCCACATTTCTGAAGCATGACGTAATGGGGGGGTGTTATCTCTTTTTTCAAAAATCAGCTGTTTTTGCTTGAACATTAAATGCCTCCAAATAGTATTTAATTCACTTCCGGAGCCCCTTGAAGCATGAAAATCACTTTAAACATGCTAATTTTAGCTCTAAAACTGATGATCCACCTACAAATGTGAACTGATGTTCAAAAATAAAACATTTGAAAAGGGACCATTTTCCACATTTCTGAAGCATGACGTAATGGTGGGGTGTTATCTATTTTGTCGAAAATCAGACGTTTTTGCTTGAACATTAAATGCCTCCAAATGGCATTTAATTAACTTCCCGGGGTGAAGAAACCCTTTTTGAGAACTCAGAGTGAGTAAATTGGCAATTTTCATGCACTTTTCACCATTCCATGAATCTTGTGTTTAGGGCCCCTGGAAGCATGAAAATCACTTTAAACATGCTAATTTTAGCTCTAAAACTGATGATCCACCTACAAATGTGAACTGATGTTCAAAAATAAACATTTGAAAACGGACCATTTTCCACATTTCTGAAGCATGACGTAATGGTGGGGTGTTATCTCTTTTGTCGAAAATCAGACGTTTTTGCTTGAACATTAAATGCCTCCAAATGGTATTTAATTAACTTCCCGGGGTGAAGAAACGCTTTTTGAGAACTCAGAGTGAGTAAATTGGCAATTTTCATGCACTTTTCACCATTCCATTAATCTTGTGTTTAGGGCCCCTGGAAGCATGAAAATCCCTTTAAACATGCTAATTTTAGCTCTAACACTGATGATCCACCTACAAATGTGAACTGACGTTCAAAAATAAACCATTTGAAAATGGACCATTTTCCACATTTCTGAAGCATGACGTAATGGGGGGGGGGGGGGGTGTTATCTCTTTTGTCAAAAATCAGCTGTTTTTGCTTGAACATTAAATGCCTCCAAACAGAATTCAATTCACTTCCCCAGCCCCTGGAAGCATGAAAATCACTTTAAACATGCTAATTTTAGCTCTAAAACTGATGATCCACCTACAAATGTGAACTGACGTTGAAAAATAAAACATTTGAAAACGGACCATTTTCCACATTTCTGAAGCATGACGTAATGGGGGGGGTGTTATCTCTTTTGTCAAAAATCAGCCGTTTTTGCTTGAACATTAAATGCCTCCAAATGGTATTTAATTAACTTCCCGGGGTGAAGAAACCCTTTTTGAGAACTCAGAGTGAGTAAATTGGCCATTTTCATACACTTTTAACCATTCCATAAATCTTGTGTTTAGGGCCCCTGGAAGAATGAAAATCACTTTAAACATGCTAATTTTAGCTCTAACACTGATGATCCACCTACAAATGTGAACTGATGTTCAAAAATAAAACATTTGAAAAGGGACCATTTTCCACATTTCTGAAGCATGACGTAATGGTGGGGTGTTATCTATTTTGTCGAAAATCAGACGTTTTTGCTTGAACATTAAATGCCTCCAAATGGCATTTAATTAACTTCCCGGGGTGAAGAAACCCTTTTTGAGAACTCAGAGTGAGTAAATTGGCCATTTTCATACACTTTTAACCATTCCATAAATCTTGTGTTTAGGGCCCCTGGAAGAATGAAAATCACTTTAAACATGCTAATTTTGGCTCTAACACTGATGATCCACCTACAAATGTGAACTGACGTTCAAAAATAAAACATTTGAAAACTGACCATTTTCCACATTTCTGAAGCATGACGTAATGGGGGGGGGTGTTATCTCTTTTGTCAAAAATCACCCGTTTTTGCTTGAATATTAAATGCCTCCAAATGGTATTTAATTAACTTCCCGGGGTGAAGAAACCCTTTTTGAGAACTCAGAGTGAGTAAATTGGCCATTATCATGCACTTTTAACCATTCCATAAATCTTGTGTTTAGGGCCCCTGGAAGCATGAAAATCAATTTAAACATGCTAATTTTAGCTCTAACACTGATGATCCACCTACAAATGTGAACTGACGTTCAAAAATTAAACATTTGAAAACGGACCATTTTCCACATTTCTGAAGCATGACGTAATGGGGGGGGGTGTTATCTCTTTTTTCAAAAATCAGCTGTTTTTGCTTGAACATTAAATGCCTCCAAATAGTATTTAATTCACTTCCGGAGCCCCTTGAAGCATGAAAATCACTTTAAACATGCTAATTTTAGCTCTAAAACTGATGATCCACCTACAAATGTGAACTGATGTTCAAAAATAAAACATTTGAAAAGGGACCATTTTCCACATTTCTGAAGCATGACGTAATGGTCGGGTGTTATCTATTTTGTCGAAAATCAGACGTTTTTGCTTGAACATTAAATGCCTCCAAATGGCATTTAATTAACTTCCCGGGGTGAAGAAACCCTTTTTGAGAACTCAGAGTGAGTAAATTGGCAATTTTCATGCACTTTTCACCATTCCATAAATCTTGTGTTTAGGGCCCCTGGAAGCATGAAAATCACTTTAAACATGCTAATTTTAGCTCTAACACTGATGATCCACCTACAAATGTGAACTGACGTTCAAAAATAAAACATTTGAAAATGGACCATTTTCCACATTTCTGAAGCATGACGTAATGGGGGTGTTATCTCTTTTGTCAAAAATCAGCCGTTTTTGCTTGAACATTAAATGCCTCCAAATGGTATTTATTTAACTTCCCTGGGTGAAGAAACCCTTTTTGAGAACTCAGAGTGACTAAATTGGCCATTTTCATGCACTTTTAACCATTCCCTAAATCTTGTGTTTAGGGCCCCTGGAAGCATGAAAATCACTTTAAACATGCTAATTTTAGCTCTAACACTGATGATCCACCTACAAATGTGAACTGACGTTCAAAAATAAAACATTTGAAAATGGACCATTTTCCACATTTCTGAAGCATGACGTAATGGTGGGGTGTTATCTATTTTGTCGAAAATCAGACGTTTTTGCTTGAACATTAAATGCCTCCAAATGGTATTTAATTAACTTCCCGGGGTGAAGAAACGCTTTTTGAGAACTCAGAGTGAGTAAATTGGCAATTTTCATGCACTTTTCACCATTCCATTAATCTTGTGTTTAGGGCCCCTGGAAGCATGAAAATCCCTTTAAACAGGCTAATTTTAGCTCTAACACTGATGATCCACCTACAAATGTGAACTGACGTTCAAAAATAAAACATTTGAAAACGGACCATTTTCCACATTTCTGAAGCATGACGTAGTGGGGGGGGGTTTATCTCTTTTGTCAAAAATAAGCTGTTTTTGCTTGAACATTAAATGCCTCCAAACAGAATTTAATTCACTTCCCGAGCCCCTAGAAGCATGAAAATCACTTTAAACATGCTAATTTTAGCTCTAAAACTGATGATCCACCTACAAATTTGAACTGACGTTCAAAAATAAAACATTTGAAAACGGACCATTTTCCACATTTCTGAAGCATGACGTAATGGGGGGGTGTTATCTCTTTTGTCAAAAATCAGCCGTTTTTGCTTGAACATTAAATGCCTCCAAATGGTATTTAATTAACTTCCCGGGGTGAAGAAACCCTTTTTGAGAACTCAGAGTGAGTAAATTGGCCATTATCATGCACTTTTAACCATTCCATAAATCTTGTGTTTAGGGCCCCTGGAAGCATGAAAATCACTTTAAACATGCTAATTTTAGCTCTAACACTGATGATCCACCTACAAATTTGACTTGACGTTCAAAAATAAAACATTTTAAAATGGACCATTTTCCACATTTCTGAAGCATGACGTAATGGGGGGGTGTTATCTCTTTTGTAAAAAAATCAGCCGTTTTTGCTTGAACATTAAATGCCTCCAAATGGTATTTATTTAACTTCCCGGGGTGAAGAAACCCTTTTTGAGAACTCAGAGTGAGTAAATTGGCCATTTTCATGCACTTTTAACCATTCCATAAATCTTGTGTTTAGGGCCCCTGGAAGCATGAAAATCACTTTAAACATGCTAATTTTAGCTTTAACACTGATGATCCACCTACAAATGTGAACTGACGTTCAAAAATAAAATATTTGAAAACGGACCATTTTCCACATTTCTGAAGCATGACGTAATGGGGGGGTGTTATCACTTTTGTCAAAAATCAGCCGTTTTTGCTTGAACATTAAATGCCTCCAAATGGTATTTATTTAACTTCCCGGGGTGAAGAAACCCTTTTTGAGAACTCAGAGTGAGTAAATTGACCATTTTCATGCACTTTTAACCATTCCATAAATCTTGTGTTTAGGGCCCCTGGAAGCATGAAAATCAATTTAAACATGCTAATTTTTGCTCTAACACTGATGATCCACCTACAAATGTGAACTGACGTTCAAAAATAAAACATTTGAAAACGGACCATTTTCCACATTTCTGAAGCATGACGTAATGGGGGGGGGTGTTATCTCTTTTTTCAAAAATCAGCTGTTTTTGCTTGAACATTAAATGCCTCCAAATAGTATTTAATTCACTTCCGGAGCCCCTTGAAGCATGAAAATCACTTTAAACATGCAAATTTTAGCTCTAAAACTGATGATCCACCTACAAATGTGAACTGATGTTCAAAAATAAAACATTTGAAAAGGGACAATTTTCCACATTTCTGAAGCATGACGTAATGGTGGGGTGTTATCTATTTTGTCGAAAATCAGACGTTTTTGCTTGAACATTAAATGCCTCCAAATGGTATTTAATTAACTTCCCGGGGTGAAGAAACCCTTTTTGAGAACTCAGAGTGAGTAAATTGGCCATTATCATGCACTTTTAACCATTCCATAAATCTTGTGTTTAGGGCCCCTGGAAGCATGAAAATCACTTTAAACATGCTAATTTTAGCTCTAACACTGATGATCCACCTACAAATGTGAACTGACGTTCAAAAATAAAACATTTGAAAATGGACCATTTTCCACATTTCTGAAGCATGACATAATGGGGGGTGTTATCTCTTTTGTCGAAAATCAGCTGTTTTTGCTTGAACATTAAATGCCTCCAAATGGTATTTAATTAACTTCCCGGGGTAAAGAAACCCTTTTTGAGAACTCAGAGTGAGTAAATTGGCCATTTTCATGCACTTTTAACCATTCCATAAATCTTGTGTTTAGGGCCCCTGGAAGCATGAAAATCACTTTAAACATGCTAATTTTAGCTCTAACACTGATGATCCACCTACAAATGTGAACTGACGTTCAAAAATAAAATATTTGAAAACGGACCATTTTCCACATTTCTGAAGCATGACGTAATGGTGGGGTGTTATCTCTTTTGTCGAAAATCAGCCGTTTTTGCTTGAACATTAAATGCCTCCAAATGGTATTTAAATAACTTCCCGGCGTGAAGAAACCCTTTTTGAGAACTCAGAGTGAGTAAATTGGCCATTTTCATGCACTTTTAACCGTTCCAGAAATCTTGTGTTTAGGGCTCCTGGAAGCATGAAAATCACTTTAAACATGCTAATTTTAGCTCTAACACTGATGATCCACCTACAAATGTGAACTGACGTTCAAAAATAAAACATTTGAAAACGGACCATTTTCCACATTTCTGAAGCATGACGTAATGGGGGGGTGTTATCTCTTTTGTCAAAAATCAACCGTTCTTGCTTGAACATTAAATGCCTCCAAATGGTATTTCATTAACTTCCAGAGCCCCTGGAAGTATGAGAATCACTTTAAACATGCTAATTTTAGCTCTAAAACTAATGATCCACCTACAAATGTGAACTGACGTTCAAAAATAAAACATTTGAAAACGGACCATTTTCCACATTTCTGAAGCATGACGTAATGGGGGGGTTTTATCTCTTTTGTCAAAAATCAGCCGTTTTTGCTTGAACATTAAATGCATCCAAATGGTATTTAATTAACTTCCCGGGGTGAAGAAACCCTTTTTGAGAACTCAGAGTGAGTAATTTGGCCATTTTCATGCACTTTTAACCATTCCATAAATCTTGTGTTTAGGGCCCCTGGAAGAATGAAAATCACTTTAAACATGCTAATTTTAGCTCTAACACTGATGATCCACCTACAAATGTGAACTGACGTTCAAAAATAAAACATTTGAAAACGGACCATTTTCCACATTTCTGAAGCATGACGTAATGGGGGGGGGGGTTATCTCTTTTGTCAAAAATCAGCCATTTTTGCTTGAACATTAAATGCCTCCAAATGGTATTTAATTAACTTCCCAGGGTGAAGAAACCCTTTTTGAGAACTCAGAGTGAGTAAATTGGCCATTATCATGCACTTTTAACCATTCCATAAATCTTGTGTTTAGGGCCCCTGGAAGCATGAAAATCACTTTAAACATGCTAATTTTAGCTCTAACACTGATGATCCACCTACAAATGTGAACTGACGTTCAAAAATAAAACATTTTAAAATGGACCATTTTCCACATTTCTGAAGCATGACGTAATGGGGGGGTGTTATCACTTTTGTCAAAAATCAGCCGTTTTTGCTTGAACATTAAATGCCTCCAAATGGTATTTATTTAACTTCCCGGGGTGAAGAAACCCTTTTTGAGAACTCAGAGTGAGTAAATTGGCCATTTTCATGCACTTTTAACAATTCTATAAATCTTGTGTTTAGGGCCCCTGGAAGCATGAAAATCACTTTGAACATGCTAAGTTTAGCTCTAACACTGATGATCCACCTACAAATGTGAACTGACGTTCAAAAATAAAACATTTGAAAACGGACCATTTTCCACATTTCTAAAGCATGACATAATGGGGGGGTGTTATCTCTTTTGTTGAAAATCAGCTGTTTTTGCTTGAACATTAAATGCCTCCAAATGGTATTTAATTTACTTCCCGGGGTAAAGAAACCCTTTTTGAGAACTCAGAGTGAGTAAATTGGCCATTTTCATGCACTTATAACCATTCCATAAATCTTGTGTTTAGGGCCCCTGGAAGCATGAAAATCACTTTAAACATGCTAATTTTAGCTCTAACACTGATGATCCACCTACAAATGTGAACTGACGTTCAAAAATAAAATATTTGAAAACAGACCATTTTCCACATTTCCAAAGCATGACATAATGGGGGGGTGTTATCTCTTTTGTTGAAAATCAGCTGTTTTTGCTTGAACATTAAATGCCTCCAAATGGTATTTAATTAACTTCCCGGGGTAAAGAAACCCTTTTTGAGAACTCAGAGTGAGTAAATTGGCCATTTTCATGCACTTATAACCATTCCATAAATCTTGTGTTTAGGGCCCCTGGAAGCATGAAAATCACTTTAAACATGCTAATTTTAGCTCTAACACTGATGATCCACCTACAAATGTGAACTGACGTTCAAAAATAAAATATTTGAAAACAGACCATTTTCCACATTTCTGAAGCATGACGTAATGGGGGGTGTTATCTCTTTTGTCGAAAATCAGCCGTTTTTGCTTGAACATTAAATGCCTCCAAATGGTATTTAATTAACTTACCGGGGTGAAGAAACCCTTTTTGAGAACTCAGAGTGAGTAAATTGGCAATTTTCATGCACTTTTCACCATTCAATAAATCTTGTGTTTAGGGCCCCTGGAAGCATGAAAATCACTTTAAACATGCTAATTGTAGCTCTAACACTGATGATCCACCTACAAATGTGAACTGACGTTCAAAAATAAAACATTTGAAAACGGACCATTTTCCACATTTCTGAAGCATGACGTAATGGGGGGTTGTTATCTCTTTTTTCAAAAATCAGCTGTTTTTGCTTGAACATTAAATGCCTCCAAATAGTATTTAATTCACTTCCGGAGCCCCTTGAAGCATGAAAATCACTTTAAACATGCTAATTTTAGCTCTAAAACTGATGATCCACCTACAAATGTGAACTGATGTTCAAAAATAAAACATTTGAAAAGGGACCATTTTCCACATTTCTGAAGCATGACGTAATGGTGGGGTGTTATCACTTTTGTCAAAAATCAGCCGTTTTTGCTTGAACATTAAATGCCTCCAAATGGCATTTAATTAACTTCCCGGGGTGAAGAAACCCTTTTTGAGAACTCAGAGTGAGTAAATTGGCAATTTTCATGCACTTTTCACCATTCCATAAATCTTGTGTTTAGGGCCCCTGGAAGCATGAAAATCACTTTAAACATGCTAATTTTAGCTCTAAAACTGATGATCCACCTACAAATGTGAACTGATGTTCAAAAATAAACATTTGAAAACGGACCATTTTCCACATTTCTGAAGCATGACGTAATGGTGGGGTGTTATCTCTTTTGTCGAAAATCAGACGTTTTTGCTTGAACATTAAATGCCTCCAAATGGTATTTAATTAACTTCCCGGGGTGAAGAAACGCTTTTTGAGAACTCAGAGTGAGTAAATTGGCAATTTTCATGCACTTTTCACCATTCCATTAATCTTGTGTTTAGGGCCCCTGGAAGCATGAAAATCCCTTTAAACATGCTAATTTTAGCTCTAACACTGATGATCCACCTACAAATGTGAACTGACGTTCAAAAATAAACCATTTAAAAATGGACCATTTTCCACATTTCTGAAGCATGACGTAATGGGGGGGGGGGGGGGGGTGTTATCTCTTTTGTCAAAAATCAGCTGTTTTTGCTTGAACATTAAATGCCTCCAAACAGAATTCAATTCACTTCCCCAGCCCCTGGAAGCATGAAAATCACTTTAAACATGCTAATTTTAGCTCTAAAACTGATGATCCACCTACAAATGTGAACTGACGTTGAAAAATAAAACATTTGAAAACGGACCATTTTCCACATTTCTGAAGCAAGACGTAATGGGGGGGGTGTTATCTCTTTTGTCAAAAATCAGCCGTTTTTGCTTGAACATTAAATGCCTCCAAATGGTATTTAATTAACTTCCCGGGGTGAAGAAACCCTTTTTGAGAACTCAGAGTGAGTAAATTGGCCATTTTCATACACTTTTAACCATTCCATAAATCTTGTGTTTAGGGCCCCTGGAAGAATGAAAATCACTTTAAACATGCTAATTTTAGCTCTAACACTGATGATCCACCTACAAATGTGAACTGATGTTCAAAAATAAAACATTTGAAAAGGGACCATTTTCCACATTTCTGAAGCATGACCTAATGGTGGGGTGTTATCTATTTTGTCGAAAATCAGACGTTTTTGCTTGAACATTAAATGCCTCCAAATGGCATTTAATTAACTTCCCGGGGTGAAGAAACCCTTTTTGAGAACTCAGAGTGAGTAAATTGGCCATTTTCATACACTTTTAACCATTCCATAAATCTTGTGTTTAGGGCCCCTGGAAGAATGAAAATCACTTTAAACATGCTAATTTTAGCTCTAACACTGATGATCCACCTACAAATGTGAACTGACGTTCAAAAATAAAACATTTGAAAACTGACCATTTTCCACATTTCTGAAGCATGACGTAATGGGGGGGGGTGTTATCTCTTTTGTCAAAAATCACCCGTTTTTGCTTGAATATTAAATGCCTCCAAATGGTATTTAATTAACTTCCCGGGGTGAAGAAACCCTTTTTGAGAACTCAGAGTGAGTAAATTGGCCATTATCATGCACTTTTAACCATTCCATAAATCTTGTGTTTAGGGCCCCTGGAAGCATGAAAATCACTTTAAACATGCTAATTTTAGCTCTAACACTGATGATCCACCTACAAATGTGAACTGACGTTCAAAAATAAAACATTTTAAAATGGACCATTTTCCACATTTCTGAAGCATGACGTAATGGGGGGGTGTTATCACTTTTGTCAAAAATCAGCCGTTTTTGCTTGAATATTAAATGCCTCCAAATGGTATTTATTTAACTTCCCGGGGTGAAGAAACCCTTTTTGAGAACTCAGAGTGAGTAAATTGACCATTTTCATGCACTTTTAACCATTCCATAAATCTTGTGTTTAGGGCCCCTGGAAGCATGAAAATCAATTTAAACATGCTAATTTTAGCTCTAACACTGATGATCCACCTACAAATGTGAACTGACGTTCAAAAATAAAACATTTGAAAACGGACCATTTTCCACATTTCTGAAGCATGACGTAATGGGGGGGGGGGGTTATCTCTTTTTTCAAAAATCAGCTGTTTTTGCTTGAACATTAAATGCCTCCAAATAGTATTTAATTCACTTCCGGAGCCCCTTGAAGCATGAAAATCACTTTAAACATGCTAATTTTAGCTCTAAAACTGATGATCCACCTACAAATGTGAACTGATGTTCAAAAATAAAACATTTGAAAAGGGACCATTTTCCACATTTCTGAAGCATGACGTAATGGTCGGGTGTTATCTATTTTGTCGAAAATCAGACGTTTTTGCTTGAACATTAAATGCCTCCAAATGGCATTTAATTAACTTCCCGGGGTGAAGAAACCCTTTTTGAGAACTCAGAGTGAGTAAATTGGCAATTTTCATGCACTTTTCACCATTCCATAAATCTTGTGTTTAGGGCCCCTGGAAGCATGAAAATCACTTTAAACATGCTAATTTTAGCTCTAACACTGATGATCCACCTACAAATGTGAACTGACGTTCAAAAATAAAATATTTGAAAACAGACCATTTTCCACATTTCCAAAGCATGACATAATGGGGGGGTGTTATCTCTTTTGTTGAAAATCAGCTGTTTTTGCTTGAACATTAAATGCCTCCAAATGGTATTTAATTAACTTCCCGGGGTAAAGAAACCCTTTTTGAGAACTCAGAGTGAGTAAATTGGCCATTTTCATGCACTTATAACCATTCCATAAATCTTGTGTTTAGGGCCCCTGGAAGCATGAAAATCACTTTAAACATGCTAATTTTAGCTCTAACACTGATGATCCACCTACAAATGTGAACTGACGTTCAAAAATAAAATATTTGAAAACAGACCATTTTCCACATTTCTGAAGCATGACGTAATGGGGGGTGTTATCTCTTTTGTCGAAAATCAGCCGTTTTTGCTTGAACATTAAATGCCTCCAAATGGTATTTAATTAACTTACCGGGGTGAAGAAACCCTTTTTGAGAACTCAGAGTGAGTAAATTGGCAATTTTCATGCACTTTTCACCATTCAATAAATCTTGTGTTTAGGGCCCCTGGAAGCATGAAAATCACTTTAAACATGCTAATTTTAGCTCTAACACTGATGATCCACCTACAAATGTGAACTGACGTTCAAAAATAAAACATTTGAAAACGGACCATTTTCCACATTTCTGAAGCATGACGTAATGGGGGGGGTGTTATCTCTTTTTTCAAAAATCAGCTGTTTTTGCTTGAACATTAAATGCCTCCAAATAGTATTTAATTCACTTCCGGAGCCCCTTGAAGCATGAAAATCACTTTAAACATGCTAATTTTAGCTCTAAAACTGATGATCCACCTACAAATGTGAACTGATGTTCAAAAATAAAACATTTGAAAAGGGACCATTTTCCACATTTCTGAAGCATGACGTAATGGTGGGGTGTTATCTATTTTGTCGAAAATCAGACGTTTTTGCTTGAACATTAAATGCCTCCAAATGGCATTTAATTAACTTCCCGGGGTGAAGAAACCCTTTTTGAGAACTCAGAGTGAGTAAATTGGCAATTTTCATGCACTTTTCACCATTCCATAAATCTTGTGTTTAGGGCCCCTGGAAGCATGAAAATCACTTTAAACATGCTAATTTTAGCTTTAAAACTGATGATCAACCTACAAATGTGAACTGATGTTCAAAAATAAACATTTGAAAACGGACCATTTTCCACATTTCTGAAGCATGACGTAATGGTGGGGTGTTATCTCTTTTGTCGAAAATCAGACGTTTTTGCTTGAACATTAAATGCCTCCAAATGGTATTTAATTAACTTCCCGGGGTGAAGAAACGCTTTTTGAGAACTCAGAGTGAGTAAATTGACCATTTTCATGCACTTTTAACCATTCCATAAATCTTGTGTTTAGGGCCCCTGGAAGCATGAAAATCAATTTAAACATGCTAATTTTAGCTCTAACACTGATGATCCACCTACAAATGTGAACTGACGTTCAAAAATAAAACATTTGAAAACGGACCATTTTCCACATTTCTGAAGCATGACGTAATGGGGGGGGGGGGTTATCTCTTTTTTCAAAAATCAGCTGTTTTTGCTTGAACATTAAATGCCTCCAAATAGTATTTAATTCACTTCCGGAGCCCCTTGAAGCATGAAAATCACTTTAAACATGCTAATTTTAGCTCTAAAACTGATGATCCACCTACAAATGTGAACTGATGTTCAAAAATAAAACATTTGAAAAGGGACCATTTTCCACATTTCTGAAGCATGACGTAATGGTCGGGTGTTATCTATTTTGTCGAAAATCAGACGTTTTTGCTTGAACATTAAATGCCTCCAAATGGCATTTAATTAACTTCCCGGGGTGAAGAAACCCTTTTTGAGAACTCAGAGTGAGTAAATTGGCAATTTTCATGCACTTTTCACCATTCCATAAATCTTGTGTTTAGGGCCCCTGGAAGCATGAAAATCACTTTAAACATGCTAATTTTAGCTCTAACACTGATGATCCACCTACAAATGTGAACTGACGTTCAAAAATAAAACATTTGAAAATGGACCATTTTCCACATTTCTGAAGCATGACGTAATGGGGGGTGTTATCTCTTTTGTCAAAAATCAGCCGTTTTTGCTTGAACATTAAATGCCTCCAAATGGTATTTATTTAACTTCCCTGGGTGAAGAAACCCTTTTTGAGAACTCAGAGTGACTAAATTGGCCATTTTCATGCACTTTTAACCATTCCCTAAATCTTGTGTTTAGGGCCCCTGGAAGCATGAAAATCACTTTAAACATGCTAATTTTAGCTCTAACACTGATGATCCACCTACAAATGTGAACTGACGTTCAAAAATAAAACATTTGAAAATGGACCATTTTCCACATTTCTGAAGCATGACGTAATGGTGGGGGTGTTATCTATTTTGTCGAAAATCAGACGTTTTTGCTTGAACATTAAATGCCTCCAAATAGTATTTAATTCACTTCCCGAGCCCCTGGAAGCATGAAAATCACTTTAAACATGCTAATTTTAGCTCTAACACTGATGTTCCACCTACAAATGTGAACTGACGTTCAAAAATAAAACATTTGAAAACGGACCATTTTCCACATTTCTGAAGCATGACGTAGTGGGGGGGGGGGGTTTATCTCTTTTGTCAAAAATAAGCTGTTTTTGCTTGAACATTAAATGCCTCCAAACAGAATTTAATTCACTTCCCGAGCCCCTAGAAGCATGAAAATCACTTTAAACATGCTAATTTTAGCTCTAAAACTGATGATCCACCTACAAATTTGAACTGACGTTCAAAAATAAAACATTTGAAAACGGACCATTTTCCACATTTCTGAAGCATGACGTAATGGGGGGGTGTTATCTCTTTTGTCAAAAATCAGCCGTTTTTGCTTGAACATTAAATGCCTCCAAATGGTATTTAATTAACTTCCCGGGGTGAAGAAACCCTTTTTGAGAACTCAGAGTGAGTAAATTGGCCATTATCATGCACTTTTAACCATTCCATAAATCTTGTGTTTAGGGCCCCTGGAAGCATGAAAATCACTTTAAACATGCTAATTTTAGCTCTAACACTGATGATCCACCTACAAATTTGACTTGACGTTCAAAAATAAAACATTTTAAAATGGACCATTTTCCACATTTCTGAAGCATGACGTAATGGGGGGGTGTTATCTCTTTTGTAAAAAAATCAGCCGTTTTTGCTTGAACATTAAATGCCTCCAAATGGTATTTATTTAACTTCCCGGGGTGAAGAAACCCTTTTTGAGAACTCAGAGTGAGTAAATTGGCCATTTTCATGCACTTTTAACCATTCCATAAATCTTGTGTTTAGGGCCCCTGGAAGCATGAAAATCACTTTAAACATGCTAATTTTAGCTTTAACACTGATGATCCACCTACAAATGTGAACTGACGTTCAAAAATAAAATATTTGAAAACTGACCATTTTCCACATTTCTGAAGCATGACGTAATGGGGGGGGTGTTATCTCTTTTTTCAAAAATCATCTGTTTTTGCTTGAACATTAAATGCCTCCAAATAGTATTTAATTCACTTCCGGAGCCCCTTGAAGCATGAAAATCACTTTAAACATGCAAATTTTAGCTCTAAAACTGATGATCCACCTACAAATGTGAACTGACGTTCAAAAATAAAACATTTGAAAATGGACCATTTTCCACATTTCTGAAGCATGACGTAATGGGGGGTGTTATCTCTTTTGTCAAAAATCAGCCGTTTTTGCTTGAACATTAAATGCCTCCAAATGATATTTATTTAACTTCCCTGGGTGAAGAAACCCTTTTTGAGAACTCAGAGTGACTAAATTGGCCATTTTCATGCACTTTTAACCATTCCCTAAATCTTGTGTTTAGGGCCCCTGGAAGCATGAAAATCACTTTAAACATGCTAATTTTAGCTCTAACACTGATGATCCACCTACAAATGTGAACTGACGTTCAAAAATAAAACATTTGAAAATGGACCATTTTCCACATTTCTGAAGCATGACGTAATGGTGGGGTGTTATCTATTTTGTCGAAAATCAGACGTTTTTGCTTGAACATTAAATGCCTCCAAATAGTATTTAATTCACTTCCCGAGCCCCTGGAAGCATGACAATCACTTTAAACATGCTAATTTTAGCTCTAACACTGATGATCCACCTACAAATGTGAACTGACGTTCAAAAATAAAACATTTGAAAACGGACCATTTTCCACATTTCTGAAGCATGACGTAGTGGGGGGGGTTTTATCTCTTTTGTCAAAAATAAGCTGTTTTTGCTTGAACATTAAATGCCTCCAAACAGAATTTAATTCACTTCCCGAGCCCCTAGAAGCATGAAAATCACTTTAAACATGCTAATTTTAGCTCTAAAACTGATGATCCACCTACAAATTTGAACTGACGTTCAAAAATAAAACATTTGAAAACGGACCATTTTCCACATTTCTGAAGCATGACGTAATGGGGGGGTGTTATCTCTTTTGTCAAAAATCAGCCGTTTTTGCTTGAACATTAAATGCCTCCAAATGGTATTTAATTAACTTCCCGGGGTGAAGAAACCCTTTTTGAGAACTCAGAGTGAGTAAATTGGCCATTATCATGCACTTTTAACCATTCCATAAATCTTGTGTTTAGGGCCCCTGGAAGCATGAAAATCACTTTAAACATGCTAATTTTAGCTCTAACACTGATGATCCACCTACAAATTTGACTTGACGTTCAAAAATAAAACATTTTAAAATGGACCATTTTCCACATTTCTGAAGCATGACGTAATGGGGGGGTGTTATCTCTTTTGTAAAAAAATCAGCCGTTTTTGCTTGAACATTAAATGCCTCCAAATGGTATTTATTTAACTTCCCGGGGTGAAGAAACCCTTTTTGAGAACTCAGAGTGAGTAAATTGGCCATTTTCATGCACTTTTAACCATTCCATAAATCTTGTGTTTAGGGCCCCTGGAAGCATGAAAATCACTTTAAACATGCTAATTTTAGCTTTAATACTGATGATCCACCTACAAATGTGAACTGACGTTCAAAAATAAAATATTTGAAAACGGAACATTTTCCACATTTCTGAAGCATGACGTAATGGGGGGGTGTTATCTCTTTTGTCGAAAATCAGTCGTTTTTGCTTGAACATTAAATGCCTCCAAATGGTATTTAATTAACTTCCCGGGGTGAAGAAACCCTTTTTGAGAACTCAGAGAGAGTAAATTGGCCATTTTCATGCACTTTTAACCGTTCCAGGAATCTTGTGTTTAGGGCTCCTGGAAGCATGAAAATCACTTTAAACATGCTAATTTTAGCTCTAACACTGATGATCCACCTACAAATGTGAACTGACGTTCAAAAATAAAACATTTGAAAACGGACCATTTTCCACATTTCTGAAGCATGACTTAATGGGGGTGGGTGTTATCTCTTTTGTCAAAAATCAACCGTTCTTGCTTGAACATTAAATGCCTCCAAATGGTATTTAATTAACTTCCCGAGCCCCTGGAAGCATGAGAATCACTTTAAACATGCTAATTTTAGCTCTAAAACTGATGATCCACCTACAAATGTGAACTGACGTTCAAAAATAAAACATTTGAAAACGGACCATTTTTCACATTTCTGAAGCATGAGGTAATGGGGGGTCATATCTCTTTTGTCGAAAATCAGCCGTTTTTGCTTGAACATTAAATGCCTTCAAATGGTATTTAATTAACTTCCCGTGGTGAAGAAACCCTTTTTGAGAACTCAGAGTGAGTAAATTGGCCATTTTCATGCACTTTTAACCATTCCATAAATCTTGTGTTTAGGGCCCCTGGAAGCATGAAAATCACTTTAAACATGCTAATTTTAGCTCTAACACTGATGATCCACCTACAAATGTGAACTGACGTTCAAAAATAAAATATTTGAAAATGGACCATTTTCCACATTTCTTAAGCATGACGTAATGGTGGGGTGTTATCTCTTTTGTCGAAAATCAGCCGTTTTTGCTTGAACATTAAATGCCTCCAAATGGTATTTAAATAACTTCCCGGCGTGAAGAAACCCTTTTTGAGACCTCAGAGTGAGTAAATTCGCCATTTTCATGCACTTTTCACCATTCCATAAATCTTGTGTTTAGGGCCCCTGGAAGCATGAAAATCACTTTAAACATGCTAATTTTAGCTCTAACACTGATGATCCACCTACAAATGTGAACTGACGTTCAAAAATAAAACATTTGAAAACGGACCATTTTCCACATTTCTGAAGCATGACGTAATGGGGGGGTGTTATCTCTTTTGTCAAAAATCAGCCGTTTTTGCTTGAACATTAAATGCCTCCAAATGGTATTTAATTAACTTCCCGGGGTGAAGAAACCCTTTTTGAGAACTCAGAGTGAGTAAATTGGCCATTATCATGCACTTTTAACCATTCCATAAATCTTGTGTTTAGGGCCCCTGGAAGCATGAAAATCACTTTAAACATGCTAATTTTAGCTCTAACACTGATGATCCACCTACAAATTTGACTTGAGGTTCAAAAATAAAACATTTTAAAATGGACCATTTTCCACATTTCTGAAGCATGACGTAATGGGGGGGTGTTATCTCTTTTGTAAAAAAATCAGCCGTTTTTGCTTGAACATTAAATGCCTCCAAATGGTATTTATTTAACTTCCCGGGGTGAAGAAACCCTTTTTGAGAACTCAGAGTGAGTAAATTGGCCATTTTCATGCACTTTTAACCATTCCATAAATCTTGTGTTTAGGGCCCCTGGAAGAATGAAAATCACTTTAAACATGCTAATTTTAGCTCTAACACTGATGATCCACCTACAAATGTGAACTGATGTTCAAAAATAAAACATTTGAAAAGGGACCATTTTCCACATTTCTGAAGCATGACGTAATGGGGGGGGTGTTATCTCTTTTGTCAAAAATCAGCCGTTTTTGCTTGAACATTAAATGCCTCCAAATGGTATTTAATTAACTTCCCGGGGTGAAGAAACCCTTTTTGAGAACTCAGAGTGAGTAAATTGGCCATTTTCATACACTTTTAACCATTCCATAAATCTTGTGTTTAGGGCCCCTGGAAGAATGAAAATCACTTTAAACATGCTAATTTTAGCTCTAACACTGATGATCCACCTACAAATGTGAACTGATGTTCAAAAATAAAACATTTGAAAAGGGACCATTTTCCACATTTCTGAAGCATGACGTAATGGTGGGGTGTTATCTATTTTGTCGAAAATCAGACGTTTTTGCTTGAACATTAAATGCCTCCAAATGGCATTTAATTAACTTCCCGGGGTGAAGAAACCCTTTTTGAGAACTCAGAGTGAGTAAATTGGCCATTTTCATACACTTTTAACCATTCCATAAATCTTGTGTTTAGGGCCCCTGGAAGAATGAAAATCACTTTAAACATGCTAATTTTAGCTCTAACACTGATGATCCACCTACAAATGTGAACTGACGTTCAAAAATAAAACATTTGAAAACTGACCATTTTCCACATTTCTGAAGCATGACGTAATGGGGGGGGGTGTTATCTCTTTTGTCAAAAATCACCCGTTTTTGCTTGAATATTAAATGCCTCCAAATGGTATTTAATTAACTTCCCGGGGTGAAGAAACCCTTTTTGAGAACTCAGAGTGAGTAAATTGGCCATTATCATGCACTTTTAACCATTCCATAAATCTTGTGTTTAGGGCCCCTGGAAGCATGAAAATCACTTTAAACATGCTAATTTTAGCTCTAACACTGATGATCCACCTACAAATGTGAACTGACGTTCAAAAATAAAACATTTTAAAATGGACCATTTTCCACATTTCTGAAGCATGACGTAATGGGGGGGTGTTATCACTTTTGTCAAAAATCAGCCGTTTTTGCTTGAATATTAAATGCCTCCAAATGGTATTTATTTAACTTCCCGGGGTGAAGAAACCCTTTTTGAGAACTCAGAGTGAGTAAATTGACCATTTTCATGCACTTTTAACCATTCCATAAATCTTGTGTTTAGGGCCCCTGGAAGAATGAAAATCAATTTAAACATGCTAATTTTAGCTCTAACACTGATGATCCACCTACAAATGTGAACTGATGTTCAAAAATAAAACATTTGAAAAGGGACCATTTTCCACATTTCTGAAGCATGACGTAATGGGGGGGGGTGTTATCTCTTTTGTAAAAAATCAGCCGTTTTTGCTTGAACATTAAATGCCTCCAAATGGTATTTAATTAACTTCCCGGGGTGAAGAAACCCTTTTTGAGAACTCAGAGTGAGTAAATTGGCCATTTTCATACACTTTTAACCATTCCATAAATCTTGTGTTTAGGGCCCCTGGAAGAATGAAAATCACTTTAAACATGCTAATTTTAGCTCTAACACTGATGATCCACCTACAAATGTGAACTGATGTTCAAAAATAAAACATTTGAAAAGGGACCATTTTCCACATTTCTGAAGCATGACGTAATGGTGGGGTGTTATCTATTTTGTCGAAAATCAGACGTTTTTGCTTGAACATTAAATGCCTCCAAATGGCATTTAATTAACTTCCCGGGGTGAAGAAACCCTTTTTGAGAACTCAGAGTGAGTAAATTGGCCATTTTCATACACTTTTAACCATTCCATAAATCTTGTGTTTAGGGCCCCTGGAAGAATGAAAATCACTTTAAACATGCTAATTTTAGCTCTAACACTGATGATCCACCTACAAATGTGAACTGACGTTCAAAAATAAAACATTTGAAAACTGACCATTTTCCACATTTCTGAAGCATGACGTAATGGGGGGGGGTGTTATCTCTTTTGTCAAAAATCACCCGTTTTTGCTTGAATATTAAATGCCTCCAAATGGTATTTAATTAACTTCCCGGGGTGAAGAAACCCTTTTTGAGAACTCAGAGTGAGTAAATTGGCCATTATCATGCACTTTTAACCATTCCATAAATCTTGTGTTTAGGGCCCCTGGAAGCATGAAAATCACTTTAAACATGCTAATTTTAGCTCTAACACTGATGATCCACCTACAAATGTGAACTGACGTTCAAAAATAAAACATTTTAAAATGGACCATTTTCCACATTTCTGAAGCATGACGTAATGGGGGGGTGTTATCACTTTTGTCAAAAATCAGCCGTTTTTGCTTGAATATTAAATGCCTCCAAATGGTATTTATTTAACTTCCCGGGGTGAAGAAACCCTTTTTGAGAACTCAGAGTGAGTAAATTGACCATTTTCATGCACTTTTAACCATTCCATAAATCTTGTGTTTAGGGCCCCTGGAAGCATGAAAATCAATTTAAACATGCTAATTTTAGCTCTAACACTGATGATCCACCTACAAATGTGAACTGACGTTCAAAAATAAAACATTTGAAAACGGACCATTTTCCACATTTCTGAAGCATGACGTAATGGGGGGGGGGGGGTTATCTCTTTTTTCAAAAATCAGCTGTTTTTGCTTGAACATTAAATGCCTCCAAATAGTATTTAATTCACTTCCGGAGCCCCTTGAAGCATGAAAATCACTTTAAACATGCTAATTTTAGCTCTAAAACTGAGGATCCACCTACAAATGTGAACTGATGTTCAAAAATAAAACATTTGAAAAGGGACCATTTTCCACATTTCTGAAGCATGACGTAATGGTCGGGTGTTATCTATTTTGTCGAAAATCAGACGTTTTTGCTTGAACATTAAATGCCTCCAAATGGCATTTAATTAACTTCCCGGGGTGAAGAAACCCTTTTTGAGAACTCAGAGTGAGTAAATTGGCAATTTTCATGCACTTTTCACCATTCCATAAATCTTGTGTTTAGGGCCCCTGGAAGCATGAAAATCACTTTAAACATGCTAATTTTAGCTCTAACACTGATGATCCACCTACAAATGTGAACTGACGTTCAAAAATAAAACATTTGAAAATGGACCATTTTCCACATTTCTGAAGCATGACGTAATGGGGGGTGTTATCTCTTTTGTCAAAAATCAGCCGTTTTTGCTTGAACATTAAATGCCTCCAAATGGTATTTATTTAACTTCCCTGGGTGAAGAAACCCTTTTTGAGAACTCAGAGTGACTAAATTGGCCATTTTCATGCACTTTTAACCATTCCCTAAATCTTGTGTTTAGGGCCCCTGGAAGCATGAAAATCACTTTAAACATGCTAATTTTAGCTCTAACACTGATGATCCACCTACAAATGTGAACTGACGTTCAAAAATAAAACATTTGAAAATGGACCATTTTCCACATTTCTGAAGCATGACGTAATGGTGGGGTGTTATCTATTTTGTCGAAAATCAGACGTTTTTGCTTGAACATTAAATGCCTCCAAATAGTATTTAATTCACTTCCCGAGCCCCTGGAAGCATGAAAATCACTTTAAACATGCTAATTTTAGCTCTAACACTGATGTTCCACCTACAAATGTGAACTGACGTTCAAAAATAAAATATTTGAAAACGGACCATTTTCCACATTTCTGAAGCATGACGTAATGGTGGGGTGTTATCTCTTTTGTCGAAAATCAGCCGTTTTTGCTTGAACATTAAATGCCTCCAAATGGTATTTATTTAACTTCCCGGGGTGAAGAAACCCTTTTTGAAAACTCAGAGTGAGTAAATTGGCCATTTTCATGCACTTTTAACCATTCCATAAATCTTGTGTTTAGGGCCCCTGGAAGCATGAAAATCACTTTAAACATGCTAATTTTAGCTTTAACACTGATGATCCACCTACAAATGTGAACTGACGTTCAAAAATAAAATATTTGAAAACGGACCATTTTCCACATTTCTGAAGCATGACGTAATGGGGGGGGTGTTATCTCTTTTTTCAAAAATCAGCTGTTTTTGCTTGAACATTAAATGCCTCCAAATAGTATTTAATTCACTTCCGGAGCCCCTTGAAGCATGAAAATCACTTTAAACATGCAAATTTTAGCTCTAAAACTGATGATCCACCTACAAATGTGAACTGATGTTCAAAAATAAAACATTTGAAAAGGGACCATTTTCCACATTTCTGAAGCATGACGTAATGGTGGGGTGTTATCTATTTTGTCGAAAATCAGACGTTTTTGCTTGAACATTAAATGCCTCCAAATGGCATTTAATTAACTTCCCGGGGTGAAGAAACCCTTTTTGAGAACTCAGAGTGAGTAAATTGGCAATTTTCATGCACTTTTCACCATTCCATAAATCTTGTGTTTAGGGCCCCTGGAAGCATGAAAATCACTTTAAACATGCTAATTTTAGCTCTAACACTGATGATCCACCTACAAATGTGAACTGACGTTCAAAAATAAAACATTTGAAAATGGACCATTTTCCACATTTCTGAAGCATGACGTAATGGGGGGTGTTATCTCTTTTGTCAAAAATCAGCCGTTTTTGCTTGAACATTAAATGCCTCCAAATGATATTTATTTAACTTCCCTGGGTGAAGAAACCCTTTTTGAGAACTCAGAGTGACTAAATTGGCCATTTTCATGCACTTTTAACCATTCCCTAAATCTTGTGTTTAGGGCCCCTGGAAGCATGAAAATCACTTTAAACATGCTAATTTTAGCTCTAACACTGATGATCCACCTACAAATGTGAACTGACGTTCAAAAATAAAACATTTGAAAATGGACCATTTTCCACATTTCTGAAGCATGACGTAATGGTGGGGTGTTATCTATTTTGTCGAAAATCAGACGTTTTTGCTTGAACATTAAATGCCTCCAAATAGTATTTAATTCACTTCCCGAGCCCCTGGAAGCATGACAATCACTTTAAACATGCTAATTTTAGCTCTAACACTGATGATCCACCTACAAATGTGAACTGACGTTAAAAAATAAAACATTTGAAAACGGACCATTTTCCACATTTCTGAAGCATGACGTCGTGGGGGGGGTTTTATCTCTTTTGTCAAAAATAAGCTGTTTTTGCTTGAACATTAAATGCCTCCAAACAGAATTTAATTCACTTCCCGAGCCCCTAGAAGCATGAAAATCACTTTAAACATGCTAATTTTAGCTCTAAAACTGATGATCCACCTACAAATTTGAACTGACGTTCAAAAATAAAACATTTGAAAACGGACCATTTTCCACATTTCTGAAGCATGACGTAATGGGGGGGTGTTATCTCTTTTGTCAAAAATCAGCCGTTTTTGCTTGAACATTAAATGCCTCCAAATGGTATTTAATTAACTTCCCGGGGTGAAGAAACCCTTTTTGAGAACTCAGAGTGAGTAAATTGGCCATTATCATGCACTTTTAACCATTCCATAAATCTTGTGTTTAGGGCCCCTGGAAGCATGAAAATCACTTTAAACATGCTAATTTTAGCTCTAACACTGATGATCCACCTACAAATTTGACTTGACGTTCAAAAATAAAACATTTTAAAATGGACCATTTTCCACATTTCTGAAGCATGACGTAATGGGGGGGTGTTATCTCTTTTGTAAAAAAATCAGCCGTTTTTCCTTGAACATTAAATGCCTCCAAATGGTATTTATTTAACTTCCCGGGGTGAAGAAACCCTTTTTGAGAACTCAGAGTGAGTAAATTGGCCATTTTCATGCACTTTTAACCATTCCATAAATCTTGTGTTTAGGGCCCCTGGAAGCATGAAAATCACTTTAAACATGCTAATTTTAGCTTTAATACTGATGATCCACCTACAAATGTGAACTGACGTTCAAAAATAAAATATTTGAAAACGGACCATTTTCCACATTTCTGAAGCATGACGTAATGGGGGGGTGTTATCTCTTTTGTCGAAAATCAGTCGTTTTTGCTTGAACATTAAATGCCTCCAAATGGCATTTAATTAACTTCCCGGGGTGAAGAAACCCTTTTTGAGAACTCAGAGTGAGTAAATTGGCCATTTTCATACACTTTTAACCATTCCATAAATCTTGTGTTTAGGGCCCCTGGAAGAATGAAAATCACTTTAAACATGCTAATTTTAGCTCTAACACTGATGATCCACCTACAAATGTGAACTGACGTTCAAAAATAAAACATTTGAAAACTGACCATTTTCCACATTTCTGAAGCATGACGTAATGGGGGGGGGTGTTATCTCTTTTGTCAAAAATCACCCGTTTTTGCTTGAATATTAAATGCCTCCAAATGGTATTTAATTAACTTCCCGGGGTGAAGAAACCCTTTTTGAGAACTCAGAGTGAGTAAATTGGCCATTATCATGCACTTTTAACCATTCCATAAATCTTGTGTTTAGGGCCCCTGGAAGCATGAAAATCACTTTAAACATGCTAATTTTAGCTCTAACACTGATGATCCACCTACAAATGTGAACTGACGTTCAAAAATAAAACATTTTAAAATGGACCATTTTCCACATTTCTGAAGCATGACGTAATGGGGGGGTGTTATCACTTTTGTCAAAAATCAGCCGTTTTTGCTTGAATATTAAATGCCTCCAAATGGTATTTATTTAACTTCCCGGGGTGAAGAAACCCTTTTTGAGAACTCAGAGTGAGTAAATTGACCATTTTCATGCACTTTTAACCATTCCATAAATCTTGTGTTTAGGGCCCCTGGAAGAATGAAAATCAATTTAAACATGCTAATTTTAGCTCTAACACTGATGATCCACCTACAAATGTGAACTGATGTTCAAAAATAAAACATTTGAAAAGGGACCATTTTCCACATTTCTGAAGCATGACGTAATGGGGGGGGGTGTTATCTCTTTTGTAAAAAATCAGCCGTTTTTGCTTGAACATTAAATGCCTCCAAATGGTATTTAATTAACTTCCCGGGGTGAAGAAACCCTTTTTGAGAACTCAGAGTGAGTAAATTGGCCATTTTCATACACTTTTAACCATTCCATAAATCTTGTGTTTAGGGCCCCTGGAAGAATGAAAATCACTTTAAACATGCTAATTTTAGCTCTAACACTGATGATCCACCTACAAATGTGAACTGATGTTCAAAAATAAAACATTTGAAAAGGGACCATTTTCCACATTTCTGAAGCATGACGTAATGGTGGGGTGTTATCTATTTTGTCGAAAATCAGACGTTTTTGCTTGAACATTAAATGCCTCCAAATGGCATTTAATTAACTTCCCGGGGTGAAGAAACCCTTTTTGAGAACTCAGAGTGAGTAAATTGGCCATTTTCATACACTTTTAACCATTCCATAAATCTTGTGTTTAGGGCCCCTGGAAGAATGAAAATCACTTTAAACATGCTAATTTTAGCTCTAACACTGATGATCCACCTACAAATGTGAACTGACGTTCAAAAATAAAACATTTGAAAACTGACCATTTTCCACATTTCTGAAGCATGACGTAATGGGGGGGGTGTTATCTCTTTTGTCAAAAATCACCCGTTTTTGCTTGAATATTAAATGCCTCCAAATGGTATTTAATTAACTTCCCGGGGTGAAGAAACCCTTTTTGAGAACTCAGAGTGAGTAAATTGGCCATTATCATGCACTTTTAACCATTCCATAAATCTTGTGTTTAGGGCCCCTGGAAGCATGAAAATCACTTTAAACATGCTAATTTTAGCTCTAACACTGATGATCCACCTACAAATGTGAACTGACGTTCAAAAATAAAACATTTTAAAATGGACCATTTTCCACATTTCTGAAGCATGACGTAATGGGGGGGTGTTATCACTTTTGTCAAAAATCAGCCGTTTTTGCTTGAATATTAAATGCCTCCAAATGGTATTAATTTAACTTCCCGGGGTGAAGAAACCCTTTTTGAGAACTCAGAGTGAGTAAATTGACCATTTTCATGCACTTTTAACCATTCCATAAATCTTGTGTTTAGGGCCCCTGGAAGCATGAAAATCAATTTAAACATGCTAATTTTAGCTCTAACACTGATGATCCACCTACAAATGTGAACTGACGTTCAAAAATAAAACATTTGAAAACGGACCATTTTCCACATTTCTGAAGCATGACGTAATGGGGGGGGGGGGGTTATCTCTTTTTTCAAAAATCAGCTGTTTTTGCTTGAACATTAAATGCCTCCAAATAGTATTTAATTCACTTCCGGAGCCCCTTGAAGCATGAAAATCACTTTAAACATGCTAATTTTAGCTCTAAAACTGAGGATCCACCTACAAATGTGAACTGATGTTCAAAAATAAAACATTTGAAAAGGGACCATTTTCCACATTTCTGAAGCATGACGTAATGGTCGGGTGTTATCTATTTTGTCGAAAATCAGACGTTTTTGCTTGAACATTAAATGCCTCCAAATGGCATTTAATTAACTTCCCGGGGTGAAGAAACCCTTTTTGAGAACTCAGAGTGAGTAAATTGGCAATTTTCATGCACTTTTCACCATTCCATAAATCTTGTGTTTAGGGCCCCTGGAAGCATGAAAATCACTTTAAACATGCTAATTTTAGCTCTAACACTGATGATCCACCTACAAATGTGAACTGACGTTCAAAAATAAAACATTTGAAAATGGACCATTTTCCACATTTCTGAAGCATGACGTAATGGGGGGTGTTATCTCTTTTGTCAAAAATCAGCCGTTTTTGCTTGAACATTAAATGCCTCCAAATGGTATTTATTTAACTTCCCTGGGTGAAGAAACCCTTTTTGAGAACTCAGAGTGACTAAATTGGCCATTTTCATGCACTTTTAACCATTCCCTAAATCTTGTGTTTAGGGCCCCTGGAAGCATGAAAATCACTTTAAACATGCTAATTTTAGCTCTAACACTGATGATCCACCTACAAATGTGAACTGACGTTCAAAAATAAAACATTTGAAAATGGACCATTTTCCACATTTCTGAAGCATGACGTAATGGTGGGGTGTTATCTATTTTGTCGAAAATCAGACGTTTTTGCTTGAACATTAAATGCCTCCAAATAGTATTTAATTCACTTCCCGAGCCCCTGGAAGCATGAAAATCACTTTAAACATGCTAATTTTAGCTCTAACACTGATGTTCCACCTACAAATGTGAACTGACGTTCAAAAATAAAACATTTGAAAACGGACCATTTTCCACATTTCTGAAGCATGACGTAGTGGGGGGGGGGTTTTATCTCTTTTGTCAAAAATAAGCTGTTTTTGCTTGAACATTAAATGCCTCCAAACAGAATTTAATTCACTTCCCGAGCCCCTAGAAGCATGAAAATCACTTTAAACATGCTAATTTTAGCTCTAAAACTGATGATCCACCTACAAATTTGAACTGACGTTCAAAAATAAAACATTTGAAAACGGACCATTTTCCACATTTCTGAAGCATGACGTAATGGGGGGGTGTTATCTCTTTTGTCAAAAATCAGCCGTTTTTGCTTGAACATTAAATGCCTCCAAATGGTATTTAATTAACTTCCCGGGGTGAAGAAACCCTTTTTGAGAACTCAGAGTGAGTAAATTGGCCATTATCATGCACTTTTAACCATTCCATAAATCTTGTGTTTAGGGCCCCTGGAAGCATGAAAATCACTTTAAACATGCTCATTTTAGCTCTAACACTGATGATCCACCTACAAATTTGACTTGACGTTCAAAAATAAAACATTTTAAAATGGACCATTTTCCACATTTCTGAAGCATGACGTAATGGGGGGGTGTTATCTCTTTTGTAAAAAAATCAGCCGTTTTTGCTTGAACATTAAATGCCTCCAAATGGTATTTATTTAACTTCCCGGGGTGAAGAAACCCTTTTTGAAAACTCAGAGTGAGTAAATTGGCCATTTTCATGCACTTTTAACCATTCCATAAATCTTGTGTTTAGGGCCCCTGGAAGCATGAAAATCACTTTAAACATGCTAATTTTAGCTTTAACACTGATGATCCACCTACAAATGTGAACTGACGTTCAAAAATAAAATATTTGAAAACGGACCATTTTCCACATTTCTGAAGCATGACGTAATGGGGGGGGGTGTTATCTCTTTTTTCAAAAATCAGCTGTTTTTGCTTGAACATTAAATGCCTCCAAATAGTATTTAATTCACTTCCGGAGCCCCTTGAAGCATGAAAATCACTTTAAACATGCAAATTTTAGCTCTAAAACTGATGATCCACCTACAAATGTGAACTGATGTTCAAAAATAAAACATTTGAAAAGGGACCATTTTCCACATTTCTGAAGCATGACGTAATGGTGGGGTGTTATCTATTTTGTCGAAAATCAGACGTTTTTGCTTGAACATTAAATGCCTCCAAATGGCATTTAATTAACTTCCCGGGGTGAAGAAACCCTTTTTGAGAACTCAGAGTGAGTAAATTGGCAATTTTCATGCACTTTTCACCATTCCATAAATCTTGTGTTTAGGGCCCCTGGAAGCATGAAAATCACTTTAAACATGCTAATTTTAGCTCTAACACTGATGATCCACCTACAAATGTGAACTGACGTTCAAAAATAAAACATTTGAAAATGGACCATTTTCCACATTTCTGAAGCATGACGTAATGGGGGGTGTTATCTCTTTTGTCAAAAATCAGCCGTTTTTGCTTGAACATTAAATGCCTCCAAATGATATTTATTTAACTTCCCTGGGTGAAGAAACCCTTTTTGAGAACTCAGAGTGACTAAATTGGCCATTTTCATGCACTTTTAACCATTCCCTAAATCTTGTGTTTAGGGCCCCTGGAAGCATGAAAATCACTTTAAACATGCTAATTTTAGCTCTAACACTGATGATCCACCTACAAATGTGAACTGACGTTCAAAAATAAAACATTTGAAAATGGACCATTTTCCACATTTCTGAAGCATGACGTAATGGTGGGGTGTTATCTATTTTGTCGAAAATCAGACGTTTTTGCTTGAACATTAAATGCCTCCAAATAGTATTTAATTCACTTCCCGAGCCCCTGGAAGCATGACAATCACTTTAAACATGCTAATTTTAGCTCTAACACTGATGATCCACCTACAAATGTGAACTGACGTTAAAAAATAAAACATTTGAAAACGGACCATTTTCCACATTTCTGAAGCATGACGTCGTGGGGGGGGTTTTATCTCTTTTGTCAAAAATAAGCTGTTTTTGCTTGAACATTAAATGCCTCCAAACAGAATTTAATTCACTTCCCGAGCCCCTAGAAGCATGAAAATCACTTTAAACATGCTAATTTTAGCTCTAAAACTGATGATCCACCTACAAATTTGAACTGACGTTCAAAAATAAAACATTTGAAAACGGACCATTTTCCACATTTCTGAAGCATGACGTAATGGGGGGGTGTTATCTCTTTTGTCAAAAATCAGCCGTTTTTGCTTGAACATTAAATGCCTCCAAATGGTATTTAATTAACTTCCCGGGGTGAAGAAACCCTTTTTGAGAACTCAGAGTGAGTAAATTGGCCATTATCATGCACTTTTAACCATTCCATAAATCTTGTGTTTAGGGCCCCTGGAAGCATGAAAATCACTTTAAACATGCTAATTTTAGCTCTAACACTGATGATCCACCTACAAATTTGACTTGACGTTCAAAAATAAAACATTTTAAAATGGACCATTTTCCACATTTCTGAAGCATGACGTAATGGGGGGGTGTTATCTCTTTTGTAAAAAAATCAGCCGTTTTTCCTTGAACATTAAATGCCTCCAAATGGTATTTATTTAACTTCCCGGGGTGAAGAAACCCTTTTTGAGAACTCAGAGTGAGTAAATTGGCCATTTTCATGCACTTTTAACCATTCCATAAATCTTGTGTTTAGGGCCCCTGGAAGCATGAAAATCACTTTAAACATGCTAATTTTAGCTTTAATACTGATGATCCACCTACAAATGTGAACTGACGTTCAAAAATAAAATATTTGAAAACGGACCATTTTCCACATTTCTGAAGCATGACGTAATGGGGGGGTGTTATCTCTTTTGTCGAAAATCAGTCGTTTTTGCTTGAACATTAAATGCCTCCAAATGGTATTTAATTAACTTCCCGGGGTGAAGAAACCCTTTTTGAGAACTCAGAGAGAGTAAATTGGCCATTTTCATGCACTTTTAACCGTTCCAGGAATCTTGTGTTTAGGGCTCCTGGAAGCATGAAAATCACTTTAAACATGCTAATTTTAGCTCTAACACTGATGATCCACCTACAAATGTGAACTGACGTTCAAAAATAAAACATTTGAAAACGGACCATTTTCCACATTTCTGAAGCATGACTTAATGGGGGTGGGTGTTATCTCTTTTGTCAAAAATCAACCGTTCTTGCTTGAACATTAAATGCCTCCAAATGGTATTTAATTAACTTCCCGAGCCCCTGGAAGCATGAGAATCACTTTAAACATGCTAATTTTAGCTCTAAAACTGATGATCCACCTACAAATGTGAACTGACGTTCAAAAATAAAACATTTGAAAACGGACCATTTTTCACATTTCTGAAGCATGAGGTAATGGGGGGTCATATCTCTTTTGTCGAAAATCAGCCGTTTTTGCTTGAACATTAAATGCCTTCAAATGGTATTTAATTAACTTCCCGTGGTGAAGAAACCCTTTTTGAGAACTCAGAGTGAGTAAATTGGCCATTTTCATGCACTTTTAACCATTCCATAAATCTTGTGTTTAGGGCCCCTGGAAGCATGAAAATCACTTTAAACATGCTAATTTTAGCTCTAACACTGATGATCCACCTACAAATGTGAACTGACGTTCAAAAATAAAATATTTGAAAATGGACCATTTTCCACATTTCTTAAGCATGACGTAATGGTGGGGTGTTATCTCTTTTGTCGAAAATCAGCCGTTTTTGCTTGAACATTAAATGCCTCCAAATGGTATTTAAATAACTTCCCGGCGTGAAGAAACCCTTTTTGAGACCTCAGAGTGAGTAAATTCGCCATTTTCATGCACTTTTCACCATTCCATAAATCTTGTGTTTAGGGCCCCTGGAAGCATGAAAATCACTTTAAACATGCTAATTTTAGCTCTAACACTGATGATCCACCTACAAATGTGAACTGACGTTCAAAAATAAAACATTTGAAAACGGACCATTTTCCACATTTCTGAAGCATGACGTAATGGGGGGGTTTTATCTCTTTTGTCAAAAATCAGCCGTTTTTGCTTGAACATTAAATGCCTCCAAATGGTATTTAATTAACTTCCCGGGGTGAAGAAACCCTTTTTGAGAACTCAGAGTGAGTAAATTGGCCATTATCATGCACTTTTAACCATTCCATAAATCTTGTGTTTAGGGCCCCTGGAAGCATGAAAATCACTTTAAACATGCTAATTTTAGCTCTAACACTGATGATCCACCTACAAATTTGACTTGAGGTTCAAAAATAAAACATTTTAAAATGGACCATTTTCCACATTTCTGAAGCATGACGTAATGGGGGGGTGTTATCTCTTTTGTAAAAAAATCAGCCGTTTTTGCTTGAACATTAAATGCCTCCAAATGGTATTTATTTAACTTCCCGGGGTGAAGAAACCCTTTTTGAGAACTCAGAGTGAGTAAATTGGCCATTTTCATGCACTTTTAACCATTCCATAAATCTTGTGTTTAGGGCCCCTGGAAGCATGAAAATCACTTTAAACATGCTAATTTTAGCTTTAACACTGATGATCCACCTACAAATGTGAACTGACGTTCAAAAATAAAATATTTGAAAACGGACCATTTTCCACATTTCTGAAGCATGACGTAATGGGGGGGTGTTATCACTTTTGTCAAAAATCAGCCGTTTTTGCTTGAACATTAAATGCCTCCAAATGGTATTTATTTAACTTCCCGGGGTGAAGAAACCCTTTTTGAGAACTCAGAGTGAGTAAATTGACCATTTTCATGCACTTTTCACCATTCCATAAATCTTGTGTTTAGGGCCCCTGGAAGCATGAAAATCACTTTAAACATGCTAATTTTAGCTCTAACACTGATGATCCACCTACAAATGTGAACTGACGTTCAAAAATAAAACATTTGAAAATGGACCATTTTCCACATTTCTGAAGCATGACGTAATGGGGGGTGTTATCTCTTTTGTCAAAAATCAGCCGTTTTTGCTTGAACATTAAATGCCTCCAAATGGTATTTATTTAACTTCCCTGGGTGAAGAAACCCTTTTTGAGAACTCAGAGTGACTAAATTGGCCATTTTCATGCACTTTTAACCATTCCCTAAATCTTGTGTTTAGGGCCCCTGGAAGCATGAAAATCACTTTAAACATGCTAATTTTAGCTCTAACACTGATGATCCACCTACAAATGTGAACTGACGTTCAAAAATAAAACATTTGAAAATGGACCATTTTCCACATTTCTGAAGCATGACGTAATGGTGGGGTGTTATCTATTTTGTCGAAAATCAGACGTTTTTGCTTGAACATTAAATGCCTCCAAATAGTATTTAATTCACTTCCCGAGCCCCTGGAAGCATGACAATCACTTTAAACATGCCAATTTTAGCTCTAACACTGATGATCCACCTACAAATGTGAACTGACGTTCAAAAATAAAACATTTGAAAACGGACCATTTTCCACATTTCTGAAGCATGACGTAGTGGGGGGGGTTTTATCTCTTTTGTCAAAAATAAGCTGTTTTTGCTTGAACATTAAATGCCTCCAAACAGAATTTAATTCACTTCCCGAGCCCCTAGAAGCATGAAAATCACTTTAAACATGCTAATTTTAGCTCTAAAACTGATGATCCACCTACAAATTTGAACTGACGTTCAAAAATAAAACATTTGAAAACGGACCATTTTCCACATTTCTGAAGCATGACGTAATGGGGGGGGTGTTATCTCTTTTGTCAAAAATCAGCCGTTTTTGCTTGAACATTAAATGCCTCCAAATGGTATTTAATTAACTTCCCGGGGTGAAGAAACCCTTTTTGAGAACTCAGAGTGAGTAAATTGGCCATTATCATGCACTTTTAACCATTCCATAAATCTTGTGTTTAGGGCCCCTGGAAGCATGAAAATCACTTTAAACATGCTAATTTTAGCTCTAACACTGATGATCCACCTACAAATTTGACTTGACGTTCAAAAATAAAACATTTTAAAATGGACCATTTTCCACATTTCTGAAGCATGACGTAATGGGGGGGTGTTATCTCTTTTGTAAAAAAATCAGCCGTTTTTGCTTGAACATTAAATGCCTCCAAATGGTATTTATTTAACTTCCCGGGGTGAAGAAACCCTTTTTGAGAACTCAGAGTGAGTAAATTGGCCATTTTCATGCACTTTTAACCATTCCATAAATCTTGTGTTTAGGGCCCCTGGAAGCATGAAAATCACTTTAAACATGCTAATTTTAGCTTTAACACTGATGATCCACCTACAAATGTGAACTGACGTTCAAAAATAAAATATTTGAAAACGGACCATTTTCCACATTTCTGAAGCATGACGTAATGGGGGGGTGTTATCTCTTTTGTCGAAAATCAGCCGTTTTTGCTTGAACATTAAATGCCTCCAAATGGTATTTAATTAACTTCCCGGGGTGAAGAAACCCTTTTTGAGAACTCAGAGAGAGTAAATTGGCCATTTTCATGCACTTTTAACCGTTCCAGGAATCTTGTGTTTAGGGCTCCTGGAAGCATGAAAATCACTTTAAACATGCTAATTTTAGCTCTAACACTGATGATCCACCTACAAATGTGAACTGACGTTCAAAAATAAAACATTTGAAAACGGACCATTTTCCACATTTCTGAAGCATGACTTAATGGGGGTGGGTGTTATCTCTTTTGTCAAAAATCAACCGTTCTTGCTTGAACATTAAATGCCTCCAAATGGTATTTAATTAACTTCCCGAGCCCCTGGAAGCATGAGAATCACTTTAAACATGCTAATTTTAGCTCTAAAACTGATGATCCACCTACAAATGTGAACTGACGTTCAAAAATAAAACATTTGAAAACGGACCATTTTTCACATTTCTGAAGCATGAGGTAATGGGGGGTCATATCTCTTTTGTCGAAAATCAGCCGTTTTTGCTTGAACATTAAATGCCTTCAAATGGTATTTAATTAACTTCCCGTGGTGAAGAAACCCTTTTTGAGAACTCAGAGTGAGTAAATTGGCCATTTTCATGCACTTTTAACCATTCCATAAATCTTGTGTTTAGGGCCCCTGGAAGCATGAAAATCACTTTAAACATGCTAATTTTAGCTCTAACACTGATGATCCACCTACAAATGTGAACTGACGTTCAAAAATAAAATATTTGAAAATGGACCATTTTCCACATTTCTTAAGCATGACGTAATGGTGGGGTGTTATCTCTTTTGTCGAAAATCAGCCGTTTTTGCTTGAACATTAAATGCCTCCAAATGGTATTTAAATAACTTCCCGGCGTGAAGAAACCCTTTTTGAGACCTCAGAGTGAGTAAATTCGCCATTTTCATGCACTTTTCACCATTCCATAAATCTTGCGTTTAGGGCCCCTGGAAGCATGAAAATCACTTTAAACATGCTAATTTTAGCTCTAACACTGATGATCCACCTACAAATGTGAACTGACGTTCAAAAATAAAACATTTGAAAACGGACCATTTTCCACATTTCTGAAGCATGACGTAATGGGGGGTGTGATCTCTTTTGTCAAAAATCTGCCCTTTTTCGCTTGAACATTAAATGCCTCCAAATGGTATTTAATTAACTTCCCGGGGTGAAGAAACCCTTTTTGAGAACTCAGAGTGAGTAAATTCGCCATTTTCATGCACTTTTAACCATTCCATAAATCTTGTGTTTAGGGCCCCTGGAAGCATGAAAATCACTTTAAACATGCTAATTTTAGCTCTAACACTGATGATCCACCTACAAATGTGAACTGACGTTCAAAAATAAAACATTTGAAAACGGACCATTTTCCACATTTCTGAAGCATGACGTATTGGGGGGGGGTGTTATCTCTTTTGTCAAAAATCAGCCGTTTTTGCTTGAACATTAAATGCCTCCAAATGGTATTTAATTAACTTCCCGGGGTGAAGAAACCCTTTTTGAGAACTCAGAGTGAGTAAATTGGCCATTATCATGCACTTTTACCCATTCCATAAATCTTGTGTTTAGGGCCCCTGGAAGCATGAAAATCACTTTAAACATGCTAATTTTAGCTCTAACACTGATGATCCACCTACAAATGTGAACTGACGTTCAAAAATAAAATATTTGAAAATGGACCATTTTCCACATTTCTTAAGCATGACGTAATGGTGGGGTGTTATCTCTTTTGTCGAAAATCAGCCTTTTTTTCTTGAACATTAAATGCCTCCAAATGGTATTTAAATAACTTCCCGGCGTGAAGAAACCCTTTTTGAGACCTCAGAGTGAGTAAATTGGCCATTTTCATGCACTTTTAACCGTTCCAGAAATCTTGTGTTTAGGGCTCCTGGAAGCATGAAAATCACTTTAAACATGCTAATTTTAGCTCTAACACTGATGATCCACCTACAAATGTGAACTGACGTTCAAAAATAAAACATTTGAAAACGGACCATTTTCCACATTTCTGAAGCATGACGTAATGGGGGGGTGTTATCTCTTTTGTCAAAAATCAACCGTTCTTGCTTGAACATTAAATGCCTCCAAATGGTATTTAATTAACTTCCAGAGCCCCTGGAAGTATGAGAATCACTTTAAACATGCTAATTTTAGCTCTAAAACTGATGATCCACCTACAAATGTGAACTGACGTTCAAAAATAAAACATTTGAAAACAGACCATTTTCCACATTTCTGAAGCATGACATAATGGGGGGGTGTTATCTCTTTTGTTGAAAATCAGCTGTTTTTGCTTGAACATTAAATGCCTCCAAATGGTATTTAATTAACTTCCCGGGGTAAAGAAACCCTTTTTGAGAACTCAGAGTGAGTAAATTGGCCATTTTCATGCACTTATAACCATTCCATAAATCTTGTGTTTAGGGCCCCTGGAAGCATGAAAATCACTTTAAACATTCTAATTTTAGCTCTAACACTGATGATCCACCTACAAATGTGAACTGACGTTCAAAAATAAAACATTTGAAAATGCACCATTTTCCACATTTCTGAAGCATGACGTAATGGGGGGTGTTATCTCTTTTGTCAAAAATCAGCCGTTTTTGCTTGAACATTAAATGCCTCCAAATGGTATTTAAATAACTTCCCGGGGTGAAGAAACCCTTTTTGAGAACTCAGAGTGAGTAAATTGGCCATTTTCATGCACTTTTAACCATTCCACAAATCTTAAGTTTAGGGCCCCTGGAAGCATGAAAATCACTTTAAACATGCTAATTTAAGCTCTAACACTGATGATCAACCTACAAATGTGAACTGACGTTCAAAAATAAAACATGTGAAAACGGACCATTTTCCACATTTCTGAAGCCTGACGTAATGGGGGGGTGTTATCTCTTTTGTCGAAAATCAGCCGTTTTTGCTTGAACATTAAATGCCTCCAAATGGTATTTAATTCACTTCTCGAGCCCCTGGAAGCATGAAAATCACTTTAAACATGCTAATTTTAGCTCTAACACTGATGATCCACCTACAAATGTGAACTGATGTTCAAAAATGAAACATTTGAAAACGGACCATTCTCCACATTTCTGAAGCATGACGTAATGGGGGGGTGTTATCTCTTTTGTCGAAAATCAGCCGTTTTTGCTTGAACATTAAATGCCTCCAAATGGTATTTAATTAACTTCCCGGGGTGAAGAAACCCTTTTTAAGAACTCAGAGTGAGTAAATTGGCCATTTTCATGCACTTTTAACCATTCCATAAATCTTGTGTTTAGGGCCCCTGGAAGCATGAAAATCACTTTAAACTTGCTAATTTTAGCTTTAACACTGATGATCAACCTACAAATGTGAACTGACGTTCAAAAATATGACATTTGAAAACGGACCATTTTCCACATTTCTGAAGCATGACGTAATGGGGGGGTGTTATCTCTTTTGTCGAAAATCAGCCCTTTTTGCTTGAGCATTAAATGCCTCCAAATGGTATTTAATTCACTTCCCGAGCCCCTGGAAGCATGAAAATCACTTTAAACATGCTAATTTTAGCTCTAACACTGATGATCCACCTACAAATGTGAACTGACGTTCAAAAATAAAACATTTGAAAACGGACCATTTTCCATATTTCTGAAGCATGACGTAATGGGGGGGTGTTATCTCTTTTGTCGAAAATCAGCCGTTTTTGCTTGAACATTAAATGCCTCCAAATGGTATTTAATTAACTTCCCGGGGGTGAAGACACCCTTTTTGAGAACTCAGAGTGAGTAAATTGGCCATTTTCATGCATTTTTAACCATTCCATAAATCTTGTGTTTAGTGCCCCTGGAAGCATGAAAATCACTTTAAACATGCTAATTTAAGCTCTAACACTGATGATCAACCTACAAATGTGAACTGACGTTCAAAAATAAAACATTTGAAAACGGACAATTTTCCACATTTCTGAAGCATGACGTAATTGGGGGGTGTTATCTCTTTTGTCGGAAATCAGCCGTTTTTGCTTGAACATTAAATGCCTCCAAATGGTATTTAATTCACTTCCTGAGCCCCTGGAAGCATGAAAATCACTTTAAACATGCAAATTTTAGCTCTAACACTGATGATCCACCTGCAAATGTGAACTGATGTTCAAAAATAAAACTCTTGAAAACGGACCATTCTCCACATTTCTGAAGCATGACATAATGGGGGGGTGTTATCTCTTTTGTCGAAAATCAGCCGTTTTTGCTTGAACATTAAATGCCTCCAAATGGTATTTAATTAACTTCCCGGGGTGAAGAAACACTTTTTGAGAACTCAGAGTGAGTAAATTGGCCATTTTCATGCACTTTTAACCATTCCATAAATCTTGTGTTTAGTGCCCCTGGAAGCATGAAAATCACTTTAAACATGCTAATTTTAGCTCTAACACTGATGATCAACCTACAAATGTGAACTGACGTTAAAAAATAAAACATTTGAAAACAGACCATTTTCCACATTTCTGAAGCATGACGTAATGGGGGGGTGTTATCTCTTTTGTCGGAAATCAGCCGTTTTTGCTTGAACATTAAATGCCTCCAAATGGTATTTAATTCACTTCCCGAGCCCCTGGAAGCATGAAAATCACTTTAAATATGCTAATTTAAGCTCTAACACTGACGATCCACCTACAAATGTGAACTGACGTTCAAAAATAAAACATTTGAAAACAGACCATTTTCCACATTTCTGAAGCATGACGTAATGGGGGGGGTGTTATCTCTTTTGTCGAAAATCAGCCGTTTTTGCTTGAACATTAAATGCCTCCAAATGGTATTTAATTCACTTCCCGAGCCCCTGGAAGCATGAAAATCACTTTAAACATGCAAATTTTAGCTCTAACACTGATGATCCACCTACAAATGTGAACTGATGTTCAAAAATAAAACATTTGAAAACGGACCATTCTCCACATTTCTGAAGCATGACGTAATGGGGGCGTGTTATCTCTTTTGTCCAAAATCAGCCGTTTTTGCTTGAACATTAAATGCCTCCAAATGGTATTTAATTAACTTCCCGGGGTGAAGAAACACTTTTTGAGAACTGAGAGTGAGTAAATTGGCCATTTTCATGCACTTTTAACCATTCCATAAATCTTGTGTTTAGGGCCCCTGAAAGCATGAAAATCACTTTAAACATGCTAATTTTAGCTCTAACACTGATGATCAACCTACAAATGTGAACTGCCGTTCAAAAATAAAACATTTGAAAACTGACCATTTTCCACATTTCTGAAGCATGACGTAATGGGGGGGGTGTTATCTCTTTTGTCGAAAATCAGCCGTTTTTGCTTGAACATTAAATGCCTCCAAATGGTATTTAATTCACTTCCCGAGCCCCTGGAAGCATGAAAATCACTTTAAACATGCTAATTTTAGCTCTAACACTGATGATCCACCTACAAATGTGAACTGACGTTCAAAAATAAAACATTTGAAAACGGACCATTTTCAACATTTCTGAAGCATGACGTAATGGGGGGGTGTTATCTCTTTTGTCGAAAATCAGCCGTTTTTGCTTGAACATTAAATGCCTCCAAATGGTATTTAATTAACCTCCCGGGGTGAAGAAACCCTTTTTGAGAACTCAGAGTGAGTAAATTGGCCATTTTCATGCACTTTTAACCATTCCATAAATCTTGTGTTTAGGGCCCCTGGAAGCATGAAAATCACTTTAAACATGCTAATTTTAGCTCTAACACTGATGATCAACCTACAAATGTGAACTGACGTTCTAAAATAAAACATTTGAAAACGGACCATTTGCCACATTTCTGAAGCATGACGTAATGGGGGGGTGTTATCTCTTTTGTCGAAAATCAGCCGTTTTTGCTTGAACATTAAATGCCTCCAAATGGTATTTAATTCACTTCCCGCGCCACTGGAAGCATGAAAATCACTTTAAACATGCTAATTTTAGCTCTAACACTGATGATCCACCTACAAATGTGAACTGATGTTCAAAAATAAAACATTTTAAAACGGACCATTCTCCACATTTCTGAAGCATGACGTAATGGGGGGGGTGTTATCTCTTTTGTCGAAAATCAGCCGTTTTTGCTTGAACATTAAATGCCTCCAAATGGTATTTAATTAACTTCCCGGGGTGAAGAAACCCTTTTTGAGAACTCAGAGTGAGTAAATTGGCCATTTTCATGCACTTTTAACCATTCCATAAATCTTGTGTTTAGTGCCCCTGGAAGCATGAAAATCACTTTAAACATGCTAATTTTAGCTCTAACACTGATGATCAACCTACAAATGTGAACTGACGTTCAAAAATAAAACATGTGAAAACGGACCATTTTCCACATTTCTGAAGCCTGACGTAATGGGGGGGTGTTATCTCTTTTGTCGAAAATCAGCCGTTTTTGCTTGAACATTAAATGCCTCCAAATGGTATTTAATTCACTCCCCGAGCCCCTGGAAGCATAAAAATCACTTTAAACATGCTAATTTTAGCTCTAACACTGATGATCCACCTACAAATGTGAACTGATGTTCAAAAATAAAACATTTGAAAACGGACCATTCTCCACATTTCTGAAGCATGGCGTAATGGGGGGGGGTGTTATCTCTTTTGTCGAAAATCAGCCGTTTTTGCTTGAACATTAAATGCCTCCAAATGGTATTTAATTAACTTCCCGGGGTGAAGAAACCCTTTTTGAGAACTCAGAGTGAGTAAATTGGCCATTTTCATGCACTTTTAACCATTCCATAAATCTTGTGTTTAGGGCCCCTGGAAGCATGAAAATCACTTTAAACATGCTAATTTTAGCTCTAACACTGATGATCAACCTACAAATGTGAACTGACGTTCAAAAATAAAACATTTGAAAACGGACCATTTTCCACATTTCTGAAGCATGACGTAATGGGGGGGTGTTATCTCTTTCGTCGAAAATCAGCCGTTTTTGCTTGAACATTAAATGCCTCCAAATGGTATTAAATTCACTTCCGAGCCCCTGGAAGCATGAAAATCACTTTAAACATGCTAATTTTAGCTCTAACACTGATTATCCACCTACAAATGTGAACTGACGTTCAAAAATAAAACATTTGAAAACGGACCATTTTCCACATTTCTGAAGCATGACTTAATGGGGGTGGGTGTTATCTCTTTTGTCAAAAATCAACCGTTCTTGCTTGAACATTAAATGCCTCCAAATGGTATTTAATTAACTTCCCGAGCCCCTGGAAGCATGAGAATCACTTTAAACATGCTAATTTTAGCTCTAAAACTGATGATCCACCTACAAATGTGAACTGACGTTCAAAAATAAAACATTTGAAAACGGACCATTTTTCACATTTCTGAAGCATGAGGTAATGGGGGGTCATATCTCTTTTGTCGAAAATCAGCCGTTTTTGCTTGAACATTAAATGCCTTCAAATGGTATTTAATTAACTTCCCGTGGTGAAGAAACCCTTTTTGAGCACTCAGAGTGAGTAAATTGGCCATTTTCATGCACTTTTAACCATTCCATAAATCTTGTGTTTAGGGCCCCTGGAAGCATGAAAATCACTTTAAACATGCTAATTTTAGCTCTAACACTGATGATCCACCTACAAATGTGAACTGACGTTCAAAAATAAAACATTTGAAAACTGACCATTTTCCACATTTCTGAAGCATGACGTAATGGGGGGTGTGATCTCTTTTGTCAAAAATCAGCCGTTTTTGCTTGAACATTAAATGCCTCCAAATGGTATTTAATTAACTTCCCGGGGTAAAGAAACCCTTTTTGAGAACTCAGAGTGAGTAAATTGGCCATTTTCATGCACTTTTAACCATTCCATAAATCTTGTGTTTAGGGCCCCTGGAAGCATGAAAATCACTTTAAACATGCTAATTTTAGCTCTAACACTGATGATCCACCTACAAATGTGAACTGACGTTCAAAAATAAAACATTTGAAAACGGACCATTTTCCACATTTCTGAAGCATGATGTAATGGGGGGGGGTGTTCTCTCTTTTGTCAAAAATCAACCGTTCTTGCTTGAACATTAAATGCCTCCAAATGGTATTTAATTAACTTCCAGAGCCCCTGGAAGTATGAGAATCACTTTAAACATGCTAATTTTAGCTCTAAAACTGATGATCCACCTACAAATGTGAACTGACGTTCAAAAATAAAACATTTGAAAACGGATCATTTTCCACATTTCTGAAGCATGACGTAATGGGGGGGTGTTATCTCTTTTGTCAAAAATCAGCCGTTTTTGCTTGAACATTAAATGCCTCCAAATGGTATTTAATTAACTTCCCGGGGTGAAGAAACCCTTTTTGAGAACTCAGAGTGAGTAATTTGGCCATTTTCATGCACTTTTAACCATTCCATAAATCTTGTGTTTAGGGCCCCTGGAAGAATGAAAATCACTTTAAACATGCTAATTTTAGCTCTAACACTGATGATCCACCTACAAATGTGAACTGACGTTCAAAAATAAAACATTTGAAAACGGACCATTTTCCACATTTCTGAAGCATGACGTAATGGGGGGGGGGGTGTTATCTCTTTTGTCAAAAATCAGCCATTTTTGCTTGAACATTAAATGCCTCCAAATGGTATTTAATTAACTTCCCAGGGTGAAGAAACCCTTTTTGAGAACTCAGAGTGAGTAAATTGGCCATTATCATGCACTTTTAACCATTCCATAAATCTTGTGTTTAGGGCCCCTGGAAGCATGAAAATCACTTTAAACATGCTAATTTTAGCTCTAACACTGATGATCCACCTACAAATGTGAACTGACGTTCAAAAATAAAACATTTTAAAATGGACCATTTTCCACATTTCTGAAGCATGACGTAATGGGGGGGTGTTATCACTTTTGTCAAAAATCAGCCGTTTTTGCTTGAACATTAAATGCCTCCAAATGGTATTTATTTAACTTCCCGGGGTGAAGAAACCCTTTTTGAGAACTCAGAGTGAGTAAATTGGCCATTTTCATGCACTTTTAACCATTCTATAAATCTTGTGTTTAGGGCCTCTGGAAGCATGAAAATCACTTTGAACATGCTAATTTTAGCTCTAACACTGATGATCCACCTACAAATGTGAACTGACGTTCAAAAATAAAACATTTGAAAACGGACCATTTTCCACATTTCTAAAGCATGACATAATGGGGGGGTGTTATCTCTTTTGTTGAAAATCAGCTGTTTTTGCTTGAACATTAAATGCCTCCAAATGGTATTTAATTTACTTCCCGGGGTAAAGAAACCCTTTTTGAGAACTCAGAGTGAGTAAATTGGCCATTTTCATGCACTTATAACCATTCCATAAATCTTGTGTTTAGGGCCCCTGGAAGCATGAAAATCACTTTAAACATGCTAATTTTAGCTCTAACACTGATGATCCACCTACAAATGTGAACTGACGTTCAAAAATAAAACATTTGAAAATGCACCATTTTCCACATTTCTGAAGCATGACGTAATGGGGGGTGTTATCTCTTTTGTCAAAAATCAGCCGTTTTTGCTTGAACATTAAATGCCTCCAAATGGTATTTAAATAACTTCCCGGGGTGAAGAAACCCTTTTTGAGAACTCAGAGTGAGTAAATTGGCCATTTTCATGCACTTTTAACCATTCCACAAATCTTAAGTTTAGGGCCCCTGGAAGCATGAAAATCACTTTAAACATGCTAATTTAAGCTCTAACACTGATGATCAACCTACAAATGTGAACTGACGTTCAAAAATAAAACATGTGAAAACGGACCATTTTCCACATTTCTGAAGCCTGACGTAATGGGGGGGTGTTATCTCTTTTGTCGAAAATCAGCCGTTTTTGCTTGAACATTAAATGCCTCCAAATGGTATTTAATTCACTTCTCGAGCCCCTGGAAGCATGAAAATCACTTTAAACATGCTAATTTTAGCTCTAACACTGATGATCCACCTACAAATGTGAACTGATGTTCAAAAATGAAACATTTGAAAACGGACCATTCTCCACATTTCTGAAGCATGACGTAATGGGGGGGTGTTATCTCTTTTGTCGAAAATCAGCCGTTTTTGCTTGAACATTAAATGCCTCCAAATGGTATTTAATTAACTTCCCGGGGTGAAGAAACCCTTTTTAAGAACTCAGAGTGAGTAAATTGGCCATTTTCATGCACTTTTAACCATTCCATAAATCTTGTGTTTAGGGCCCCTGGAAGCATGAAAATCACTTTAAACTTGCTAATTTTAGCTTTAACACTGATGATCAACCTACAAATGTGAACTGACGTTCAAAAATATGACATTTGAAAACGGACCATTTTCCACATTTCTGAAGCATGACGTAATGGGGGGGTGTTATCTCTTTTGTCGAAAATCAGCCCTTTTTGCTTGAGCATTAAATGCCTCCAAATGGTATTTAATTCACTTCCCGAGCCCCTGGAAGCATGAAAATCACTTTAAACATGCTAATTTTAGCTCTAACACTGATGATCCACCTACAAATGTGAACTGACGTTCAAAAATAAAACATTTGAAAACGGACCATTTTCCATATTTCTGAAGCATGACGTAATGGGGGGGTGTTATCTCTTTTGTCGAAAATCAGCCGTTTTTGCTTGAACATTAAATGCCTCCAAATGGTATTTAATTAACTTCCCGGGGGTGAAGACACCCTTTTTGAGAACTCAGAGTGAGTAAATTGGCCATTTTCATGCATTTTTAACCATTCCATAAATCTTGTGTTTAGTGCCCCTGGAAGCATGAAAATCACTTTAAACATGCTAATTTAAGCTCTAACACTGATGATCAACCTACAAATGTGAACTGACGTTCAAAAATAAAACATTTGAAAACGGACAATTTTCCACATTTCTGAAGCATGACGTAATTGGGGGGTGTTATCTCTTTTGTCGGAAATCAGCCGTTTTTGCTTGAACATTAAATGCCTCCAAATGGTATTTAATTCACTTCCTGAGCCCCTGGAAGCATGAAAATCACTTTAAACATGCAAATTTTAGCTCTAACACTGATGATCCACCTGCAAATGTGAACTGATGTTCAAAAATAAAACTCTTGAAAACGGACCATTCTCCACATTTCTGAAGCATGACATAATGGGGGGGTGTTATCTCTTTTGTCGAAAATCAGCCGTTTTTGCTTGAACATTAAATGCCTCCAAATGGTATTTAATTAACTTCCCGGGGTGAAGAAACACTTTTTGAGAACTCAGAGTGAGTAAATTGGCCATTTTCATGCACTTTTAACCATTCCATAAATCTTGTGTTTAGTGCCCCTGGAAGCATGAAAATCACTTTAAACATGCTAATTTTAGCTCTAACACTGATGATCAACCTACAAATGTGAACTGACGTTAAAAAATAAAACATTTGAAAACAGACCATTTTCCACATTTCTGAAGCATGACGTAATGGGGGGGTGTTATCTCTTTTGTCGGAAATCAGCCGTTTTTGCTTGAACATTAAATGCCTCCAAATGGTATTTAATTCACTTCCCGAGCCCCTGGAAGCATGAAAATCACTTTAAATATGCTAATTTAAGCTCTAACACTGACGATCCACCTACAAATGTGAACTGACGTTCAAAAATAAAACATTTGAAAACAGACCATTTTCCACATTTCTGAAGCATGACGTAATGGGGGGGGTGTTATCTCTTTTGTCGAAAATCAGCCGTTTTTGCTTGAACATTAAATGCCTCCAAATGGTATTTAATTCACTTCCCGAGCCCCTGGAAGCATGAAAATCACTTTAAACATGCAAATTTTAGCTCTAACACTGATGATCCACCTACAAATGTGAACTGATGTTCAAAAATAAAACATTTGAAAACGGACCATTCTCCACATTTCTGAAGCATGACGTAATGGGGGCGTGTTATCTCTTTTGTCCAAAATCAGCCGTTTTTGCTTGAACATTAAATGCCTCCAAATGGTATTTAATTAACTTCCCGGGGTGAAGAAACACTTTTTGAGAACTGAGAGTGAGTAAATTGGCCATTTTCATGCACTTTTAACCATTCCATAAATCTTGTGTTTAGGGCCCCTGAAAGCATGAAAATCACTTTAAACATGCTAATTTTAGCTCTAACACTGATGATCAACCTACAAATGTGAACTGCCGTTCAAAAATAAAACATTTGAAAACTGACCATTTTCCACATTTCTGAAGCATGACGTAATGGGGGGGGTGTTATCTCTTTTGTCGAAAATCAGCCGTTTTTGCTTGAACATTAAATGCCTCCAAATGGTATTTAATTCACTTCCCGAGCCCCTGGAAGCATGAAAATCACTTTAAACATGCTAATTTTAGCTCTAACACTGATGATCCACCTACAAATGTGAACTGACGTTCAAAAATAAAACATTTGAAAACGGACCATTTTCAACATTTCTGAAGCATGACGTAATGGGGGGGTGTTATCTCTTTTGTCGAAAATCAGCCGTTTTTGCTTGAACATTAAATGCCTCCAAATGGTATTTAATTAACCTCCCGGGGTGAAGAAACCCTTTTTGAGAACTCAGAGTGAGTAAATTGGCCATTTTCATGCACTTTTAACCATTCCATAAATCTTGTGTTTAGGGCCCCTGGAAGCATGAAAATCACTTTAAACATGCTAATTTTAGCTCTAACACTGATGATCAACCTACAAATGTGAACTGACGTTCTAAAATAAAACATTTGAAAACGGACCATTTGCCACATTTCTGAAGCATGACGTAATGGGGGGGTGTTATCTCTTTTGTCGAAAATCAGCCGTTTTTGCTTGAACATTAAATGCCTCCAAATGGTATTTAATTCACTTCCCGCGCCACTGGAAGCATGAAAATCACTTTAAACATGCTAATTTTAGCTCTAACACTGATGATCCACCTACAAATGTGAACTGATGTTCAAAAATAAAACATTTTAAAACGGACCATTCTCCACATTTCTGAAGCATGACGTAATGGGGGGGGTGTTATCTCTTTTGTCGAAAATCAGCCGTTTTTGCTTGAACATTAAATGCCTCCAAATGGTATTTAATTAACTTCCCGGGGTGAAGAAACCCTTTTTGAGAACTCAGAGTGAGTAAATTGGCCATTTTCATGCACTTTTAACCATTCCATAAATCTTGTGTTTAGTGCCCCTGGAAGCATGAAAATCACTTTAAACATGCTAATTTTAGCTCTAACACTGATGATCAACCTACAAATGTGAACTGACGTTCAAAAATAAAACATGTGAAAACGGACCATTTTCCACATTTCTGAAGCCTGACGTAATGGGGGGGTGTTATCTCTTTTGTCGAAAATCAGCCGTTTTTGCTTGAACATTAAATGCCTCCAAATGGTATTTAATTCACTCCCCGAGCCCCTGGAAGCATAAAAATCACTTTAAACATGCTAATTTTAGCTCTAACACTGATGATCCACCTACAAATGTGAACTGATGTTCAAAAATAAAACATTTGAAAACGGACCATTCTCCACATTTCTGAAGCATGGCGTAATGGGGGGGGGTGTTATCTCTTTTGTCGAAAATCAGCCGTTTTTGCTTGAACATTAAATGCCTCCAAATGGTATTTAATTAACTTCCCGGGGTGAAGAAACCCTTTTTGAGAACTCAGAGTGAGTAAATTGGCCATTTTCATGCACTTTTAACCATTCCATAAATCTTGTGTTTAGGGCCCCTGGAAGCATGAAAATCACTTTAAACATGCTAATTTTAGCTCTAACACTGATGATCAACCTACAAATGTGAACTGACGTTCAAAAATAAAACATTTGAAAACGGACCATTTTCCACATTTCTGAAGCATGACGTAATGGGGGGGTGTTATCTCTTTCGTCGAAAATCAGCCGTTTTTGCTTGAACATTAAATGCCTCCAAATGGTATTAAATTCACTTCCGAGCCCCTGGAAGCATGAAAATCACTTTAAACATGCTAATTTTAGCTCTAACACTGATTATCCACCTACAAATGTGAACTGACGTTCAAAAATAAAACATTTGAAAACGGACCATTTTCCACATTTCTGAAGCATGACTTAATGGGGGTGGGTGTTATCTCTTTTGTCAAAAATCAACCGTTCTTGCTTGAACATTAAATGCCTCCAAATGGTATTTAATTAACTTCCCGAGCCCCTGGAAGCATGAGAATCACTTTAAACATGCTAATTTTAGCTCTAAAACTGATGATCCACCTACAAATGTGAACTGACGTTCAAAAATAAAACATTTGAAAACGGACCATTTTTCACATTTCTGAAGCATGAGGTAATGGGGGGTCATATCTCTTTTGTCGAAAATCAGCCGTTTTTGCTTGAACATTAAATGCCTTCAAATGGTATTTAATTAACTTCCCGTGGTGAAGAAACCCTTTTTGAGCACTCAGAGTGAGTAAATTGGCCATTTTCATGCACTTTTAACCATTCCATAAATCTTGTGTTTAGGGCCCCTGGAAGCATGAAAATCACTTTAAACATGCTAATTTTAGCTCTAACACTGATGATCCACCTACAAATGTGAACTGACGTTCAAAAATAAAACATTTGAAAACTGACCATTTTCCACATTTCTGAAGCATGACGTAATGGGGGGTGTGATCTCTTTTGTCAAAAATCAGCCGTTTTTGCTTGAACATTAAATGCCTCCAAATGGTATTTAATTAACTTCCCGGGGTAAAGAAACCCTTTTTGAGAACTCAGAGTGAGTAAATTGGCCATTTTCATGCACTTTTAACCATTCCATAAATCTTGTGTTTAGGGCCCCTGGAAGCATGAAAATCACTTTAAACATGCTAATTTTAGCTCTAACACTGATGATCCACCTACAAATGTGAACTGACGTTCAAAAATAAAACATTTGAAAACGGACCATTTTCCACATTTCTGAAGCATGATGTAATGGGGGGGGGTGTTCTCTCTTTTGTCAAAAATCAACCGTTCTTGCTTGAACATTAAATGCCTCCAAATGGTATTTAATTAACTTCCAGAGCCCCTGGAAGTATGAGAATCACTTTAAACATGCTAATTTTAGCTCTAAAACTGATGATCCACCTACAAATGTGAACTGACGTTCAAAAATAAAACATTTGAAAACGGATCATTTTCCACATTTCTGAAGCATGACGTAATGGGGGGGTGTTATCTCTTTTGTCAAAAATCAGCCGTTTTTGCTTGAACATTAAATGCCTCCAAATGGTATTTAATTAACTTCCCGGGGTGAAGAAACCCTTTTTGAGAACTCAGAGTGAGTAATTTGGCCATTTTCATGCACTTTTAACCATTCCATAAATCTTGTGTTTAGGGCCCCTGGAAGAATGAAAATCACTTTAAACATGCTAATTTTAGCTCTAACACTGATGATCCACCTACAAATGTGAACTGACGTTCAAAAATAAAACATTTGAAAACGGACCATTTTCCACATTTCTGAAGCATGACGTAATGGGGGGGGGGGTGTTATCTCTTTTGTCAAAAATCAGCCATTTTTGCTTGAACATTAAATGCCTCCAAATGGTATTTAATTAACTTCCCAGGGTGAAGAAACCCTTTTTGAGAACTCAGAGTGAGTAAATTGGCCATTATCATGCACTTTTAACCATTCCATAAATCTTGTGTTTAGGGCCCCTGGAAGCATGAAAATCACTTTAAACATGCTAATTTTAGCTCTAACACTGATGATCCACCTACAAATGTGAACTGACGTTCAAAAATAAAACATTTTAAAATGGACCATTTTCCACATTTCTGAAGCATGACGTAATGGGGGGGTGTTATCACTTTTGTCAAAAATCAGCCGTTTTTGCTTGAACATTAAATGCCTCCAAATGGTATTTATTTAACTTCCCGGGGTGAAGAAACCCTTTTTGAGAACTCAGAGTGAGTAAATTGGCCATTTTCATGCACTTTTAACCATTCTATAAATCTTGTGTTTAGGGCCTCTGGAAGCATGAAAATCACTTTGAACATGCTAATTTTAGCTCTAACACTGATGATCCACCTACAAATGTGAACTGACGTTCAAAAATAAAACATTTGAAAACGGACCATTTTCCACATTTCTAAAGCATGACATAATGGGGGGGTGTTATCTCTTTTGTTGAAAATCAGCTGTTTTTGCTTGAACATTAAATGCCTCCAAATGGTATTTAATTTACTTCCCGGGGTAAAGAAACCCTTTTTGAGAACTCAGAGTGAGTAAATTGGCCATTTTCATGCACTTATAACCATTCCATAAATCTTGTGTTTAGGGCCCCTGGAAGCATGAAAATCACTTTAAACATGCTAATTTTAGCTCTAACACTGATGATCCACCTACAAATGTGAACTGACGTTCAAAAATAAAATATTTGAAAACAGACCATTTTCCACATTTCCAAAGCATGACATAATGGGGGGGTGTTATCTCTTTTGTTGAAAATCAGCTGTTTTTGCTTGAACATTAAATGCCTCCAAATGGTATTTAATTAACTTCCCGGGGTAAAGAAACCCTTTTTGAGAACTCAGAGTGAGTAAATTGGCCATTTTCATGCACTTATAACCATTCCATAAATCTTGTGTTTAGGGCCCCTGGAAGCATGAAAATCACTTTAAACATGCTAATTTTAGCTCTAACACTGATGATCCACCTACAAATGTGAACTGACGTTCAAAAATAAAATATTTGAAAACAGACCATTTTCCACATTTCTGAAGCATGACGTAATGGGGGGTGTTATCTCTTTTGTCGAAAATCAGCCGTTTTTGCTTGAACATTAAATGCCTCCAAATGGTATTTAATTAACTTCCCGGGGTGAAGAAACCCTTTTTGAGAACTCAGAGTGAGTAAATTGGCAATTTTCATGCACTTTTCACCATTCAATAAATCTTGTGTTTAGGGCCCCTGGAAGCATGAAAATCACTTTAAACATGCTAATTTTAGCTCTAACACTGATGATCCACCTACAAATGTGAACTGACGTTCAAAAATAAAACAATTGAAAACGGACCATTTTCCACATTTCTGAAGCATGACGTAATGGGGGGGTGTTATCTCTTTTTTCAAAAATCAGCTGTTTTTGCTTGAACATTAAATGCCTCCAAATAGTATTTAATTCACTTCCGGAGCCCCTTGAAGCATGAAAATCACTTTAAACATGCTAATTTTAGCTCTAAAACTGATGATCCACCTACAAATGTGAACTGATGTTCAAAAATAAAACATTTGAAAAGGGACCATTTTCCACATTTCTGAAGCATGACGTAATGGTCGGGTGTTATCTATTTTGTCGAAAATCAGACGTTTTTGCTTGAACATTAAATGCCTCCAAATGGCATTTAATTAACTTCCCGGGGTGAAGAAACCCTTTTTGAGAACTCAGAGTGAGTAAATTGGCAATTTTTATGCACTTTTAACCATTCCCTAAATCTTGTGTTTAGGGCCCCTGGAAGCATGAAAATCACTTTAAACATGCTAATTTTAGCTCTAACACTGATGATCCACCTACAAATGTGAACTGACGTTCAAAAATAAAACATTTGAAAATGGACCATTTTCCACATTTCTGAAGCATGACGTAATGGTGGGGTGTTATCTATTTTGTCGAAAATCAGACGTTTTTGCTTGAACATTAAATGCCTCCAAATAGTATTTAATTCACTTCCCGAGCCCCTGGAAGCATGACAATCACTTTAAACATGCTAATTTTAGCTCTAACACTGATGATCCACCTACAAATGTGAACTGACGTTCAAAAATAAAACATTTGAAAACGGACCATTTTCCACATTTCTGAAGCATGACGTAGTGGGGGGGGTTTTATCTCTTTTGTCAAAAATAAGCTGTTTTTGCTTGAACATTAAATGCCTCCAAACAGAATTTAATTAACTTCCCGAGCCCTAGAAGCATGAAAATCACTTTAAACATGCTAATTTTAGCTCTAAAACTGATGATCCACCTACAAATTTGAACTGACGTTCAAAAATAAAACATTTGAAAACGGACCATTTTCCACATTTCTGAAGCATGACGTAATGGGGGGGTGTTATCTCTTTTGTCAAAAATCAGCCGTTTTTGCTTGAACATTAAATGCCTCCAAATGGTATTTAATTAACTTCCCGGGGTGAAGAAACCCTTTTTGAGAACTCAGAGTGAGTAAATTGGCCATTATCATGCACTTTTAACCATTCCATAAATCTTGTGTTTAAGGGCCCCTGGAAGCATGAAAATCACTTTAAACATGCTAATTTTAGCTCTAACACTGATGATCCACCTACAAATTTGACTTGACGTTCAGAAATAAAACATTTTAAAATGGACCATTTTCCACATTTCTGAAGCATGACGTAATGGGGGGGTGTTATCTCTTTTGTAAAAAAATCAGCCGTTTTTGCTTGAACATTAAATGCCTCCAAATGGTATTTATTTAACTTCCCGGGGTGAAGAAACCCTTTTTGAGAACTCAGAGTGAGTAAATTGGCCATTTTCATGCACTTTTAACCATTCCATAAATCTTGTGTTTAGGGCCCCTGGAAGCAGGAAAATCACTTTAAACATGCTAATTTTAGCTTTAACACTGATGATCCACCTACAAATGTGAACTGACGTTCAAAAATAAAATATTTGAAAACGGACCATTTTCCACATTTCTGAAGCATGACGTAATGGGGGGGGTGTTATCTCTTTTGTCGAAAATCAGCCGTTTTTGCTTGAACATTAAATGCCTCCAAATGGTATTTAATTAACTTCCCGGGGTGAAGAAACCCTTTTTGAGAAATCAGAGAGAGTAAATTGGCCATTTTCATGCACTTTTAACCGTTCCAGGAATCTTGTGTTTAGGGCTCCTGGAAGCATGAAAATAACTTTAAACATGCTAATTTTAGCTCTAACACTGATGATCCACCTACAAATGTGAACTGACGTTCAAAAATAAAACATTTGAAAACGGACCATTTTCCACATTTCTGAAGCATGACTTAATGGGGGTGGGTGTTATCTCTTTTGTCAAAAATCAACCGTTCTTGCTTGAACATTAAATGCCTCCAAATGGTATTTAATTAACTTCCCAAGCCCCTGGAAGCATGAGAATCACTTTAAACATGCTAATTTTAGCTCTAAAACTGATGATCCACCTACAAATGTGAACTGACGTTCAAAAATAAAACATTTGAAAATGGACCATTTTCCACATTTCTGAAGCATGACGTAATGGGGGGGTGTTATCTCTTTTGTCAAAAATCAGCCGTTTTTGCTTGAACATTAAATGCCTCCAAATGGTATTTAATTAACTTCCCGGGGTGAAGAAACCCTTTTTGAGAACTCAGAGTGAGTAAATTGGCCATTTTCATGCACTTTTAACCATTCCATAAATCTTGTGTTTAGGGCCCCTGGAAGCATGAAAATCACTTTAAACATGCTAATTTTAGCTCTAACACTGATGATCCACCTACAAATGTGAACTGACGTTCAAAAATAAAATATTTGAAAATGGACCATTTTCCACATTTCTTAAGCATGACGTAATGGTGGGGTGTTATCTCTTTTGTCGAAAATCAGCCGTTTTTGCTTTAACATTAAATGCCTCCAAATGGTATTTAAATAACTTCCCGGCGTGAAGAAACCCTTTTTGAGACCTCAGAGTGAGTAAATTCGCCATTTTCATGCACTTTTCACCATTCCATAAATCTTGTGTTTAGGGCCCCTGGAAGCATGAAAATCACTTTAAACATGCTAATTTTAGCTCTAACACTGATGATCCACCTACAAATGTGAACTGACGTTCAAAAATAAAACATTTGAAAACGGACCATTTTCCACATTTCTGAAGCATGACGTAATGGGGGGTGTGATCTCTTTTGTCAAAAATCTGCCCTTTTTCGCTTGAACATTAAATGCCTCCAAATGGTATTTAATTAACTTCCCGGGGTGAAGAAACTCTTTTTGAGAACTCAGAGTGAGTAAATTCGCCATTTTCATGCACTTTTAACCATTCCATAAATCTTGTGTTTAGGGCCCCTGGAAGCAGGAAAATCACTTTAAACATGCTAATTTTAGCTCTAACACTGATGATCCACCTACAAATGTGAACTGACGTTCAAAAATAAAACATTTGAAAACGGACCATTTTCCACATTTCTGAAGCATGACGTATTGGGGGGGGGTGTTATCTCTTTTGTCAAAAATCAGCCGTTTTTGCTTGAACATTAAATGCCTCCAAATGGTATTTAATTAACTTCCCGGGGTGAAGAAACCCTTTTTGAGAACTCAGAGTGAGTAAATTGGCCATTATCATGCACTTTTACCCATTCCATAAATCTTGTGTTTAGGGCCCCTGGAAGCATGAAAATCACTTTAAACATGCTAATTTTAGCTCTAACACTGATGATCCACCTACAAATGTGAACTGACGTTCAAAAATAAAATATTTGAAAATGGACCATTTTCCACATTTCTTAAGCATGACGTAATGGTGGGGTGTTATCTCTTTTGTCGAAAATCAGCCGTTTTTGCTTGAACATTAAATGCCTCCAAATGGTATTTAAATAACTTCCCGGCGTGAAGAAACCCTTTTTGAGACCTCAGAGTGAGTAAATTGGCCATTTTCATGCACTTTTAACCGTTCCAGAAATCTTGTGTTTAGGGCTCCTGGAAGCATGAAAATCACTTTAAACATGCTAATTTTAGCTCTAACACTGATGATCCACCTACAAATGTGAACTGACGTTCAAAAATAAAACATTTGAAAACGGACCATTTTCCACATTTCTGAAGCATGACGTAATGGGGGGGTGTTATCTCTTTTGTCAAAAATCAACCGTTCTTGCTTGAACATTAAATGCCTCCAAATGGTATTTAATTAACTTCCAGAGCCCCTGGAAGTATGAGAATCACTTTAAACATGCTAATTTTAGCTCTAAAACTGATGATCCACCTACAAATGTGAACTGACGTTCAAAAATAAAACATTTGAAAACGGACCATTTTCCACATTTCTGAAGCATGACATAATGGGGGGGTGTTATCTCTTTTGTTGAAAATCAGCTGTTTTTGCTTGAACATTAAATGCCTCCAAATGGTATTTAATTAACTTCCCGGGGTAAAGAAACCCTTTTTGAGAACTCAGAGTGAGTAAATTGGCCATTTTCATGCACTTATAACCATTCCATAAATCTTGTGTTTAGGGCCCCTGGAAGCATGAAAATCACTTTAAACATGCTAATTTTAGCTCTAACACTGATGATCCACCTACAAATGTGAACTGACGTTCAAAAATAAAACATTTGAAAATGCACCATTTTCCACATTTCTGAAGCATGACGTAATGGGGGGGTGTTATCTCTTTTGTCAAAAATCAGCCGTTTTTGCTTGAACATTAAATGCCTCCAAATGGTATTTAAATAACTTCCCGGGGTGAAGAAACCCTTTTTGAGAACTCAGAGTGAGTAAATTGGCCATTTTCATGCACTTTTAACCATTCCACAAATCTTAAGTTTAGGGCCCCTGGAAGCATGAAAATCACTTTAAACATGCTAATTTAAGCTCTAACACTGATGATCAACCTACAAATGTGAACTGACGTTCAAAAATAAAACATGTGAAAACGGACCATTTTCCACATTTCTGAAGCCTGACGTAATGGGGGGGTGTTATCTCTTTTGTCGAAAATCAGCCGTTTTTGCTTGAACATTAAATGCCTCCAAATGGTATTTAATTCACTTCCCGAGCCCCTGGAAGCATGAAAATCACTTTAAACATGCTAATTTTAGCTCTAACACTGATGATCCACCTACAAATGTGAACTGATGTTCAAAAATGAAACATTTGAAAACGGACCATTCTCCACATTTCTGAAGCATGACGTAATGGGGGGGTGTTATCTCTTTTGTCGAAAATCAGCCGTTTTTGCTTGAACATTAAATGCCTCCAAATGGTATTTAATTAACTTCCCGGGGTGAAGAAACCCTTTTTAAGAACTCAGAGTGAGTAAATTGGCCATTTTCATGCACTTTTAACCATTCCATAAATCTTGTGTTTAGGGCCCCTGGAAGCATGAAAATCACTTTAAACTTGCTAATTTTAGCTTTAACACTGATGATCAACCTACAAATGTGAACTGACGTTCAAAAATATGACATTTGAAAACGGACCATTTTCCACATTTCTGAAGCATGACGTAATGGGGGGGTGTTATCTCTTTTGTCGAAAATCAGCCCTTTTTGCTTGAGCATTAAATGCCTCCAAATGGTATTTAATTCACTTCCCAAGCCCCTGGAAGCATGAAAATCACTTTAAACATGCTAATTTTAGCTCTAACACTGATGATCCACCTACAAATGTGAACTGACGTTCAAAAATAAAACATTTGAAAACGGACCATTTTCCATATTTCTGAAGCATGACGTAATGGGGGGGGGGTGTTATCTCTTTTGTCGAAAATCTGCCGTTTTTGCTTGAACATTAAATGCCTCCAAATGGTATTTAATTAACTTCCCGGGGGTGAAGACACCCTTTTTGAGAACTCAGAGTGAGTAAATTGGCCATTTTCATGCATTTTTAACCATTCCATAAATCTTGTGTTTAGTGCCCCTGGAAGCATGAAAATCACTTTAAACATGCTAATTTAAGCTCTAACACTGATGATCAACCTACAAATGTGAACTGACGTTCAAAAATAAAACATTTGAAAACGGACAATTTTCCACATTTCTGAAGCATGACGTAATTGGGGGGTGTTATCTCTTTTGTCGGAAATCAGCCGTTTTTGCTTGAACATTAAATGCCTCCAAATGGTATTTAATTCACTTCCTGAGCCCCTGGAAGCATGAAAATCACTTTAAACATGCAAATTTTAGCTCTAACACTGATGATCCACCTGCAAATGTGAACTGATGTTCAAAAATAAAACTCTTGAAAACGGACCATTCTCCACATTTCTGAAGCATGACATAATGGGGGGGTGTTATCTCTTTTGTCGAAAATCAGCCGTTTTTGCTTGAACATTAAATGCCTCCAAATGGTATTTAATTAACTTCCCGGGGTGAAGAAACACTTTTTGAGAACTCAGAGTGAGTAAATTGGCCATTTTCATGCACTTTTAACCATTCCATAAATCTTGTGTTTAGTGCCCCTGGAAGCATGAAAATCACTTTAAACATGCTAATTTTAGCTCTAACACTGATGATCAACCTACAAATGTGAACTGACGTTCAAAAATAACACATTTGAAAACGGACCATTTTCCACATTTCTGAAGCATGACGTAATGGGGGCGTGTTATCTCTTTTGTCGAAAATCAGCCCTTTTTGCTTGAACATTAAATGCCTCCAAATGGTATTTAATTCACTTCCCGAGCCCCTGGAAGCATGAAAATCACTTTAAACATGCTAATTTTAGCTCTAACACTGATGATCCACCTACAAATGTGAACTGATGTTCAAAAATAAAACATTTGAAAACGGACCATTCTCCACATTTCTGAAGCATGACGTAATGGGGGGGGGGTGTTATCTCTTTTGTCGAAAATCAGCCGTTTTTGCTTGAACATTAAATGCCTCCAAATGGTATTTAATTAACTTCCCGGGGTGAAGAAACCCTTTTTGACAACTCAGAGTGAGTAAATTGGCCATTTTCATGCACTTTTAACCATTCCATAAATCTTGTGTTTATGGCCCCTGGAAGCATGAAAATCACTTTAAACATGCTAATTTTAGCTCTAACACTGATGATCAACCTACAAATGTGAACTGACGTTAAAAAATAAAACATTTGAAAACAGACCATTTTCCACATTTCTGAAGCATGACGTAATGGGGGGGTTTATCTCTTTTGTCGGAAATCAACCGTTTTTGCTTGAACATTAAATGCCTCCAAATGGTATTTAATTCACTTCCCGAGCCCCTGGAAGCATGAAAATCACTTTAAATATGCTAATTTTAGCTCTAACACTGATGATCCACCTACAAATGTGAACTGACGTTCAAAAATAAAACATTTGAAAACAGACCATTTTCCACATTTCTGAAGCATGACGTAATGGGGGGGTGTTATCTCTTTTGTCGAAAATCAGCCGTTTTTGCTTGAACATTAAATGCCTCCAAATGGTATTTAATTCACTTCCCGAGCCCCTGGAAGCATGAAAATCACTTTAAACATGCAAATTTTAGCTCTAACACTGATGATCCACCTACAAATGTGAACTGATGTTCAAAAATAAAACATTTGAAAACGGACCATTCTCCACATTTCTGAAGCATGACGTAATGGGGGCGTGTTATCTCTTTTGTCCAAAATCAGCCGTTTTTGCTTGAACATTAAATGCCTCCAAATGGTATTTAATTAACTTCCCGGGGTGAAGAAACACTTTTTGAGAACTGAGAGTGAGTAAATTGGCCATTTTCATGCACTTTTAACCATTCCATAAATCTTGTGTTTAGGGCCCCTGAAAGCATGAAAATCACTTTAAACATGCTAATTTTAGCTCTAACACTGATGATCAACCTACAAATGTGAACTGCCGTTCAAAAATAAAACATTTGAAAACTGACCATTTTCCACATTTCTGAAGCATGACGTAATGGGGGGGTGTTATCTCTTTTGTCGAAAATCAGCCGTTTTTGCTTGAACATTAAATGCCTCCAAATGGTATTTAATTCACTTCCCGAGCCCCTGGAAGCATGAAAATCACTTTAAACATGCTAATTTTAGCTCTAACACTGATGATCCACCTACAAATGTGAACTGACGTTCAAAAATAAAACATTTGAAAACGGACCATTTTCAACATTTCTGAAGCATGACGTAATGGGGGGGTGTTATCTCTTTTGTCGAAAATCAGCCGTTTTTGCTTGAACATTAAATGCCTCCAAATGGTATTTAATTAACTTCCCGGGGTGAAGAAACCCTTTTTGAGAACTCAGAGTGAGTAAATTGGCCATTTTCATGCACTTTTAACCATTCCATAAATCTTGTGTTTAGGGCCCCTGGAAGCCTGAAAATCACTTTAAACATGCTAATTTTAGCTCTAACACTGATGATCAACCTACAAATGTGAACTGACGTTCTAAAATAAAACATTTGAAAACGGACCATTTGCCACATTTCTGAAGCATGACGTAATGGGGGGGTGTTATCTCTTTTGTCGGAAATCAGCCGTTTTTGCTTGAACATTAAATGCCTCCAAATGGTATTTAATTCACTTCCCGAGCCCCTGGAAGCATGAAAATCACTTTAAATATGCTAATTTTAGCTCTAACACTGATGATCCACCTACAAATGTGAACTGACGTTCAAAAATAAAACATTTGAAAACAGACCATTTTCCACATTTCTGAAGCATGACGTAATGGGGGGGGTGTTATCTCTTTTGTCGAAAATCAGCCGTTTTTGCTTGAACATTAAATGCCTCCAAATGGTATTTAATTCACTTCCCGAGCCCCTAGAAGCATGAAAATCACTTTAAACATGCAAATTTCAGCTCTAACACTGATGATCCACCTACAAATGTGAACTGATGTTCAAAAATAAAACATTTGAAAACGGACCATTCTCCACATTTCTGAAGCATGACGTAATGGGGGCGTGTTATCTCTTTTGTCCAAAATCAGCCGTTTTTGCTTGAACATTAAATGCCTCCAAATGGTATTTAATTAACTTCCCGGGGTGAAGAAACCCTTTTTGAGAACTCAGAGTGAGTAAATTGGCCATTTTCATACACTTTTAACCATTCCATAAATCTTGTGTTTAGGCCCCCTGGAAGCATGAAAATCACTTTAAACATGCTAATTTTAGCTCTAACACTGATGATCAACCTACAAATGTGAACTGACGTTCTAAAATAAAACATTTGAAAACGGACCATTTTCCACATTTCTGAAGCATGACGTAATGGGGGGGTGTTATCTCTTTTGTCGAAAATCAGCCGTTTTTGCTTGAACATTAAAAGTCTCCAAATGGTATTTAATTCACTTCCCGAGCCCCTGGAAGCATGAAAATCACTTTAAACATGCTAATTTTAGCTCTAACACTGATGATCCACCTACAAATGTGAACTGACGTTCAAAAATAAAACATTTGAAAACGGACCATTCTCCACATTTCTGAAGCATGACGTAATGGGGGGGTGTTATCTCTTTTTTCGAAAATCAGCCGTTTTTGCTTGAACATTAAATGCCTCCAAATGGTATTTAATTAACTTCCCGGGGTGAAGAAACCCTTTTTGAGGACTCAGAGTGAGTAAATTGGCCATTTTCATGCACTTTTAACCATTCCATAAATCTTGTGTTTAAGGGCCCCTGGAAGCATGAAAATCACTTTAAACATGCTAATTTTAGCTCTAACACTGATGATCAACCTACAAATGTGAACTGACGTTCAAAAATAAAACATTTGAAAACGGACCATTTTCCACATTTCTGAAGCATGACGTAATGGGGGGGTGTTATCTCTTTCGTCGAAAATCAGCCGTTTTTTGCTTGAACATTAAATGCCTCCAAATGGTATTTAATTCACTTCCCGAGCCCCTGGAAGCATGAAAATCACTTTAAACATGCTAATTTTAGCTCTAACACTGATGATCCACCTACAAAAGTGAACTGACGTTCAAAAATAAAACATTTGAAAACGGACCATTTTCAACATTTCTGAAGCATGACGTAATGGGGGGGTGTTATCTCTTTTGTCGAAAATCAGCCGTTTTTGCTTGAACATTAAATGCCTCCAAATGGTATTTAATTAACTTCCCGGGGTGAAGAAACCCTTTTTGAGAACTCAGAGTGAGTAAATTGGCCATTTTCATGCACTTTTAACCATTCCATAAATCTTGTGTTTAGGGCCCCTGGAAGCATGAAAATCACTTTAAACATGCTAATTTTAGCTCTAACACTGATGATCCACCTACAAATGTGAACTGACGTTCAAAAATAAAATATTTGAAAACGGACCATTTTCCACATTTCTGAAGCATGACGTAATGGTGGGGTGTTATCTCTTTTGTCGAAAATCAGCCGTTTTTGCTTGAACATTAAATGCCTCCAAATGGTATTTAAATAACTTCCCGGCGTGAAGAAACCCTTTTTGAGAACTCAGAGTGAGTAAATTGGCCATTTTCATGCACTTTTAACCGTTCCAGAAATCTTGTGTTTAGGGCTCCTGGAAGCATGAAAATCACTTTAAACATGCTAATTTTAGCTCTAACACTGATGATCCACCTTCAAATGTGAACTGACGTTCAAAAATAAAACATTTGAAAACGGACCATTTTCCACATTTCTGAAGCATGACGTAATGGGGGGGTGTTATCTCTTTTGTCAAAAATCAACCGTTCTTGCTTGAACATTAAATGCCTCCAAATGGTATTTAATTAACTTCCAGAGCCCCTGGAAGTATGAGAATCACTTTAAACATGCTAATTTTAGCTCTAAAACTGATGATCCACCTACAAATGTGAACTGACGTTCAAAAATAAAACATTTGAAAACGGACCATTTTCCACATTTCTGAAGCATGATGTAATGGGGGGGTGTTATCACTTTTGTCAAAAATCAGCCGTTTTTGCTTGAACATTAAATGCCTCAAAATGGTATTTATTTAACTTCCCGGGGTGAAGAAACCCTTTTTGAGAACTCAGAGTGAGTAAATTGGCCATTTTCATGCACTTTTAACCATTCTATAAATCTTGTGTTTAGGGCCCCTGGAAGCATGAAAATCACTTTGAACATGCTAATTTTAGCTCTAACACTGATGATCCACCTACAAATGTGAACTGACGTTCAAAAATAAAACATTTGAAAACGGACCATTTTCCACATTTCTAAAGCATGACATAATGGGGGGGTGTTATCTCTTTTGTTGAAAATCAGCTGTTTTTGCTTGAACATTAAATGCCTCCAAATGGTATTTAATTAACTTCCCGGGGTAAAGAAACCCTTTTTGAGAACTCAGAGTGAGTAAATTGGCCATTTTCATGCACTTATAGCCATTCCATAAATCTTGTGTTTAGGGCCCCTGGAAGCATGAAAATCACTTTAAACATGCTAATTTTAGCTCTAACACTGATGATCCACCTACAAATGTGAACTGACGTTCAAAAATAAAATATTTGAAAACAGACCATTTTCCACATTTCTAAAGCATGACATAATGGGGGGGTGTTATCTCTTTTGTTGAAAATCAGCTGTTTTTGCTTGAACATTAAATGCCTCCAAATGGTATTTAATTAACTTCCCGGGGTAAAGAAACCCTTTTTGAGAACTCAGAGTGAGTAAATTGGCCATTTTCATGCACTTATAACCATTCCATAAATCTTGTGTTTAGGGACCCTGGAAGCATGAAAATCACTTTATACATGCTAATTTTAGCTCTAACACTGATGATCCACCTACAAATGTGAACTGACGTTCAAAAATAAAATATTTGAAAACAGACCATTTTCCACATTTCTGAAGCATGACGTAATGGGGGGTGTTATCTCTTTTTTCAAAAATCAGCTGTTTTTGCTTGAACATTAAATGCCTCCAAATAGTATTTAATTCACTTCCGGAGCCCCTTGAAGCATGAAAATCACTTTAAACATGCTAATTGTAGCTCTAAAACTGATGATCCACCTACAAATGTGAACTGATGTTCAAAAATAAAACATTTGAAAAGGGACCATTTTCCACATTTCTGAAGCATGACGTAATGGTGGGGTGTTATCTATTTTGTCGAAAATCAGCCGTTTTTGCTTGAACATTAAATGCCTCCAAATGGTATTTAAATAACTTCCCGGGGTGAAGAAACCCTTTTTGAGAACTCAGAGTGAGTAAATTGGCAATTTTCATGCACTTTTCACCATTCCATAAATCTTGTGTTTAGGGCCCCTGGAAGCATGAAAATCACTTTAAACATGCTAATTGTAGCTCTAACACTGATGATCCACCTACAAATGTGAACTGACGTTCAAAAATAAAACATTTGAAAATGGACCATTTTCTACATTTCTGAAGCATGACGTAATGGGGGGGTGTTATCTCTTTTGTCAAAAATCAGCCGTTTTTGCTTGAACATTAAATGTCTCCAAATGGTATTTAAATAACTTCCCGGGGTGAAAAAACCCTTTTTGAGAACTTAGAGTGAGTAAATTGGCCATTATCATGCACTTTTAACCATTCCATAAATCTTGTGTTTAGGGCCCCTGGAAGCATGAAAATCACTTTAAACATGCTAATTTTAGCTCTAAAACTGATGATCCACCTACAAATGTGAACTGATGTTCAAAAATAAACATTTGAAAACGGACCATTTTCCACATTTCTGAAGCATGACGTAATGGTGGGGTGTTATCTCTTTTGTCGAAAATCAGACGTTTTTGCTTGAACATTAAATGCCTCCAAATGGTATTTAATTAACTTCCCGGGGTGAAGAAACGCTTTTTGAGAACTCAGAGTGAGTAAATTGGCAATTTTCATGCACTTTTCACCATTCCATTAATCTTGTGTTTAGGGCCCCTGGAAGCATGAAAATCACTTTAAACATGCTAATTTTAGCTCAAACACTGATGATCCACCTACAAATGTGAACTGACGTTCAAAAATAAAATATTTGAAAACAGACCATTTTCCACATTTCTAAAGCATGACATAATGGGGGGGTGTTATCTCTTTTGTTGAAAATCAGCTGTTTTTGCTTGAACATTAAATGCCTCCAAATGGTATTTAATTAACTTCCCGGGGTAAAGAAACCCTTTTTGAGAACTCAGAGTGAGTAAATTGGCCATTTTCATGCACTTATAACCATTCCATAAATCTTGTGTTTAGGGACCCTGGAAGCATGAAAATCACTTTAAACATGCTAATTTTAGCTCTAACACTGATGATCCACCTACAAATGTGAACTGACGTTCAAAAATAAAATATTTGAAAACAGACCATTTTCCACATTTCTGAAGCATGACGTAATGGGGGGTGTTATCTCTTTTGTCGAAAATCAGCCGTTTTTGCTTGAACATTAAATGCCTCCAAATGGTATTTAATTAACTTCCCGGGGTGAAGAAACCCTTTTTGAGAACTCAGAGTGAGTAAATTGGCAATTTTCATGCACTTTTCACCATTCAATAAATCTTGTGTTTAGGGCCCCTGGAAGCATGAAAATCACTTTAAACATGCTAATTTTAGCTCTAACACTGATGATCCACCTACAAATGTGAACTGACGTTCAAAAATAAAACAATTGAAAACGGACCATTTTCCACATTTCTGAAGCATGACGTAATGGGGGGGGTGTTATCTCTTTTTTCAAAAATCAGCTGTTTTTGCTTGAACATTAAATGCCTCCAAATAGTATTTAATTCACTTCCGGAGCCCCTTGAAGCATGAAAATCACTTTAAACATGCTAATTTTAGCTCTAAAACTGATGATCCACCTACAAATGTGAACTGATGTTCAAAAATAAAACATTTGAAAAGGGACCATTTTCCACATTTCTGAAGCATGACGTAATGGTGGGGTGTTATCTATTTTGTCGAAAATCAGACGTTTTTGCTTGAACATTAAATGCCTCCAAATGGCATTTAATTAACTTCCCGGGGTGAAGAAACCCTTTTTGAGAACTCAGAGTGAGTAAATTGGCAATTTTCATGCACTTTTCACCATTCCATAAATCTTGTGTTTAGGGCCCCTGGAAGCATGAAAATCACTTTAAACATGCTAATTTTAGCTCTAACACTGATGATCCACCTACAAATGTGAACTGACGTTCAAAAATAAAACATTTGAAAATGGACCATTTTCTACATTTCTGAAGCATGACGTAATGGGGGGGTGTTATCTCTTTTGTCAAAAATCAGCCGTTTTTGCTTGAACATTAAATGCCTCCAAATGGTATTTAAATAACTTCCCGGGGTGAAAAAACCCTTTTTGAGAACTTAGAGTGAGTAAATTGGCCATTATCATGCACTTTTAACCATTCCATAAATCTTGTGTTTAGGGCCCCTGGAAGCATGAAAATCACTTTAAACATGCTAATTTTAGCTCTAAAACTGATGATCCACCTACAAATGTGAACTGATGTTCAAAAATAAACATTTGAAAACGGACCATTTTCCACATTTCTGAAGCATGACGTAATGGTGGGGTGTTATCTCTTTTGTCGAAAATCAGACGTTTTTGCTTGAACATTAAATGCCTCCAAATGGTATTTAATTAACTTCCCGGGGTGAAGAAACGCTTTTTGAGAACTCAGAGTGAGTAAATTGGCAATTTTCATGCACTTTTCACCATTCCATTAATCTTGTGTTTAGGGCCCCTGGAAGCATGAAAATCACTTTAAACATGCTAATTTTAGCTCTAACACTGATGATCCACCTACAAATGTGAACTGACGTTCAAAAATAAACCATTTGAAAATGGACCATTTTCCACATTTCTGAAGCATGACGTAATGGGGGGGGGGGTGTTATCTCTTTTGTCAAAAATCAGCTGTTTTTGCTTGAACATTAAATGCCTCCAAACAGAATTTAATTCACTTCCCCAGCCCCTGGAAGCATGAAAATCACTTTAAACATGCTAATTTTAGCTCTAAAACTGATGATCCACCTACAAATGTGAACTGACGTTCAAAAATAAAACATTTGAAAACGGACCATTTTCCACATTTCTGAAGCATGACGTAATGGGGGGGGTGTTATCTCTTTTGTCAAAAATCAGCCGTTTTTGCTTGAACATTAAATGCCTCCAAATGGTATTTAATTAACTTCCCGGGGTGAAGAAACCCTTTTTGAGAACTCAGAGTGAGTAAATTGGCCATTTTCATACACTTTTAACCATTCCATAAATCTTGTGTTTAGGGCCCCTGGAAGAATGAAAATCACTTTAAACATGCTAATTTTAGCTCTAACACTGATGATCCACCTACAAATGTGAACTGATGTTCAAAAATAAAACATTTGAAAAGGGACCATTTTCCACATTTCTGAAGCATGACGTAATGGTGGGGTGTTATCTATTTTGTCGAAAATCAGACGTTTTTGCTTGAACATTAAATGCCTCCAAATGGCATTTAATTAACTTCCCGGGGTGAAGAAACCCTTTTTGAGAACTCAGAGTGAGTAAATTGGCCATTTTCATACACTTTTAACCATTCCATAAATCTTGTGTTTAGGGCCCCTGGAAGAATGAAAATCACTTTAAACATGCTAATTTTAGCTCTAACACTGATGATCCACCTACAAATGTGAACTGACGTTCAAAAATAAAACATTTGAAAACTGACCATTTTCCACATTTCTGAAGCATGACGTAATGGGGGGGGTGTTATCTCTTTTGTCAAAAATTAGCCGTTTTTGCTTGAACATTAAATGCCTCCAAATGGTATTTAATTAACTTCCCAGGGTGAAGAAACCCTTTTTGAGAACTCAGAGTGAGTAAATTGGCCATTATCATGCACTTTTAACCATTCCATAAATCTTGTGTTTAGGGCCCCTGGAAGCATGAAAATCACTTCAAACATGCTAATTTTAGCTCTAACACTGATGATCCACCTACAAATGTGAACTGACGTTCAAAAATAAAACATTTTAAAATGGACCATTTTCCACATTTCTGAAGCATGACGTAATGGGGGGGTGTTATCACTTTTGTCAAAAATCAGCCGTTTTTGCTTGAACATTAAATGCCTCCAAATGGTATTTATTTAACTTCCCGGGGTGAAGAAACCCTTTTTGAGAACTCAGAGTGAGTAAATTGGCCATTTTCATGCACTTTTAACCATTCTATAAATCTTATGTTTAGGGCCCCTGGAAGCATGAAAATCACTTTGAACATGCTAATTTTAGCTCTAACACTGATGATCCACCTACAAATGTGAACTGACGTTCAAAAATAAAACATTTGAAAACGGACCATTTACCACATTTCTAAAGCATGACATAATGGGGGGGTGTTATCTCTTTTGTTGAAAATCAGCTGTTTTTGCTTGAACATTAAATGCCTCCAAATGGTATTTAATTAACTTCCCGGTGTAAAGAAACCCTTTTTGAGAACTCAGAGTGAGTAAATTGGCCATTTTCATGCACTTATAACCATTCCATAAATCTTGTGTTTAGGGCCCCTGGAAGCATGAAAATCACTTTAAACATGCTAATTTTAGCTCTAACACTGATGATCCACCTACAAATGTGAACTGACGTTCAAAAATAAAATATTTGAAAACAGACCATTTTCCACATTTCTAAAGCATGACATAATGAGGGGGTGTTATCTCTTTTGTTGAAAATCAGCTGTTTTTGCTTGAACATTAAATGCCTCCAAATGGTATTTAATTAACTTCCCGGGGTAAAGAAACCCTTTTTGAGAACTCAGAGTGAGTAAATTGGCCATTTTCATGCACTTATAACCATTCCATAAATCTTGTGTTTAGGGCCCCTGGAAGCATGAAAATCACTTTAAACATGCTAATTTTAGCTCTAACACTGATGATCCACCTACAAATGTGAACTGACGTTCAAAAATAAAATATTTGAAAACAGACCATTTTCCACATTTCTGAAGCATGACGTAATGGGGGGTGTTATCTCTTTTGTCGAAAATCAGCCGTTTTTGCTTGAACATTAAATGCCTCCAAATGGTATTTAATTAACTTCCCGGGGTGAAGAAACCCTTTTTGAGAACTCAGAGTGAGTAAATTGGCAATTTTCATGCACTTTTCACCATTCAATAAATCTTGTGTTTAGGGCCCCTGGAAGCATGAAAATCACTTTAAACATGCTAATTTTAGCTCTAACACTGATGATCCACCTACAAATGTGAACTGACATTCAAAAATAAAACATTTGAAAACGGACCATTTTCCACATTTCTGAAGCATGACGTAATGGGGGGGGTGTTATCTCTTTTTTCAAAAATCAGCTGTTTTTGCTTGAACATTAAATGCCTCCAAATAGTATTTAATTCACTTCCGGAGCCCCTTGAAGCATGAAAATCACTTTAAACATGCTAATTTTAGCTCTAAAACTGATGATCCACCTACAAATGTGAACTGATGTTCAAAAATAAAACATTTGAAAAGGGACCATTTTCCACATTTCTGAAGCATGACGTAATGGTGGGGTGTTATCTATTTTGTCGAAAATCAGACGTTTTTGCTTGAACATTAAATGCCTCCAAATGGCATTTAATTAACTTCCCGGGGTGAAGAAACCCTTTTTGAGAACTCAGAGTGAGTAAATTGGCAATTTTCATGCACTTTTCACCATTCCATAAATCTTGTGTTTAGGGCCCCTGGAAGCATGAAAATCACTTTAAACATGCTAATTTTAGCTCTAACACTGATGATCCACCTACAAATGTGAACTGACGTTCAAAAATAAAACATTTGAAAATGGACCATTTTCTACATTTCTGAAGCATGACGTAATGGGGGGGTGTTATCTCTTTTGTCAAAAATCAGCCGTTTTTGCTTGAACATTAAATGCCTCCAAATGGTATTTAAATAACTTCCCGGGGTGAAGAAACCCTTTTTGAGAACTTAGAGTGAGTAAATTGGCCATTATCATGCACTTTTAACCATTCCATAAATCTTGTGTTTAGGGCCCCTGGAAGCATGAAAATCACTTTAAACATGCTAATTTTAGCTCTAAAACTGATGATCCACCTACAAATGTGAACTGATGTTCAAAAATAAACATTTGAAAACGGACCATTTTCCACATTTCTGAAGCATGACGTAATGGTGGGGTGTTATCTCTTTTGTCGAAAATCAGACGTTTTTGCTTGAACATTTAATGCCTCCAAATGGTATTTAATTAACTTCCCGGGGTGAAGAAACGCTTTTTGAGAACTCAGAGTGAGTAAATTGGCAATTTTCATGCACTTTTCACCATTCCATTAATCTTGTGTTTAGGGCCCCTGGAAGCATGAAAATCACTTTAAACATGCTAATTTTAGCTCTAACACTGATGATCCACCTACAAATGTGAACTGACGTTCAAAAATAAAACATTTGAAAACTGACCATTTTCCACATTTCTGAAGCATGACGTAATGGGGGGGGGTGTTATCTCTTTTGTCAAAAATCAGCCGTTTTTGCTTGAACATTAAATGCCTCCAAATGGTATTTAATTAACTTCCCGGGGTGAAGAAACCCTTTTTGAGAACTCAGAGTGAGTAAATTGGCCATTATCATGCACTTTTAACCATTCCATAAATCTTGTGTTTAGGGCCCCTGGAAGCATGAAAATCACTTTAAACATGCTAATTTTAGCTCTAACACTGATGATCCACCTACAAATGTGAACTGACGTTCAAAAATAAAACATTTTAAAATGGACCATTTTCCACATTTCTGAAGCATGACGTAATGGGGGGGTGTTATCACTTTTGTCAAAAATCAGCCGTTTTTGCTTGAACATTAAATGCCTCCAAATGGTATTTATTTAACTTCCCGGGGTGAAGAAACCCTTTTTGAGAACTCAGAGTGAGTAAATTGACCATTTTCATGCACTTTTAACCATTCCATAAATCTTGTGTTTAGGGCCCCTGGAAGCATGAAAATCAATTTAAACATGCTAATTTTAGCTCTAACACTGATGATCCACCTACAAATGTGAACTGACGTTCAAAAATAAAACATTTGAAAACGGACCATTTTCCACATTTCTGAAGCATGACGTAATGGGGGGGGGTGTTATCTCTTTTTTCAAAAATCAGCTGTTTTTGCTTGAACATTAAATGCCTCCAAATAGTATTTAATTCACTTCCGGAGCCCCTTGAAGCATGAAAATCACTTTAAACATGCTAATTTTAGCTCTAAAATTGATGATCCACCTACAAATGTGAACTGATGTTCAAAAATAAAACATTTGAAAAGGGACCATTTTCCACATTTCTGAAGCATGACGTAATTGTCGGGTGTTATCTATTTTGTCGAAAATCAGACGTTTTTGCTTGAACATTAAATGCCTCCAAATGGCATTTAATTAACTTCCCGGGGTGAAGAAACCCTTTTTGAGAACTCAGAGTGAGTAAATTGGCAATTTTCATGCACTTTTCACCATTCCATAAATCTTGTGTTTAGGGCCCCTGGAAGCATGAAATCACTTTAAACATGCTAATTTTAGCTCTAACACTGATGATCCACCTACAAATGTGAACTGACGTTCAAAAATAAAACATTTGAAAATGGACCATTTTCCACATTTCTGAAGCATGACGTAATGGGGGGTGTTATCTCTTTTGTCAAAAATCAGCCGTTTTTGCTTGAACATTAAATGCCTCCAAATGGTATTTATTTAACTTCCCTGGGTGAAGAAACCCTTTTTGAGAACTCAGAGGGACTAAATTGGCCATTTTCATGCACTTTTAACCATTCCCTAAATCTTGTGTTTAGGGCCCCTGGAAGCATGAAAATCACTTTAAACATGCTAATTTTAGCTCTAACACTGATGATCCACCTACAAATGTGAACTGACGTTCAAAAATAAACATTTGAAAACGGACCATTTTCCACATTTCTGAAGCATGACGTAATGGTGGGGTGTTATCTCTTTTGTCGAAAATCAGACGTTTTTGCTTGAACATTTAATGCCTCCAAATGGTATTTAATTAACTTCCCGGGGTGAAGAAACGCTTTTTGAGAACTCAGAGTGAGTAAATTGGCAATTTTCATGCACTTTTCACCATTCCATTAATCTTGTGTTTAGGGCCCCTGGAAGCATGAAAATCACTTTAAACATGCTAATTTTAGCTCTAACACTGATGATCCACCTACAAATGTGAACTGACGTTCAAAAATAAACCATTTGAAAATGGACCATTTTCCACATTTCTGAAGCATGACGTAATGGGGGGGGTGTTATCTCTTTTGTCAAAAATCAGCTGTTTTTGCTTGAACATTAAATGCCTCCAAACAGAATTTAATTCACTTCCCCAGCCCCTGGAAGCATGAAAATCACTTTAAACATGCTAATTTTAGCTCTAAAACTGATAATCCACCTACAAATGTGAACTGACGTTCAAAAATAAAACATTTGAAAACGGACCATTTTCCACATTTCTGAAGCATGACGTAATGGGGGGGGTGTTATCTCTTTTGTCAAAAATCAGCCGTTTTTGCTTGAACATTAAATGCCTCCAAATGGTATTTAATTAACTTCCCGGGGTGAAGAAACCCTTTTTGAGAACTCAGAGTGAGTAAATTGGCCATTTTCATACACTTTTAACCATTCCATAAATCTTGTGTTTAGGGCCCCTGGAAGAATGAAAATCACTTTAAACATGCTAATTTTAGCTCTAACACTGATGATCCACCTACAAATGTGAACTGATGTTCAAAAATAAAACATTTGAAAAGGGACCATTTTCCACATTTCTGAAGCATGACGTAATGGTGGGGTGTTATCTATTTTGTCGAAAATCAGACGTTTTTGCTTGAACATTAAATGCCTCCAAATGGCATTTAATTAACTTCCCGGGGTGAAGAAACCCTTTTTGAGAACTCAGAGTGAGTAAATTGGCAATTTTCATGCACTTTTCACCATTCCATAAATCTTGTGTTTAGGGCCCCTGGAAGCATGAAAATCACTTTAAACATGCTAATTTTAGCTCTAACACTGATGATCCACCTACAAATGTGAACTGACGTTCAAAAATAAAACATTTGAAAATGGACCATTTTCCACATTTCTGAAGCATGACGTAATGGGGGGTGTTATCTCTTTTGTCAAAAATCAGCCGTTTTTGCTTGAACATTAAATGCCTCCAAATGGTATTTATTTAACTTCCCTGGGTGAAGAAACCCTTTTTGAGAACTCAGAGTGACTAAATTGGCCATTTTCATGCACTTTTAACCATTCCCTAAATCTTGTGTTTAGGGCCCCTGGAAGCATGAAAATCACTTTAAACATGCTAATTTTAGCTCTAACACTGATGATCCACCTACAAATGTGAACTGACGTTCAAAAATAAAACATTTGAAAATGGACCATTTTCCACATTTCTGAAGCATGACGTAATGGTGGGGTGTTATCTATTTTGTCGAAAATCAGACGTTTTTGCTTGAACATTAAATGCCTCCAAATAGTATTTAATTCACTTCCCGAGCCCCTGGAAGCATGAAAATCACTTTAAACATGCTAATTTTAGCTCTAACACTGATGTTCCACCTACAAATGTGAACTGACGTTCAAAAATAAAACATTTGAAAACGGACCATTTTCCACATTTCTGAAGCATGACGTAGTGGGGGGGGTTTTATCTCTTTTGTCAAAAATAAGCTGTTTTTGCTTGAACATTAAATGCCTCCAAACAGAATTTAATTCACTTCCCGAGCCCCTAGAAGCATGAAAATCACTTTAAACATGCTAATTTTAGCTCTAAAACTGATGATCCACCTACAAATTTGAACTGACGTTCAAAAATAAAACATTTGAAAACGGACCATTTTCCACATTTCTGAAGCATGACGTAATGGGGGGGTGTTATCTCTTTTGTCAAAAATCAGCCGTTTTTGCTTGAACATTAAATGCCTCCAAATGGTATTTAATTAACTTCCCGGGGTGAAGAAACCCTTTTTGAGAACTCAGAGTGAGTAAATTGGCCATTATCATGCACTTTTAACCCTTCCATAAATCTTGTGTTTAGGGCCCCTGGAAGCATGAAAATCACTTTAAACATGCTAATTTTAGCTCTAACACTGATGATCCACCTACAAATTTGACTTGACGTTCAAAAATAAAACATTTTAAAATGGACCATTTTCCACATTTCTGAAGCATGACGTAATGGGGGGGTGTTATCTCTTTTGTAAAAAAATCAGCCGTTTTTGCTTGAACATTAAATGCCTCCAAATGGTATTTATTTAACTTCCCGGGGTGAAGAAACCCTTTTTGAGAACTCAGAGTGAGTAAATTGGCCATTTTCATGCACTTTTAACCATTCCATAAATCTTGTGTTTAGGGCCCCTGGAAGCATGAAAATCACTTTAAACATGCTAATTTTAGCTTTAACACTGATGATCCACCTACAAATGTGAACTGACGTTCAAAAATAAAATATTTGAAAACGGACCATTTTCCACATTTCTGAAGCATGACGTAATGGGGGGGTGTTATCACTTTTGTCAAAAATCAGCCGTTTTTGCTTGAACATTAAATGCCTCCAAATGGTATTTATTTAACTTCCCGGGGTGAAGAAACCCTTTTTGAGAACTCAGAGTGAGTAAATTGACCATTTTCATGCACTTTTAACCATTCCATAAATCTTGTGTTTAGGGCCCCTGGAAGCATGAAAATCAATTTAAACATGCTAATTTTAGCTCTAACACTGATGATCCACCTACAAATGTGAACTGATGTTCAAAAATAAAACATTTGAAAAGGGACCATTTTCCACATTTCTGAAGCATGACGTAATGGTGGGGTGTTATCTATTTTGTCGAAAATCAGACGTTTTTGCTTGAACATGAAATGCCTCCAAAATGCATTTAATTAACTTCCCGGGGTGAAGAAACCCTTTTTGAGAACTCAGAGAGAGTAAATTGACCATTTTCATGCACTTTTAACCGTTCCAGAAATCTTGTGTTTAGGGCTCCTGGAAGCATGAAAATCACTTTAAACATGCTAATTTTAGCTCTAACACTGATGATCCACCTACAAATGTGAACGGACGTTCAAAAATAAAACATTTGAAAACGGACCATTTTCCACATTTCTGAAGCATGACTTAATGGGGGTGGGTGTTATCTCTTTTGTCAAAAATCAACCGTTCTTGCTTGAACATTAAATGCCTCCAAATGGTATTTAATTAACTTCCCGAGCCCCTGGAAGCATGAGAATCACTTTAAACATGCTAATTTTAGCTCTAAAACTGATGATCCACCTACAAATGTGAACTGACGTTCAAAAATAAAACATTTGAAAACGGACCATTTTTCACATTTCTGAAGCATGAGGTAATGGGGGGTCATATCTCTTTTGTCGAAAATCAGCTGTTTTTGCTTGAACATTAAATGCCTTCAAATGGTATTTAATTAACTTCCCGTGGTGAAGAAACCCTTTTTGAGAACTCAGAGTGAGTAAATTGGCCATTTTCATGCACTTTTAACCATTCCATAAATCTTGTGTTTAGGGCCCCTGGAAGCATGAAAATCACTTTAAACATGCTAATTTTAGCTCTAACACTGATGATCCACCTACAAATGTGAACTGACGTTCAAAAATAAAATATTTGAAAATGGACCATTTTCCACATTTCTTAAGCATGACGTAATGGTGGGGTGTTATCTCTTTTGTCGAAAATCAGCCGTTTTTGCTTGAACATTAAATGCCTCCAAATGGTATTTAAATAACTTCCCGGCGTGAAGAAACCCTTTTTGAGACCTCAGAGTGAGTATATTCGCCATTTTCATGCACTTTTAACCATTCCATAAATCTTGTGTTTAGGGCCCCTGGAAGCATGAAAATCACTTTAAACATGCTAATTTTAGCTCTAACACTGATGATCCACCTACAAATGTGAACTGACGTTCAAAAATAAAACATTTGAAAACGGACCATTTTCCACATTTCTGAAGCATGACGTAATGGGGGGTGTGATCTCTTTTGTCAAAAATCTGCCCTTTTTCGCTTGAACATTAAATGCCTCCAAATGGTATTTAATTAACTTTCCGGGGTGAAGAAACCCTTTTTGAGAACTCAGAGTGAGTAAATTCGCCATTTTCATGCACTTTTAGCCATTCCATAAATCTTGTGTTTAGGGCCCCTGGAAGCATGAAAATCACTTTAAGCATGCTAATTTTAGCTCTAACACTGATGATCCACCTACAAATGTGAACTGACGTTCAAAAATAAAACATTTGAAAACGGACCATTTTCCACATTTCTGAAGCATGACGTATTGGGGGGGGGTGTTATCTCTTTTGTCAAAAATCAGCCGTTTTTGCTTGAACATTAAATGCCTCCAAATGGTATTTAATTAACTTCCCGGGGTGAAGAAACCCTTTTTGAGAACTCAGAGTGAGTAAATTGGCCATTATCATGCACTTTTACCCATTCCATAAATCTTGTGTTTAGGGCCCCTGGAAGCATGAAAATCACTTTAAACATGCTAATTTTAGCTCTAACACTGATGATCCACCTACAAATGTGAACTGACGTTCAAAAATAAAATATTTGAAAATGGACCATTTTCCACATTTCTTAAGCATGACGTAATGGTGGGGTGTTATCTCTTTTGTCGAAAATCAGCCGTTTTTGCTTGAACATTAAATGCCTCCAAATGGTATTTAAATAACTTCCCGGCGTGAAGAAACCCTTTTTGAGACCTCAGAGTGAGTAAATTGGCCATTTTCATGCACTTTTAACCGTTCCAGAAATCTTGTGTTTAGGGCTCCTGGAAGCATGAAAATCACTTTAAACATGCTAATTTTAGCTCTAACACTGATGATCCACCTACAAATGTGAACTGACGTTCAAAAATAAAACATTTGAAAACGGACCATTTTCCACATTTCTGAAGCATGACGTAATGGGGGGGTGTTATCTCTTTTGTCAAAAATCAACCGTTCTTGCTTGAACATTAAATGCCTCCAAATGGTATTTAATTAACTTCCAGAGCCCCTGGAAGTATGAGAATCACTTTAAACATGCTAATTTTAGCTCTAAAACTGAAGATCCACCTACAAATGTGAACTGACGTTCAAAAATAAAACATTTGAAAACGGACCATTTTCCACATTTCTGAAGCATGACATAATGGGGGGGTGTTATCTCTTTTGTTGAAAATCAGCTGTTTTTGCTTGAACATTAAATGCCTCCAAATGGTATTTAAATAACTTCCCGGGGTGAAGAAACCCTTTTTGAGAACTCAGAGTGAGTAAATTGGCCATTTTCATGCACTTTTAACCATTCCACAAATCTTAAGTTTAGGGCCCCTGGAAGCATGAAAATCACTTTAAACATGCTAATTTAAGCTCTAACACTGATGATCAACCTACAAATGTGAACTGACGTTCAAAAATAAAACATGTGAAAAAGGACCATTTTCCACATTTCTGAAGCCTGACGTAATGGGGGGGTGTTATCCTTTTTGTCGAAAGTCAGCCGTTTTTGCTTGTACATTAAATGCCTCCAAATGGTATTTAATTCACTTCCCAAACCCCTGGAAGCATGAAAATCACTTTAAACATGCTAATTTTAGCTCTAACACTGATGATCCACCTACAAATGTGAACTGATGTTCAAAAATGAAACATTTGAAAACGGACCATTCTCCACATTTCTGAAGCATGACGTAATGGGGGGGTGTTATCTCTTTTGTCGAAAATCAGCCGTTTTTGCTTGAACATTAAATGCCTCCAAATGGTATTTAATTAACTTCCCGGGGTGAAGAAACCCTTTTTAAGAACTCAGAGTGAGTAAATTGGCCATTTTCATGCACTTTTAACCATTCCATAAATCTTGTGTTTAAGGCCCCTGGAAGCATGAAAATCACTTTAAACTTGCTATTTTTAGCTTTAACCCTGATGATCAACCTACAAATGTGAACTGACGTTCAAAAATATGACATTTGACAACGGACCATTTTCCACATTTCTGAAGCATGACGTAATGGGGGGGTGTTATCTCTTTTGTCGAAAATCAGCCCTTTTTGCTTGAACATTAAATGCCTCCAAATGGTATTTAATTCACTTCCCGAGCCCCTGGAAGCATGAAAATCACTTTAAACATGCTAATTTTAGCTCTAACACTGATGATCCACCTACAAATGTGAACTGACGTTCAAAAATAAAACATTTGAAAACGGACCATTTTCCACATTTCTGAAGCATGACGTAATGGGGGGGGGTGTTATCTCTTTTGTCGAAAATCAGCCGTTTTTGCTTGAACATTAAATGCCTCCAAATGGTATTTAATTAACTTCCCGGGGGTGAAGACACCCTTTTTGAGAACTCAGAGTGAGTAAATTGGCCATTTTCATGCATTTTTAACCATTCCATAAATCTTGTGTTTAGTGCCCCTGGAAGCATGAAAATCACTTTAAACATGCTAATTTAAGCTCTAACACTGATGATCAACCTACAAATGTGAACTGACGTTCAAAAATAAAACATTTGAAAACGGACAATTTTCCACATTTCTGAAGCATGACGTAATTGGGGGGTGTTATCTCTTTTGTCGGAAATCAGCCGTTTTTGCTTGAACATTAAATGCCTCCAAATGGTATTTAATTCACTTCCTGAGCCCCTGGAAGCATGAAAATCACTTTAAACATGCAAATTTTAGCTCTAACACTGATGATCCACCTGCAAATGTGAACTGATGTTCAAAAATAAAACACTTGAAAACGGACCATTCTCCACATTTCTGAAGCATGACATAATGGGGGGGTGTTATCTCTTTTGTCGAAAATCAGCCGTTTTTGCTTGAACATTAAATGCCTCCAAATGGTATTTAATTAACTTCCCGGGGTGAAGAAACACTTTTTGAGAACTCAGAGTGAGTAAATTGGCCATTTTCATGCACTTTTAACCATTCCATAAATCTTGTGTTTAGTGCCCCTGGAAGCATGAAAATCACTTTAAACATGCTAATTTTAGCTCTAACACTGATGATCAACCTACAAATGTGAACTGACGTTCAAAAATAACACATTTGAAAACGGACCATTTTCCACATTTCTGAAGCATGAGGTAATGGGGGCGTGTTATCTCTTTTGTCGAAAATCAGCCCTTTTTGCTTGAACATTAAATGCCTCCAAATGGTATTTAATTCACTTCCCGAGCCCCTGGAAGCATGAAAATCACTTTAAACATGCTAATTTTAGCTCTAACACTGATGATCCACCTACAAATGTGAACTGATGTTCAAAAATAAAACATTTGAAAACGGACCATTCTCCACATTTCTGAAGCATGACGTAATGGGGGGGTGTTATCTCTTTTGTCGAAAATCAGCCGTTTTTGCTTGAACATTAAATGCCTCCAAATGGTATTTAATTAACTTCCCGGGGTGAAGAAACCCTTTTTGAGAACTCAGAGTGAGTAAATTGGCCATTTTCATGCACTTTTACCCATTCCATAAATCTTGTGTTTAGGGCCCCTGGAAGCATGAAAATCACTTTAAACATGCTAATTTTAGCTCTAACACTGATGATCCACCTACAAATGTGAACTGACGTTCAAAAATAAAATATTTGAAAATGGACCATTTTCCACATTTCTTAAGCATGACGTAATGGTGGGGTGTTATCTCTTTTGTCGAAAATCAGCCGTTTTTGCTTGAACATTAAATGCCTCCAAATGGTATTTAAATAACTTCCCGGCGTGAAGAAACCCTTTTTGAGACCTCAGAGTGAGTAAATTGGCCATTTTCATGCACTTTTAACCGTTCCAGAAATCTTGTGTTTAGGGCTCCTGGAAGCATGAAAATCACTTTAAACATGCTAATTTTAGCTCTAACACTGATGATCCACCTACAAATGTGAACTGACGTTCAAAAATAAAACATTTGAAAACGGACCATTTTCCACATTTCTGAAGCATGACGTAATGGGGGGGTGTTATCTCTTTTGTCAAAAATCAACCGTTCTTGCTTGAACATTAAATGCCTCCAAATGGTATTTAATTAACTTCCAGAGCCCCTGGAAGTATGAGAATCACTTTAAACATGCTAATTTTAGCTCTAAAACTGAAGATCCACCTACAAATGTGAACTGACGTTCAAAAATAAAACATTTGAAAACGGACCATTTTCCACATTTCTGAAGCATGACATAATGGGGGGGTGTTATCTCTTTTGTTGAAAATCAGCTGTTTTTGCTTGAACATTAAATGCCTCCAAATGGTATTTAAATAACTTCCCGGGGTGAAGAAACCCTTTTTGAGAACTCAGAGTGAGTAAATTGGCCATTTTCATGCACTTTTAACCATTCCACAAATCTTAAGTTTAGGGCCCCTGGAAGCATGAAAATCACTTTAAACATGCTAATTTAAGCTCTAACACTGATGATCAACCTACAAATGTGAACTGACGTTCAAAAATAAAACATGTGAAAACGGACCATTTTCCACATTTCTGAAGCCTGACGTAATGGGGGGGTGTTATCTCTTTTGTCGAAAGTCAGCCGTTTTTGCTTGTACATTAAATGCCTCCAAATGGTATTTAATTCACTTCCCAAACCCCTGGAAGCATGAAAATCACTTTAAACATGCTAATTTTAGCTCTAACACTGATGATCCACCTACAAATGTGAACTGATGTTCAAAAATGAAACATTTGAAAACGGACCATTCTCCACATTTCTGAAGCATGACGTAATGGGGGGGTGTTATCTCTTTTGTCGAAAATCAGCCGTTTTTGCTTGAACATTAAATGCCTCCAAATGGTATTTAATTAACTTCCCGGGGTGAAGAAACCCTTTTTAAGAACTCAGAGTGAGTAAATTGGCCATTTTCATGCACTTTTAACCATTCCATAAATCTTGTGTTTAGGGCCCCTGGAAGCATGAAAATCACTTTAAACTTGCTAATTTTAGCTTTAACACTGATGATCAACCTACAAATGTGAACTGACGTTCAAAAATATGACATTTGAAAACGGACCATTTTCCACATTTCTGAAGCATGACGTAATGGGGGGGTGTTATCTCTTTTGTCGAAAATCAGCCCTTTTTGCTTGAACATTAAATGCCTCCAAATGGTATTTAATTCACTTCCCGAGCCCCTGGAAGCATGAAAATCACTTTAAACATGCTAATTTTAGCTCTAACACTGATGATCCACCTACAAATGTGAACTGACGTTCAAAAATAAAACATTTGAAAACGGACCATTTTCCACATTTCTGAAGCATGACGTAATGGGGGGGGGTGTTATCTCTTTTGTCGAAAATCAGCCGTTTTTGCTTGAACATTAAATGCCTCCAAATGGTATTTAATTAACTTCCCGGGGGTGAAGACACCCTTTTTGAGAACTCAGAGTGAGTAAATTGGCCATTTTCATGCATTTTTAACCATTCCATAAATCTTGTGTTTAGTGCCCCTGGAAGCATGAAAATCACTTTAAACATGCTAATTTAAGCTCTAACACTGATGATCAACCTACAAATGTGAACTGACGTTCAAAAATAAAACATTTGAAAACGGACAATTTTCCACATTTCTGAAGCATGACGTAATTGGGGGGTGTTATCTCTTTTGTCGGAAATCAGCCGTTTTTGCTTGAACATTAAATGCCTCCAAATGGTATTTAATTCACTTCCTGAGCCCCTGGAAGCATGAAAATCACTTTAAACATGCAAATTTTAGCTCTAACACTGATGATCCACCTGCAAATGTGAACTGATGTTCAAAAATAAAACATTTGAAAACGGACCATTCTCCACATTTCTGAAGCATGACGTAATGGGGGGTGTTATCTCTTTTGTCGAAAATCTGCCGTTTTTGCTTGAACATTAAATGCCTCCAAATGGTATTTAATTAACTTCCCGGGGTGAAGAAACACTTTTTGAGAACTCAGAGTGAGTAAATTGGCCATTTTCATGCACTTTTAACCATTCCATAAATCTTGTGTTTAGTGCCCCTGGAAGCATGAAAATCACTTTAAACATGCTAATTTTAGCTCTAACACTGATGATCAACCTACAAATGTGAACTGACGTTCAAAAATAACACATTTGAAAACGGACCATTTTCCACATTTCTGAAGCATGAGGTAATGGGGGCGTGTTATCTCTTTTGTCGAAAATCAGCCCTTTTTGCTTGAACATTAAATGCCTCCAAATGGTATTTAATTCACTTCCCGAGCCCCTGGAAGCATGAAAATCACTTTAAACATGCTAATTTTAGCTCTAACACTGATGATCCACCTACAAATGTGAACTGATGTTCAAAAATAAAACATTTGAAAACGGACCATTCTCCACATTTCTGAAGCATGACGTAATGGGGGGGTGTTATCTCTTTTGTCGAAAATCAGCCGTTTTTGCTTGAACATTAAATGCCTCCAAATGGTATTTAATTAACTTCCCGGGGTGAAGAAACCCTTTTTGAGAACTCAGAGTGAGTAAATTGGCCATTTTCATGCACTTTTAACCATTCCATAAATCTTGTGTTTATGGCCCCTGGAAGCATGAAAATCACTTTAAACATGCTAATTTTAGCTCTAACACTGATGATCAACCTACAAATGTGAACTGACGTTAAAAAATAAAACATTTGAAAACAGACCATTTTCCACATTTCTGAAGCATGACGTAATGGGGGGGTGTTATCTCTTTTGTCGGAAATCAGCCGTTTTTGCTTGAACATTAAATGCCTCCAAATGGTATTTAATTCACTTCCCGAGCCCCTGGAAGCATGAAAATCACTTTAAATATGCTAATTTTAGCTCTAACACTGATGATCCACCTACAAATGTGAACTGACGTTCAAAAATAAAACATTTGAAAACAGACCATTTTCCACATTTCTGAAGCATGACGTAATGGGGGGGTGTTATCTCTTTTGTCGAAAATCAGCCGTTTTTGCTTGAACATTAAATGCCTCCAAATGGTATTTATTCACTTCCCGAGCCCCTAGAAGCATGAAAATCACTTTAAACATGCAAATTTTAGCTCTAACACTGATGATCCACCTACAAATGTGAACTGATGTTCAAAAATAAAACATTTGAAAACGGACCATTCTCCACATTTCTGAAGCATGACGTAATGGGGGCGTGTTATCTCTTTTGTCGAAAATCAGCCGTTTTTGCTTGAACATTAAATGCCTCCAAATGGTATTTAATTAACTTCCCGGGGTGAAGAAACACTTTTTGAGAACTGAGAGTGAGTAAATTGGCCATTTTCATGCACTTTTAACCATTCCATAAATCTTGTGTTTAGTGCCCCTGGAAGCATGAAAATCACTTTAAACATGCTAATTTTAGCTCTAACACTGATGATCAACCTACAAATGTGAACTGACGTTCAAAAATAACACATTTGAAAACGGACCATTTTCCACATTTCTGAAGCATGACGTAATGGGGGCGTGTTATCTCTTTTGTCGAAAATCAGCCCTTTTTGCTTGAACATTAAATGCCTCCAAATGGTATTTAATTCACTTCCCGAGCCCCTGGAAGCATGAAAATCACTTTGAACATGCTAATTTTAGCTCTAACACTGATGATCCACCTACAAATGTGAACTGATGTTCAAAAATAAAACATTTGAAAACGGACCATTCTCCACATTTCTGAAGCATGACGTAATGGGGGGGTGTTATCTCTTTTGTCGAAAATCAGCCGTTTTTGCTTGAACATTAAATGCCTCCAAATGGTATTTAATTAACTTCCCGGGGTGAAGAAACCCTTTTTGAGAACTCAGAGTGAGTAAATTGGCCATTTTCATGCACTTTTAACCATTCCATAAATCTTGTGTTTATGGCCCCTGGAAGCATGAAAATCACTTTATACATGCTAATTTTAGCTCTAACACTGATGATCAACCTACAAATGTGAACTGACGTTAAAAGATAAAACATTTGAAAACAGACCATTTTCCACATTTCTGAAGCATGACGTAATGGGGGGGTGTTATCTCTTTTGTCGGAAATCAGCCGTTTTTGCTTGAACATTAAATGCCTCCAAATGGTATTTAATTCACTTCCCGAGCCCCTGGAAGCATGAAAATCACTTTAAACATGCAAATTTTAGCTCTAACACTGATGATCCACCTACAAATGTGAACTGATGTTCAAAAATAAAACATTTGAAAACGGACCATTCTCCACATTTCTGAAGCATGACGTAATGGGGGCGTGTTATCTCTTTTGTCGAAAATCAGCCGTTTTTGCTTGAACATTAAATGCCTCCAAATGGTATTTAATTAACTTCCCGGGGTGAAGAAACACTTTTTGAGAACTGAGAGTGAGTAAATTGGCCATTTTCATGCACTTTTAACCATTCCATAAATCTTGTGTTTAGGGCCCCTGAAAGCATGAAAATCACTTTAAACATGCTAATTTTAGCTCTAACACTGATGATCAACCTACAAATGTGAACTGCCGTTCAAAAATAAAACATTTGAAAACTGACCATTTTCCACATTTCTGAAGCATGACGTAATGGGGGGGTGTTATCTCTTTTGTCGAAAATCAGCTGTTTTTGCTTGAACATTAAATGCCTCCAAATGGTATTTAATTCACTTCCCGAGCCCCTGGAAGCATGAAAATCACTTTAAACATGCTAATTTTAGCTCTAACACTGATGATCCACCTACAAATGTGAACTGACGTTCAAAAATAAAACATTTGAAAACGGACCATTTTCCACATTTCTGAAGCATGACGTAATGGGGGGGTGTTATCTCTTTTGTCGAAAATCAGCCGTTTTTGCTTGAACATTAAATGCCTCCAAATGGTATTTAATTAACTACCCGGGGTGAAGAAACCCTTTTTGAGAACTCAGAGTGAGTAAATTGGCCATTTTCATTCCCTTTTAACCATTCCATAAATCTTGTGTTTAGGGCCCCCTGGAAGCATGAAAATCACTTTAAACATGCTAATTTTAGCTCTAACACTGATGATCAACCTACAAATGTGAACTGACGTTCAAAAATAAAACATTTGAAAACGGACCATTTTCCACATTTCTGAAGCATGACGTAATGGGGGGGTGTTATCTCTTTCGTCGAAAATCAGCCGTTTTTGCTTGAACATTAAATGCCTCCAAATGGTATTTAATTCACTTCCCGAGCCCCTGGAAGCATGAAAATCACTTTAAACATGCTAATTTTAGCTCTAACACTGATGATCCACCTACAAATGTGAACTGACGTTCAGAAATAAAACATTTGAAAACGGACCATTCTCCACATTTCTGAAGCATGACGTAATGGGGGGGTGTTATCTCTTTTTTCGAAAATCAGCCGTTTTTGCTTGAACATTAAATGCCTCCAAATGGTATTTAATTAACTTCCCGGGGTGAAGAAACCCTTTTTGAGAACTCAGAGTGAGTAAATTGGCCATTTTCATGCACTTTTAACCATTCCATAAATCTTGTGTTTAGGGCCCCTGGAAGCATGAAAATCACTTTAAACATGCTAATTTTAGCTCTAACACTGATGATCAACCTACAAATGTGAACTGACGTTCAAAAATAAAACATTTGAAAACGGACCATTTTCCACATTTCTGAAGCATGACGTAATGGGGGGGTGTTATCTCTTTTGTCGAAAATCAGCCGTTTTTGCTTGAACATTAAATGCCTCCAAATGGTATTTAATTCACTTCCCGCGCCCCTGGAAGCATGAAAATCACTTTAAACATGCTAATTTTAGCTCTAACACTGATGATCCACCTACAAATGTGAACTGATGTTCAAAAATAAAACATTTTAAAACTGACCATTCTCCACATTTCTTAAGCATGACGTAATGGGGGGGTGTTATCTCTTTTGTCGAAAATCAGCCGTTTTTGCTTGAACATTAAATGCCTCCAAATGGTATTTAATTAACTTCCAGGGGTGAAGAAACCCTTTTTGAGAACTCAGAGTGAGTAAATTGGCCATTTTCATGCACTTTTAACCATTCCATAAATCTTGTGTTTAGTGCCCCTGGAAGCATGAAAATCACTTTAAACATGCTAATTTTAGCTCTAACACTGATGATCAACCTACAAATGTGAACTGATGTTCAAAAATAAAACATTTGAAAACGGACAATTTTCCACATTTCTGAAGCATGACGTAATTGGGGGGTGTTATCTCTTTTGTCGGAAATCAGCCGTTTTTGCTTGAACATTAAATGCCTCCAAATGGTATTTAATTCACTTCCTGAGCCCCTGGAAGCATGAAAATCACTTTAAACATGCAAATTTTAGCTCTAACACTGATGATCCACCTGCAAATGTGAACTGATGTTCAAAAATAAAACACTTGAAAACGGACCATTCTCCACATTTCTGAAGCATGACATAATGGGGGGGTGTTATCTCTTTTGTCGAAAATCAGCCGTTTTTGCTTGAACATTAAATGCCTCCAAATGGTATTTAATTAACTTCCCAGGGTGAAGAAACACTTTTTGAGAACTCAGAGTGAGTAAATTGGCCATTTTCATGCACTTTTAACCATTCCATAAATCTTGTGTTTAGTGCCCCTGGAAGCATGAAAATCACTTTAAACATGCTAATTTTAGCTCTAACACTGATGATCAACCTACAAATGTGAACTGACGTTCAAAAATAACACATTTGAAAACGGACCATTTTCCACATTTCTGAAGCATGACGTAATGGGGGCGTGTTATCTCTTTTGTCGAAAATCAGCCCTTTTTGCTTGAACATTAAATGCCTCCAAATGGTATTTAATTCACTTCCCGAGCCCCTGGAAGCATGAAAATCACATTAAACATGCTAATTTTAGCTCTAACACTGATGATCCACCTACAAATGTGAACTGATGTTCAAAAATAAAACATTTGAAAACGGACCATTCTCCACATTTCTGAAGCATGACGTAATGGGGGGGTGTTATCTCTTTTGTCGAAAATCAGCCGTTTTTGCTTGAACATTAAATGCCTCCAAATGGTATTTAATTAACTTCCCAGGGTGAAGAAACCCTTTTTGAGAACTCAGAGTGAGTAAATTGGCCATTTTCATGCACTTTTAACCATTCCATAAATCTTGTGTTTATGGCCCCTGGAAGCATGAAAATCACTTTAAACATGCTAATTTTAGCTCTAACACTGATGATCAACCTACAAATGTGAACTGACGTTAAAAAATAAAACATTTGGAAACAGACCATTTTCCACATTTCTGAAGCATGACGTAATGGGGGGGTGTTATCTCTTTTGTCGGAAATCAGCCGTTTTTGCTTGAACATTAAATGCCTCCAAATGGTATTTAATTCACTTCCCGAGCCCCTGGAAGCATGAAAATCACTTTAAATATGCTAATTTTAGCTCTAACACTGATGATCCACCTACAAATGTGAACTGACGTTCAAAAATAAAACATTTGAAAACAGACCATTTTCCACATTTCTGAAGCATGACGTAATGGGGGGGTGTTATCTCTTTTGTCGAAAATCAGCCGTTTTTGCTTGAACATTAAATGCCTCCAAATGGTATTTAATTCACTTCCCGAGCCCCTGGAAGCATGAAAATCACTTTAAACATGCAAATTTTAGCTCTAACACTGATGATCCACCTACAAATGTGAACTGATGTTCAAAAATAAAACATTTGAAAACGGACCATTCTCCACATTTCTGAAGCATGACGTAATGGGGGCGTGTTATCTCTTTTGTCGAAAATCAGCCGTTTTTGCTTGAACATTAAATGCCTCCAAATGGTATTTAATTAACTTCCCGGGGTGAAGAAACACTTTTTGAGAACTGAGAGTGAGTAAATTGGCCATTTTCATGCACTTTTAACCATTCCATAAATCCTGTGTTTAGGGCCCCTGAAAGCATGAAAATCACTTTAAACATGCTAATTTTAGCTCTAACACTGATGATCAACCTACAAATGTGAACTGCCGTTCAAAAATAAAACATTTGAAAACTGACCATTTTCCACATTTCTGAAGCATGACGTAATGGGGGGGTGTTATCTCTTTTGTCGAAAATCAGCCGTTTTTGCTTGAACATTAAATGCCTCCAAATGGTATTTAATTCACTTCCCGAGCCCCTGGAAGCATGAAAATCACTTTAAACATGCTAATTTTAGCTCTAACACTGATGATCCACCTACAAATGTGAACTGACGTTCAAAAATAAAACATTTGAAAACGGACCATTTTCCACATTTCTGAAGCATGACGTAATGGGGGGGTGTTATCTCTTTTGTCGAAAATCAGCCGTTTTTGCTTGAACATTAAATGCCTCCAAATGGTATTTAATTAACTTCCCGGGGTGAAGAAACCCTTTTTGAGAACTCAGAGTGAGTAAATTGGCCATTTTCATACACTTTTAACCATTCCATAAATCTTGTGTTTAGGCCCCCTGGAAGCATGAAAATCACTTTAAACATGCTAATTTTAGCTCTAACACTGATGATCAACCTACAAATGTGAACTGACGTTCAAAAATAAAACATTTGAAAACGGACCATTTTCCACATTTCTGAAGCATGACGTAATGGGGGGGTGTTATCTCTTTCGTCGAAAATCAGCCGTTTTTGCTTGAACATTAAATGCCTCCAAATGGTATTTAATTCACTTCCCGAGCCCCTGGAAGCATGAAAATCACTTTAAACATGCTAATTTTAGCTCTAACACTGATGATCCACCTACAAAAGTGAACTGACGTTCAAAAATAAAACATTTGAAAACGGACCATTTTCAACATTTCTGAAGCATGACGTAATGGGGGGGTGTTATCTCTTTTGTCGAAAATCAGCCGTTTTTGCTTGAACATTAAATGCCTCCAAATGGTATTTAATTAACTTCCCGGGGTGAAGAAACCCTTTTTGAGAACTCAGAGTGAGTAAATTGGCCATTTTCATGCACTTTTAACCATTCCATAAATCTTGTGTTTAGGGCCCCTGTAAGCATGAAATTCACTTTAAACATGCTAATTTGAGCTCTAACACTGATGATCAACCTACAAATGTGAACTGACGTTCTAAAATAAAACATTTGAAAACGGACCATTTGCCACATTTCTGAAGCATGACGTAATGGGGGGGTGTTATCTCTTTTGTCGAAAATCAGCCGTTTTTGCTTGAACATTAAATGCCTCCAAATGGTATTTAGTTCACTTCCCGAGCCCCTGGAAGCATAAAAATCACTTTAAACATGCTAATTTTAGCTCTAACACTGATGATCCACCTACAAATGTGAACTGATGTTCAAAAATAAAACATTTGAAAACGGACCATTCTCCACATTTCTGAAGCATGACGTAATGGGGGGGTGTTATCTCTTTTGTCGAAAATCAGCCGTTTTTGCTTGAACATTAAATGCCTCCAAATGGTATTTAATTAACTTCCCGGGGGTGAAGACACCCTTTTTGAGAACTCAGAGTGAGTAAATTGGCCATTTTCATGCATTTTTAACCATTCCATAAATCTTGTGTTTAGTGCCCCTGGAAGCATGAAAATCACTTTAAACATGCTAATTTAATCTCTAACACTGATGATCAACCTACAAATGTGAACTGACGTTCAAAAATAAAACATTTGAAAACGGACAATTTTCCACATTTCTGAAGCATGACGTAATTGGGGGGTGTTATCTCTTTTGTCGGAAATCAGCCGTTTTTGCTTGAACATTAAATGCCTCCAAATGGTATTTAATTCACTTCCTGAGCCCCTGGAAGCATGAAAATCACTTTAAACATGCAAATTTTAGCTCTAACACTGATGATCCACCTGCAAATGTGAACTGATGTTCAAAAATAAAACACTTGAAAACGGACCATTCTCCACATTTCTGAAGCATGACATAATGGGGGGGTGTTATCTCTTTTGTCGAAAATCAGCCGTTTTTGCTTGAACATTAAATGCCTCCAAATGGTATTTAATTAACTTACCGGGGTGAAGAAACCCTTTTTGAGAACTCAGAGTGAGTAAATTGGCCATTTTCATGCACTTTTAACCATTCCATAAATCTTGTGTTTAGGCCCCCTGGAAGCATGAAAATCACTTTAAACTTGCTAATTTTAGCTTTAACACTGATGATCAACCTACAAATGTGAACTGACGTTCAAAAATATGACATTTGAAAACGGACCATTTTCCACATTTCTGAAGCATGACGTAATGGGGGGGTGTTATCTCTTTTGTCGAAAATCAGCCCTTTTTGCTTGAACATTAAATGCCTCCAAATGGTATTTAATTCACTTCCCGAGCCCCTGGAAGCATGAAAATCACTTTAAACATGCTAATTTTAGCTCTAACACTGATGATCCACCTACAAATGTGAACTGACGTTCAAAAATAAAACATTTGAAAACGGACCATTTTCCACATTTCTGAAGCATGACGTAATGGGGGGGTGTTATCTCTTTTGTCGAAAATCAGCCGTTTTTGCTTGAACATTAAATGCCTCCAAATGGTATTTAATTAACTTCCCGGGGGTGAAGACACCCTTTTTGAGAACTCAGAGTGAGTAAATTGGCCATTTTCATGCATTTTTAACCATTCCATAAATCTTGTGTTTAGTGCCCCTGGAAGCATGAAAATCACTTTAAACATGCTAATTTAAGCTCTAACACTGATGATCAACCTACAAATGTGAACTGACGTTCAAAAATAAAACATTTGAAAACGGACAATTTTCCACATTTCTGAAGCATGACTTAATTGGGGGGTGTTATCTCTTTTGTCGGAAATCAGCCGTTTTTGCTTGAACATTAAATGCCTCCAAATGGTATTTAATTCACTTCCTGAGCCCCTGGAAGCATGAAAATCACTTTAAACATGCAAATTTTAGCTCTAACACTGATGATCCACCTGCAAATGTGAACTGATGTTCAAAAATAAAACACTTGAAAACGGACCATTCTCCACATTTCTGAAGCATGACATAATGGGGGGGTGTTATCTCTTTTGTCGAAAATCAGCCGTTTTTGCTTGAACATTAAATGCCTCCAAATGGTATTTAATTAACTTCCCAGGGTGAAGAAACACTTTTTGAGAACTCAGAGTGAGTAAATTGGCCATTTTCATGCACTTTTAACCATTCCATAAATCTTGTGTTCAGTGCCCCTGGAAGCATGAAAATCACTTTAAACATGCTAATTTTAGCTCTAACACTGATGATCAACCTACAAATGTGAACTGACGTTCAAAAATAACACATTTGAAAACGGACCATTTTCCACATTTCTGAAGCATGACGTAATGGGGGCGTGTTATCTCTTTTGTCGAAAATCAGCCCTTTTTGCTTGAACATTAAATGCCTCCAAATGGTATTTAATTCACTTCCCGAGCCCCTGGAAGCATGAAAATCACGTTAAACATGCTAATTTTAGCTCTAACACTGATGATCCACCTACAAATGTGAACTGATGTTCAAAAATAAAACATTTGAAAACGGACCATTCTCCACATTTCTGAAGCATGACGTAATGGGGGGGTGTTATCTCTTTTGTCGAAAATCAGCCGTTTTTGCTTGAACATTAAATGCCTCCAAATGGTATTTAATTAACTTCCCGGGGTGAAGAAACCCTTTTTGAGAACTCAGAGTGAGTAAATTGGCCATTTTCATGCACTTTTAACCATTCCATAAATCTTGTGTTTATGGCCCCTGGAAGCATGAAAATCACTTTAAACATGCTAATTTTAGCTCTAACACTGATGATCAACCTACAAATGTGAACTGACGTTAAAAAATAAAACATTTGGAAACAGACCATTTTCCACATTTCTGAAGCATGACGTAATGGGGGGGTGTTATCTCTTTTGTCGGAAATCAGCCGTTTTTGCTTGAACATTAAATGCCTCCAAATGGTATTTAATTCACTTCCCGAGCCCCTGGAAGCATGAAAATCACTTTAAATATGCTAATTTTAGCTCTAACACTGATGATCCACCTACAAATGTGAACTGACGTTCAAAAATAAAACATTTGAAAACAGACCATTTTCCACATTTCTGAAGCATGACGCAATGGTGGGGTGTTATCTCTTTTGTCGAAAATCAGCCGTTTTTGCTTGAACATTAAATGCCTCCAAATGGTATTTAATTCACTTCCCGAGCCCCTGGAAGCATGAAAATCACTTCAAACATGCAAATTTTAGCTCTAACACTGATGATCCACCTACAAATGTGAACTGATGTTCAAAAATAAAACATTTGAAAACGGACCATTCTCCACATTTCTGAAGCATGACGTAATGGGGGCGTGTTATCTCTTTTGTCGAAAATCAGCCGTTTTTGCTTGAACATTAAATGCCTCCAAATGGTATTTAATTAACTTCCCGGGGTGAAGAAACACTTTTTGAGAACTGAGAGTGAGTAAATTGGCCATTTTCATGCACTTTTAACCATTCCATAAATCTTATGTTTAGGGCCCCTGAAAGCATGAAAATCACTTTAAACATGCTAATTTTAGCTCTAACACTGATGATCAACCTACAAATGTGAACTGCCGTTCAAAAATAAAACATTTGAAAACTGACCATTTTCCACATTTCTGAAGCATGACGTAATGGGGGGGTGTTATCTCTTTTGTCGAAAATCAGCCGTTTTTGCTTGAACATTAAATGCCTCCAAATGGTATTTAGTTCACTTCCCGAGCCCCTGGAAGCATAAAAATCACTTTAAACATGCTAATTTTAGCTCTAACACTGATGATCCACCTACAAATGTGAACTGATGTTCAAAAATAAAACATTTGAAAACGGACCATTCTCCACATTTCTGAAGCATGACGTAATGGGGGGGTGTTATCTCTTTTGTCGAAAATCAGCAGTTTTTGCTTGAACATTAAATGCCTCCAAATGGTATTTAATTAACTTCCCGGGGGTGAAGACACCCTTTTTGAGAACTCAGAGTGAGTAAATTGGCCATTTTCATGCATTTTTAACCATTCCATAAATCTTGTGTTTAGTGCCCCTGGAAGCATGAAAATCACTTTAAACATGCTAATTTAAGCTCTAACACTGATGATCAACCTACAAATGTGAACTGACGTTCAAAAATAAAACATTTGAAAACGGACAATTTTCCACATTTCTGAAGCATGACGTAATTGGGGGGTGTTATCTCTTTTGTCGGAAATCAGCCGTTTTTGCTTGAACATTAAATGCCTCCAAATGGTATTTAATTAACTTCCCGGGGTGAAGAAACCCTTTTTGAGAACTCAGAGTGAGTAAATTGGCCATTTTCATGCACTTTTAACCATTCCATAAATCTTGTGTTTAGGCCCCCTGGAAGCATGAAAATCACTTTAAACTTGCTAATTTTAGCTTTAACACTGATGATCAACCTACAAATGTGAACTGACGTTCAAAAATATGACATTTGAAAACGGACCATTTTCCACATTTCTGAAGCATGACGTAATGGGGGGGTGTTATCTCTTTTGTCGAAAATCAGCCCTTTTTGCTTGAACATTAAATGCCTCCAAATGGTATTTAATTCACTTCCCGAGCCCCTGGAAGCATGAAAATCACTTTAAACATGCTAATTTTAGCTCTAACACTGATGATCCACCTACAAATGTGAACTGACGTTCAAAAATAAAACATTTGAAAACGGACCATTTTCCACATTTCTGAAGCATGACGTAATGGGGGGGTGTTATCTCTTTTGTCGAAAATCAGCCGTTTTTGCTTGAACATTAAATGCCTCCAAATGGTATTTAATTAACTTCCCGGGGGTGAAGACACCCTTTTTGAGAACTCAGAGTGAGTAAATTGGCCATTTTCATGCATTTTTAACCATTCCATAAATCTTGTGTTTAGTGCCCCTGGAAGCATGAAAATCACTTTAAACATGCTAATTTAAGCTCTAACACTGATGATCAACCTACAAATGTGAACTGACGTTCAAAAATAAAACATTTGAAAACGGACAATTTTCCACATTTCTGAAGCATGACGTAATTGGGGGGTGTTATCTCTTTTGTCGGAAATCAGCCGTTTTTGCTTGAACATTAAATGCCTCCAAATGGTATTTAGTTCACTTCCTGAGCCCCTGGAAGCATGAAAATCACTTTAAACATGCAAATTTTAGCTCTAACACTGATGATCCACCTGCAAATGTGAACTGATGTTCAAAAATAAAACACTTGAAAACGGACCATTCTCCACATTTCTGAAGCATGACATAATGGGGGGGTGTTATCTCTTTTGTCGAAAATCAGCCGTTTTTGCTTGAACATTAAATGCCTCCAAATGGTATTTAATTAACTTCCCAGGGTGAAGAAACACTTTTTGAGAACTCAGAGTGAGTAAATTGGCCATTTTCATACACTTTTAACCATTCCATAAATCTTGTGTTTAGTGCCCCTGGAAGCATGAAAATCACTTTAAACATGCTAATTTTAGCTCTAACACTGATGATCAACCTACAAATGTGAACTGACGTTCAAAAATAACACATTTGAAAACGGACCATTTTCCACATTTCTGAAGCATGACGTAATGGGGGCGTGTTATCTCTTTTGTCGAAAATCAGCCCTTTTTGCTTGAACATTAAATGCCTCCAAATGGTATTTAATTCACTTCCCGAGCCCCTGGAAGCATGAAAATCACGTTAAACATGCTAATTTTAGCTCTAACACTGATGATCCACCTACAAATGTGAACTGATGTTCAAAAATAAAACATTTGAAAACGGACCATTCTCCACATTTCTGAAGCATGACGTAATGGGGGGGTGTTATCTCTTTTGTCGAAAATCAGCCGTTTTTGCTTGAACATTAAATGCCTCCAAATGGTATTTAATTAACTTCCCGGGGTGAAGAAACCCTTTTTGAGAACTCAGAGTGAGTAAATTGGCCATTTTCATGCACTTTTAACCATTCCATAAATCTTGTGTTTATGGCCCCTGGAAGCATGAAAATCACTTTAAACATGCTAATTTTAGCTCTAACACTGATGATCAACCTACAAATGTGAACTGACGTTAAAAAATAAAACATTTGGAAACAGACCATTTTCCACATTTCTGAAGCATGACGTAATGGGGGGGTGTTATCTCTTTTGTCGGAAATCAGCCGTTTTTGCTTGAACATTAAATGCCTCCAAATGGTATTTAATTCACTTCCCGAGCCCCTGGAAGCATGAAAATCACTTTAAATATGCTAATTTTAGCTCTAACACTGATGATCCACCTACAAATGTGAACTGACGTTCAAAAATAAAACATTTGAAAACAGACCATTTTCCACATTTCTGAAGCATGACGCAATGGGGGGGTGTTATCTCTTTTGTCGAAAATCAGCCGTTTTTGCTTGAACATTAAATGCCTCCAAATGGTATTTAATTCACTTCCCGAGCCCCTGGAAGCATGAAAATCACTTCAAACATGCAAATTTTAGCTCTAACACTGATGATCCACCTACAAATGTGAACTGATGTTCAAAAATAAAACATTTGAAAACGGACCATTCTCCACATTTCTGAAGCATGACGTAATGGGGGCGTGTTATCTCTTTTGTCGAAAATCAGCCGTTTTTGCTTGAACATTAAATGCCTCCAAATGGTATTTAATTAACTTCCCGGGGTGAAGAAACACTTTTTGAGAACTGAGAGTGAGTAAATTGGCCATTTTCATGCACTTTTAACCATTCCATAAATCTTATGTTTAGGGCCCCTGAAAGCATGAAAATCACTTTAAACATGCTAATTTTAGCTCTAACACTGATGATCAACCTACAAATGTGAACTGCCGTTCAAAAATAAAACATTTGAAAACTGACCATTTTCCACATTTCTGAAGCATGACGTAATGGGGGGGTGTTATCTCTTTTGTCGAAAATCAGCCGTTTTTGCTTGAACATTAAATGCCTCCAAATGGTATTTAATTCACTTCCCGAGCCCCTGGAAGCATGAAAATCACTTTAAACATGCTAATTTAGCTCTAACACTGATGATCCACCTACAAATGTGAACTGACGTTCAAAAATAAAACATTTGAAAACGGACCATTTTCCACATTTCTGAAGCATGACGTAATGGGGGGGTGTTATCTCTTATGTCGAAAATCAGCCGTTTTTGCTTGAACATTAAATGCCTCCAAATGGTATTTAATTAACTTCCCGGGGTGAAGAAACCCTTTTTGAGAACTCAGAGTGAGTAAATTGGCCATTTTCATACACTTTTAACCATTCCATAAATCTTGTGTTTAGGCCCCCTGGAAGCATGGAAATCACTTTAAACATGCTAATTTTAGCTCTAACACTGATGATCAACCTACAAATGTGAACTGACGTTCAAAAATAAAACATTTGAAAACGGACCATTTTCCACATTTCTGAAGCATGACGTAATGGGGGGGTGTTATCTCTTTCGTCGAAAATCAGCCGTTTTTGCTTGAACATTAAATGCCTCCAAATGGTATTTAATTCACTTCCCGAGCCCCTGGAAGCATGAAAATCACTTTAAACATGCTAATTTTAGCTCTAACACTGATGATCCACCTACAAAAGTGAACTGACGTTCAAAAATAAAACATTTTAAAACGGACCATTTGCCACATTTCTGAAGCATGACGTAATGGGGGGGTGTTATCTCTTTTGTCGAAAATCAGCCGTTTTTGCTTGAACATTAAATGCCTCCAAATGGTATTTAATTAACTTCCCGGGGTGAAGAAACCCTTTTTGAGAACTCAGAGTGAGTAAATTGGCCATTTTCATGCACTTTTAACCATTCCATAAATTTTGTGTTTAGGGCCCCTGGAAGCATGAAAATCACTTTAAACTTGCTAATTTTAGCTTTAACACTGATGATCAACCTACAAATGTGAACTGACGTTCAAAAATAAAACATTTGAAAACGGACCATTTTCCACATTTCTGAAGCATGACGTAATGGGGGGGTGTTATCTCTTTTGTCGAAAATCAGCCCTTTTTGCTTGAACATTAAATGCCTCCAAATGGTATTTAATTCACTTCCCGAGCTCCTGGAAGCATGAAAATCACTTTAAACATGCTAATTTTAGCTCTAACACTGATGATCCACCTACAAATGTGAACTGACGTTCAAAAATAAAACATTTGAAAACGGACCATTTTCCACATTTCTGAAGCATGACGTAATGGGGGGGTGTTATCTCTTTTGTCGAAAATCAGCCGTTTTTGCTTGAACATTAAATGCCTCCAAATGGTATTTAATTAACTTCCCGGGGGTGAAGACACCCTTTTTGAGAACTCAGAGTGAGTAAATTGGCCATTTTCATGCACTTTTAACCATTCCATAAATCTTGTGTTTAGGGCCCCTGGAAGCATGAAAATCACTTTAAACATGCTAATTTTAGCTCTAACACTGATGATCCACCTACAAATGTGAACTGACGTTCAAAAATAAAACATTTGAAAACGGACCATTTTCAACATTTCTGAAGCATAACGTAATGGGGGGGTGTTATCTCTTTTGTCGAAAATCTGCCGTTTTTGCTTGAACATTAAATGCCTCCAAATAGTATTTAATTAACTTCCCGGGGTGAAGAAACCCTTTTTGAGAACTCAGAGTGAGTAAATTGGCCATTTTCATGCATTTTTAACCATTCCATAAATCTTGTGTTTAGTGCCCCTGGAAGCATGAAAATCACTTTAAACATGCTAATTTAAGCTCTAACACTGATGATCAACCTACAAATGTGAACTGACGTTCAAAAATAAAACATTTGAAAACGGACAATTTTCCACATTTCTGAAGCATGACGTAATTGGGGGGTGTTATCTCTTTTGTCGGAAATCAGCCGTTTTTGCTTGAACATTAAATGCCTCCAAATGGTATTTAATTCACTTCCTGAGCCCCTGGAAGCATGAAAATCACTTTAAACATGCAAATTTTAGCTCTAACACTGATGATCCACCTGCAAATGTGAACTGATGTTCAAAAATAAAACACTTGAAAACGGACCATTCTCCACATTTCTGAAGCATGACATAATTGGGGGGTGTTATCTCTTTTGTCGAAAATCAGCCGTTTTTGCTTGAACATTAAATGCCTCCAAATGGTATTTAATTAACTTCCCAGGGTGAAGAAACACTTTTTGAGATCTCAGAGTGAGTAAATTGGCCATTTTCATGCACTTTTAACCATTCCATAAATCTTGTGTTTAGTGCCTCTGGAAGCATGAAAATCACTTTAAACATGCTAATTTAAGCTCTAACACTGATGATCAACCTACAAATGTGAACTGACGTTCAAAAATAAAACATTTGAAAACGGACAATTTTCCACATTTCTGAAGCATGACGTAATTGGGGGGTGTTATCTCTTTTGTCGGAAATCAGCCGTTTTTGCTTGAACATTAAATGCCTCCAAATGGTATTTAATTCACTTCCTGAGCCCCTGGAAGCATGAAAATCACTTTAAACATGCAAATTTTAGCTCTAACACTGATGATCCACCTGCAAATGTGAACTGATGTTCAAAAATAAAACACTTGAAAACGGACCATTCTCCACATTTCTGAAGCATGACATAATGGGGGGGTGTTATCTCTTTTGTCGAAAATCAGCCGTTTTTGCTTGAACATTAAATGCCTCCAAATGGTATTTAATTAACTTCCCGGGGTGAAGAAACCCTTTTTGAGAACTCAGAGTGAGTAAATTGGCCATTTTCATGCACTTTTAACCATTCCATAAATCTTGTGTTTAGGCCCCCTGGAAGCATGAAAATCACTTTAAACTTGCTAATTTTAGCTTTAACACTGATGATCAACCTACAAATGTGAACTGACGTTCAAAAATATGACATTTGAAAACGGACCATTTTCCACATTTCTGAAGCATGACGTAATGGGGGGGTGTTATCTCTTTTGTCGAAAATCAGCCCTTTTTCCTTGAACATTAAATGCCTCCAAATGGTATTTAATTCACTTCCCGAGCCCCTGGAAGCATGAAAATCACTTTAAACATGCTAATTTTAGCTCTAACACTGATGATCCACCTACAAATGTGAACTGACGTTCAAAAATAAAACATTTGAAAACGGACCATTTTCCACATTTCTGAAGCATGACGTAATGGGGGGGGGGTGTTATCTCTTTTGTCGAAAATCAGCCGTTTTTGCTTGAACATTAAATGCCTCCAAATGGTATTTAATTAACTTCCCGGGGGTGAAGACACCCTTTTTGAGAACTCAGAGTGAGTAAATTGGCCATTTTCATGCATTTTTAACCATTCCATAAATCTTGTGTTTAGTGCCCCTGGAAGCATGAAAATCACTTTAAACATGCTAATTTAAGCTCTAACACTGATGATCAACCTACAAATGTGAACTGACGTTCAAAAATAAAACATTTGAAAACGGACAATTTTCCACATTTCTGAAGCATGACGTAATTGGGGGGTGTTATCTCTTTTGTCGGAAATCAGCCGTTTTTGCTTGAACATTAAATGCCTCCAAATGGTATTTAATTCACTTCCTGAGCCCCTGGAAGCATGAAAATCACTTTAAACATGCAAATTTTAGCTCTAACACTGATGATCCACCTGCAAATGTGAACTGATGTTCAGAAATAAAACACTTGAAAACGGACCATTCTCCACATTTCTGAAGCATGACATAATGGGGGGGTGTTATCTCTTTTGTCGAAAATCAGCCGTTTTTGCTTGAACATTAAATGCCTGCAAATGGTATTTAATTAACTTCCCAGGGTTAAGAAACACTTTTTGAGAACTCAGAGTGAGTAAATTGGCCATTTTCATGCACTTTTAACCATTCCATAAATCTTGTGTTCAGTGCCCCTGGAAGCATGAAAATCACTTTAAACATGCTAATTTTAGCTCTAACACTGATGATCAACCTACAAATGTGAACTGACGTTCAAAAATAACACATTTGAAAACGGACCATTTTCCACATTTCTGAAGCATGACGTAATGGGGGCGTGTTATCTCTTTTGTCGAAAATCAGCCCTTTTTGCTTGAACATTAAATGCCTCCAAATGGTATTTAATTCACGTCCCGAGCCCCTGGAAGCATGAAAATCACGTTAAACATGCTAATTTTAGCTCTAACACTGATGATCCACCTACAAATGTGAACTGATGTTCAAAAATAAAACATTTGAAAACGGACCATTCTCCACATTTCTGAAGCATGACGTAATAGGGGGGTGTTATCTCTTTTGTCGAAAATCAGCCGTTTTTGCTTGAACATTAAATGCCTCCAAATGGTATTTAATTAACTTCCCGGGGTGAAGAAACCCTTTTTGAGAACTCAGAGTGAGTAAATTGGCCATTTTCATGCACTTTTAACCATTCCATAAATCTTGTGTTTATGGCCCCTGGAAGCATGAAAATCACTTTAAACATGCTAATTTTAGCTCTAACACTGATGATCAACCTACAAATGTGAACTGACGTTAAAAAATAAAACATTTGGAAACAGACCATTTTCCACATTTCTGAAGCATGACGTAATGGGGGGGTGTTATCTCTTTTGTCGGAAATCAGCCGTTTTTGCTTGAACATTAAATGCCTCCAAATGGTATTTAATTCACTTCCCGAGCCCCTGGAAGCATGAAAATCACTTTAAATATGCTAATTTTAGCTCTAACACTGATGATCCACCTACAAATGTGAACTGACGTTCAAAAATAAAACATTTGAAAACAGACCATTTTCCACATTTCTGAAGCATGACGCAATGGGGGGGTGTTATCTCTTTTGTCGAAAATCAGCCGTTTTTGCTTGAACATTAAATGCCTCCAAATGGTATTTAATTCACTTCCCGAGCCCCTGGAAGCATGAAAATCACTTCAAACATGCAAATTTTAGCTCTAACACTGATGATCCACCTACAAATGTGAACTGATGTTCAAAAATAAAACATTTGAAAACGGACCATTCTCCACATTTCTGAAGCATGACGTAATGGGGGCGTGTTATCTCTTTTGTCGAAAATCAGCCGTTTTTGCTTGAACATTAAATGCCTCCAAATGGTATTTAATTCACTTCCCGAGCCCCTGGAAGCATGAAAATCACTTTAAACATGCTAATTTTAGCTCTAACACTGATGATCCACCTACAAAAGTGAACTGACGTTCAAAAATAAAACATTTTAAAACGGACCATTTGCCACATTTCTGAAGCATGACGTAATGGGGGGGTGTTATCTCTTTTGTCGAAAATCAGCCGTTTTTGCTTGAACATTAAATGCCTCCAAATGGTATTTAATTAACTTCCGGGGGTGAAGAAACCCTTTTTGAGAACTCAGAGTGAGTAAATTGGCCATTTTCATGCACTTTTAACCATTCCATAAATCTTGTGTTTAGTGCCCCTGGAAGCATGAAAATCACTTTAAACATGCTCATTTTAGCTCTAACACTGATGATCAACCTAGAAATGTGAACTGACGTTCAAAAATAAAACATTTGAAAACGGACAATTTTCCACATTTCTGAAGCATGACGTAATTGGGGGGTGTTATCTCTTTTGTCGGAAATCAGCCGTTTTTGCTTGAACATTAAATGCCTCCAAATGGTATTTAATTCACTTCCTGAGCCCCTGGAAGCATGAAAATCACTTTAAACATGCAAATTTTAGCTCTAACACTGATGATCCACCTGCAAATGTGAACTGATGTTCAAAAATAAAACACTTGAAAACGGACCATTCTCCACATTTCTGAAGCATGACATAATGGGGGGGTGTTATCTCTTTTGTCGAAAATCAGCCGTTTTTGCTTGAACATTAAATGCCTCCAAATGGTATTTAATTAACTTCCCAGGGTGAAGAAACACTTTTTGAGAACTCAGAGTGAGTAAATTGGCCATTTTCATGCACTTTTAACCATTCCATAAATCTTGTGTTTAGTGCCCCTGGAAGCATGAAAATCACTTTAAACATGCTAATTTTAGCTCTAACACTGATGATCAACCTACAAATGTGAACTGACGTTCAAAAATAAAACATTTGAAACGGACCATTTTCCACATTTCTGAAGCATGACGTAATAAGGGGGGGGTGTTATCTCTTTTGTCGAAAATCAGCGGTTTTTGCTTGAACATTAAATGCCTCCAAATGGTATTTAGTTCACTTCCCGAGCCCCTGGAAGCATAAAAATCACTTTAAACATGCTAATTTTAGCTCTAACACTGATGATCCACCTACAAATGTGAACTGATGTTCAAAAATAAAACATTTGAAAACGGACCATTCTCCACATTTCTGAAGCATGACGTAATGGGGGGGGTGTTATCTCTTTTGTCGAAAATCAGCCATTTTTGCTTGAACATTAAATGCCTCCAAATGGTATTTAATTAACTTCCCGGGGGTGAAGACACCCTTTTTGAGAACTCAGAGTGAGTAAATTGGCCATTTTCATGCATTTTTAACCATTCCATAAATCTTGTGTTTAGTGCCCCTGGAAGCATGAAAATCACTTTAAACATGCTAATTTAAGCTCTAACACTGATGATCAACCTACAAATGTGAACTGACGTTCAAAAATAAAACATTTGAAAACGGACAATTTTCCACATTTCTGAAGCATGACGTAATTGGGGGGTGTTATCTCTTTTGTCGGAAATCAGCCGTTTTTGCTTGAACATTAAATGCCTCCAAATGGTATTTAATTCACTTCCTGAGCCCCTGGAAGCATGAAAATCACTTTAAACATGCAAATTTTAGCTCTAACACTGATGATCCACCTGCAAATGTGAACTGATGTTCAAAAATAAAACACTTGAAAACGGACCATTCTCCACATTTCTGAAGCATGACATAATGGGGGGGTGTTATCTCTTTTGTCGAAAATCAGCCGTTTTTGCTTGAACATTAAATGCCTGCAAATGGTATTTAATTAACTTCCCAGGGTGAAGAAACACTTTTTGAGAACTCAGAGTGAGTAAATTGGCCATTTTCATGCACTTTTAACCATTCCATAAATCTTGTGTTCAGTGCCCCTGGAAGCATGAAAATCACTTTAAACATGCTAATTTTAGCTCTAACACTGATGATCAACCTACAAATGTGAACTGACGTTCAAAAATAACACATTTGAAAACGGACCATTTTCCACATTTCTGAAGCATGACGTAATGGGGGCGTGTTATCTCTTTTGTCGAAAATCAGCCCTTTTTGCTTGAACATTAAATGCCTCCAAATGGTATTTAATTCACTTCCCGAGCCCCTGGAAGCATGAAAATCACGTTAAACATGCTAATTTTAGCTCTAACACTGATGATCCACCTACAAATGTGAACTGATGTTCAAAAATAAAACATTTGAAAACGGACCATTCTCCACATTTCTGAAGCATGACGTAATGGGGGGGTGTTATCTCTTTTGTCGAAAATCAGCCGTTTTTGCTTGAACATTAAATGCCTCCAAATGGTATTTAATTAACTTCCCGGGGTGAAGAAACCCTTTTTGAGAACTCAGAGTGAGTAAATTGGCCATTTTCATGCACTTTTAACCATTCCATAAATCTTGTGTTTATGGCCCCTGGAAGCATGAAAATCACTTTAAACATGCTAATTTTAGCTCTAACACTGATGATCAACCTACAAATGTGAACTGACGTTAAAAAATAAAACATTTGGAAACAGACCATTTTCCACATTTCTGAAGCATGACGTAATGGGGGGGTGTTATCTCTTTTGTCGGAAATCAGCCGTTTTTGCTTGAACATTAAATGCCTCCAAATGGTATTTAATTCACTTCCCGAGCCCCTGGAAGCATGAAAATCACTTTAAATATGCTAATTTTAGCTCTAACACTGATGATCCACCTACAAATGTGAACTGACGTTCAAAAATAAAACATTTGAAAACAGACCATTTTCCACATTTCTGAAGCATGACGCAATGGGGGGGTGTTATCTCTTTTGTCGAAAATCAGCCGTTTTTGCTTGAACATTAAATGCCTCCAAATGGTATTTAATTCACTTCCCGAGCCCCTGGAAGCATGAAAATCACTTCAAACATGCAAATTTTAGCTCTAACACTGATGATCCACCTACAAATGTGAACTGATGTTCAAAAATAAAACATTTGAAAACGGACCATTCTCCACATTTCTGAAGCATGACGTAATGGGGGCGTGTTATCTCTTTTGTCGAAAATCAGCCGTTTTTGCTTGAACATTAAATGCCTCCAAATGGTATTTAATTAACTTCCCGGGGTGAAGAAACACTTTTTGAGAACTGAGAGTGAGTAAATTGGCCATTTTCATGCACTTTTAACCATTCCATAAATCTTATGTTTAGGGCCCCTGAAAGCATGAAAATCACTTTAAACATGCTAATTTTAGCTCTAACACTGATGATCAACCTACAAATGTGAACTGACGTTCAAAAATAAAACATTTGAAAACGGACCATTTTCCACATTTCTGAAGCATGACGTAATGGGGGGTGTTATCTCTTTCGTCGAAAATCAGCCGTTTTTGCTTGAACATTAAATGCCTCCAAATGGTATTTAATTCACTTCCCGAGCCCCTGGAAGCATGAAAATCACTTTAAACATGCTAATTTTAGCTCTAACACTGATGATCCACCTACAAAAGTGAACTGACGTTCAAAAATAAAACATTTTAAAACGGACCATTTGCCACATTTCTGAAGCATGACGTAATGGGGGGGTGTTATCTCTTTTGTCGAAAATCAGCCGTTTTTGCTTGAACATTAAATGCCTCCAAATGGTATTTAATTAACTTCCGGGGGTGAAGAAACCCTTTTTGAGAACTCAGAGTGAGTAAATTGGCCATTTTCATGCACTTTTAACCATTCCATAAATCTTGTGTTTAGTGCCCCTGGAAGCATGAAAATCACTTTAAACATGCTCATTTTAGCTCTAACACTGATGATCAACCTAGAAATGTGAACTGACGTTCAAAAATAAAACATTTGAAAACGGACAATTTTCCACATTTCTGAAGCATGACGTAATTGGGGGGTGTTATCTCTTTTGTCGGAAATCAGCCGTTTTTGCTTGAACATTAAATGCCTCCAAATGGTATTTAATTCACTTCCTGAGCCCCTGGAAGCATGAAAATCACTTTAAACATGCAAATTTTAGCTCTAACACTGATGATCCACCTGCAAATGTGAACTGATGTTCAAAAATAAAACACTTGAAAACGGACCATTCTCCACATTTCTGAAGCATGACATAATGGGGGGGTGTTATCTCTTTTGTCGAAAATCAGCCGTTTTTGCTTGAACATTAAATGCCTCCAAATGGTATTTAATTAACTTCCCAGGGTGAAGAAACACTTTTTGAGAACTCAGAGTGAGTAAATTGGCCATTTTCATGCACTTTTAACCATTCCATAAATCTTGTGTTTAGTGCCCCTGGAAGCATGAAAATCACTTTAAACATGCTAATTTTAGCTCTAACACTGATGATCAACCTACAAATGTGAACTGACGTTCAAAAATAAAACATTTGAAACGGACCATTTTCCACATTTCTGAAGCATGACGTAATAAGGGGGGGGTGTTATCTCTTTTGTCGAAAATCAGCGGTTTTTGCTTGAACATTAAATGCCTCCAAATGGTATTTAGTTCACTTCCCGAGCCCCTGGAAGCATAAAAATCACTTTAAACATGCTAATTTTAGCTCTAACACTGATGATCCACCTACAAATGTGAACTGATGTTCAAAAATAAAACATTTGAAAACGGACCATTCTCCACATTTCTGAAGCATGACGTAATGGGGGGGGTGTTATCTCTTTTGTCGAAAATCAGCCATTTTTGCTTGAACATTAAATGCCTCCAAATGGTATTTAATTAACTTCCCGGGGTGAAGAAACCCTTTTTGAGAACTCAGAGTGAGTAAATTGGCCATTTTCATGCACTTTTAACCATTCCATAAATTTTGTGTTTAGGGCCCCTGGAAGCATGAAAATCACTTTAAACTTGCTAATTTTAGCTTTAACACTGATGATCAACCTACAAATGTGAACTGACGTTCAAAAATAAAACATTTGAAAACGGACCATTTTCCACATTTCTGAAGCATGACGTAATGGGGGGGTGTTATCTCTTTTGTCGAAAATCAGCCCTTTTTGCTTGAACATTAAATGCCTCCAAATGGTATTTAATTCACTTCCCGAGCCCCTGGAAGCATGAAAATCACTTTAAACATGCTAATTTTAGCTCTAACACTGATGATCCACCTACAAATGTGAACTGACGTTCAAAAATAAAACATTTGAAAACGGACCATTTTCCACATTTCTGAAGCATGACGTAATGGGGGGGTGTTATCTCTTTTGTCGAAAATCAGCCGTTTTTGCTTGAACATTAAATGCCTCTAAATGGTATTTAATTAACTTCCCGGGGGTGAAGACACCCTTTTTGAGAACTCAGAGTGAGTAAATTGGCCATTTTCATGCACTTTTAACGATTCCATAAATCTTGTGTTTAGGGCCCCTGGAAGCATGAAAATCCCTTTAAACATGCTAATTTTAGCTCTAACACTGATGATCCACCTACAAATGTGAACTGACGTTCAAAAATAAAACATTTGAAAACGAACCATTTTCAACATTTCTGAAGCATAACGTAATGGGGGGGTGTTATCTCTTTTGTCGAAAATCAGCCGTTTTTGGTTGAACATTAAATGCCTCCAAATGGTATTTAATTAACTTCCCGGGGTGAAGAAACCCTTTTTGAGAACTCAGAGTGAGTAAATTGGCCATTTTCATGCATTTTTAACAATTCCATAAATCTTGTGTTTAGTGCCCCTGGAAGCATGAAAATCACTTTAAACATGCTAATTTAAGCTCTAACACTGATGATCAACCTACAAATGTGAACTGACGTTCAAAAATAAAACATTTGAAAACGGACAATTTTCCACATTTCTGAAGCATGACGTAATTGGGGGGTGTTATCTCTTTTGTCGGAAATCAGCCGTTTTTGCTTGAACATTAAATGCCTCCAAATGGTATTTAATTCACTTCCTGAGCCCCTGGAAGCATGAAAATCACTTTAAACATGCAAATTTTAGCTCTAACACTGATGATCCACCTGCAAATGTGAACTGATGTTCAAAAATAAAACACTTGAAAACGGACCATTCTCCACATTTCTGAAGCATGACATAATTGGGGGGTGTTATCTCTTTTGTCGAAAATCAGCCGTTTTTGCTTGAACATTAAATGCCTCCAAATGGTATTTAATTAACTTCCCAGGGTGAAGAAACACTTTTTGAGATCTCAGAGTGAGTAAATTGGCCATTTTCATGCACTTTTAACCATTCCATAAATCTTGTGTTTAGTGCCCCTGGAAGCATGAAAATCACTTTAAACATGCTAATTTTAGCTCTAACACTGATGATCAACCTACAAATGTGAACTGACGTTCAAAAATAACACATTTGAAAACGGACCATTTTCCACATTTCTGAAGCATGACGTAATGGGGGCGTGTTATCTCTTTTGTCGAAAATCAGCCCTTTTTGCTTGAACATTAAATGCCTCCAAATGGTATTTAATTCACTTCCCGAGCCCCTGGAAGCATGAAAATCACTTTAAACATGCTAATTTTAGCTCTAACACTGATGATCCACCTACAAATGTGAACTGATGTTCAAAAATAAAACATTTGAAAACGGACCATTCTCCACATTTCTGAAGCATGACGTAATGGGGGGGTGTTATCTCTTTTGTCGAAAATCAGCCGTTTTTGCTTGAACATTAAATGCCTCCAAATGGTATTTAATTCACTTCCCGAGCCCCTGGAAGCATGAAAATCACTTTAAACATGCTAATTTTAGCTCTAACACTGATGATCAACCTACAAATGTGAACTGACGTTCAAAAATAAAACATTTGAAAACGGACAATTTTCCACATTTCTGAAGCATGACGTAATTGGGGGGTGTTATCTCTTTTGTCGGAAATCAGCCGTTTTTGCTTGAACATTAAATGCCTCCAAATGGTATTTAATTCACTTCCTGAGCCCCTGGAAGCATGAAAATCACTTTAAACATGCAAATTTTAGCTCTAACACTGATGATCCACCTGCAAATGTGAACTGATGTTCAAAAATAAAACACTTGAAAACGGACCATTCTCCACATTTCTGAAGCATGACATAATGGGGGGGTGTTATCTCTTTTGTCGAAAATCAGCCGTTTTTGCTTGAACATTAAATGCCTCCAAATGGTATTTAATTAACTTCCCAGGGTGAAGAAACACTTTTTGAGAACTCAGAGTGAGTAAATTGGCCATTTTCATGCACTTTTAACCATTCCATAAATCTTGTGTTCAGTGCCCCTGGAAGCATGAAAATCACTTTAAACATGCTAATTTTAGCTCTAACACTGATGATCAACCTACAAATGTGAACTGACGTTCAAAAATAACACATTTGAAAACGGACCATTTTCCACATTTCTGAAGCATGACGTAATGGGGGCGTGTTATCTCTTTTGTCGAAAATCAGCCCTTTTTGCTTGAACATTAAATGCCTCCAAATGGTATTTAATTCACTTCCCGAGCCCCTGGAAGCATGAAAATCACGTTAAACATGCTAATTTTAGCTCTAACACTGATGATCCACCTACAAATGTGAACTGATGTTCAAAAATAAAACATTTGAAAACGGACCATTCTCCACATTTCTGAAGCATGACGTAATGGGGGGGTGTTATCTCTTTTGTCGAAAATCAGCCGTTTTTGCTTGAACATTAAATGCCTCCAAATGGTATTTAATTAACTTCCCGGGGTGAAGAAACCCTTTTTGAGAACTCAGAGTGAGTAAATTGGCCATTTTCATGCACTTTTAACCATTCCATAAATCTTGTGTTTATGGCCCCTGGAAGCATGAAAATCACTTTAAACATGCTAATTTTAGCTCTAACACTGATGATCAACCTACAAATGTGAACTGACGTTAAAAAATAAAACATTTGGAAACAGACCATTTTCCACATTTCTGAAGCATGACGTAATGGGGGGGGTGTTATCTCTTTTGTCGGAAATCAGCCGTTTTTGCTTGAACATTAAATGCCTCCAAATGGTATTTAATTCACTTCCCGAGCCCCTGGAAGCATGAAAATCACTTTAAATATGCTAATTTTAGCTCTAACACTGATGATCCACCTACAAATGTGAACTGACGTTCAAAAATAAAACATTTGAAAACAGACCATTTTCCACATTTCTGAAGCATGACGCAATGGGGGGGTGTTATCTCTTTTGTCGAAAATCAGCCATTTTGCTTGAACATTAAATGCCTCCAAATGGTATTTAATTCACTTCCCGAGCCCCTGGAAGCATGAAAATCACTTCAAACATGCAAATTTTAGCTCTAACACTGATGATCCACCTACAAATGTGAACTGATGTTCAAAAATAAAACATTTGAAAACGGACCATTCTCCACATTTCTGAAGCATGACGTAATGGGGGCGTGTTATCTCTTTTGTCGAAAATCAGCCGTTTTTGCTTGAACATTAAATGCCTCCAAATGGTATTTAATTAACTTCCCGGGGTGAAGAAACACTTTTTGAGAACTGAGAGTGAGTAAATTGGCCATTTTCATGCACTTTTAACCATTCCATAAATCTTGTGTTTAGGGCCCCTGAAAGCATGAAAATCACTTTAAACATGCTAATTTTAGCTCTAACACTGATGATCAACCTACAAATGTGAACTGCCGTTCAAAAATAAAACATTTGAAAACTGACCATTTTCCACATTTCTGAAGCATGACGTAATGGGGGGTGTTATCTCTTTTGTCGAAAATCAGCCGTTTTTGCTTGAACATTAAATGCCTCCAAATGGTATTTAATTCACTTCCCGAGCCCCTGGAAGCATGAAAATCACTTTAAACATGCTAATTTTAGCTCTAACACTGATGATCCACCTACAAATGTGAACTGACGTTCAAAAATAAAACATTTGAAAACGGACCATTTTCCACATTTCTGAAGCATGACGTAATGGGGGGGTGTTATCTCTTTTGTCGAAAATCAGCCGTTTTTGCTTGAACATTAAATGCCTCCAAATGGTATTTAATTAACTTCCCGGGGTGAAGAAACCCTTTTTGAGAACTCAGAGTGAGTAAATTGGCCATTTTCATACACTTTTAACCATTCCATAAATCTTGTGTTTAGGCCCCCTGGAAGCATGAAAATCACTTTAAACATGCTAATTTTAGCTCTAACACTGATGATCAACCTACAAATGTGAACTGACGTTCAAAAATAAAACATTTGAAAACGGACCATTTTCCACATTTCTGAAGCATGACGTAATGGGGGGGTGTTATCTCTTTTGTCGAAAATCAGCCCTTTTTGCTTGAACATTAAATGCCTCCAAATGGTATTTAATTCACTTCCCGAGCCCCTGGAAGCATGAAAATCACTTTAAACATGCTAATTTTAGCTCTAACACTGATGATCCACCTACAAATGTGAACTGACGTTCAAAAATAAAACATTTGAAAACGGACCATTTTCCACATTTCTGAAGCATGACGTAATGGGGGGGTGTTATCTCTTTTGTCGAAAATCAGCCGTTTTTGCTTGAACATTAAATGCCTCCAAATGGTATTTAATTAACTTCCCGGGGGTGAAGACACCCTTTTTGAGAACTCAGAGTGAGTAAATTGGCCATTTTCATGCACTTTTAACCATTCCATAAATCTTGTGTTTAGGGCCCCTGGAAGCATGAAAATCACTTTAAACATGCTAATTTTAGCTCTAACACTGATGATCCACCTACAAATGTGAACTGACGTTCAAAAATAAAACATTTGAAAACGGACCATTTTCAACATTTCTGAAGCATAACGTAATGGGGGGGGGTGTTATCTCTTTTGTCGAAAATCAGCCGTTTTTGCTTGAACATTAAATGCCTCCAAATGGTATTTAATTAACTTCCCGGGGTGAAGAAACCCTTTTTGAGAACTCAGAGTGAGTAAATTGGCCATTTTCATGCATTTTTAACCATTCCATAAATCTTGTGTTTAGTGCCCCTGGAAGCATGAAAATCACTTTAAACATGCTAATTTAAGCTCTAACACTGATGATCAACCTACAAATGTGAACTGACGTTCAAAAATAAAACATTTGAAAACGGACAATTTTCCACATTTCTGAAGCATGACGTAATTGGGGGGTGTTATCTCTTTTGTCGGAAATCAGCCGTTTTTGCTTGAACATTAAATGCCTCCAAATGGTATTTAATTCACTTCCTGAGCCCCTGGAAGCATGAAAATCACTTTAAACATGCAAATTTTAGCTCTAACACTGATGATCCACCTGCAAATGTGAACTGATGTTCAAAAATAAAACACTTGAAAACGGACCATTCTCCACATTTCTGAAGCATGACATAATTGGGGGGTGTTATCTCTTTTGTCGAAAATCAGCCGTTTTTGCTTGAACATTAAATGCCTCCAAATGGTATTTAATTAACTTCCCAGGGTGAAGAAACACTTTTTGAGATCTCAGAGTGAGTAAATTGGCCATTTTCATGCACTTTTAACCATTCCATAAATCTTGTGTTTAGTGCCCCTGGAAGCATGAAAATCACTTTAAACATGCTAATTTTAGCTCTAACACTGATGATCAACCTACAAATGTGAACTGACGTTCAAAAATAACACATTTGAAAACGGACCATTTTCCACATTTCTGAAGCATGACGTAATGGGGGCGTGTTATCTCTTTTGTCGAAAATCAGCCCTTTTTGCTTGAACATTAAATGCCTCCAAATGGTATTTAATTCACTTCCCGAGCCCCTGGAAGCATGAAAATCACTTTAAACATGCTAATTTTAGCTCTAACACTGATGATCCACCTACAAATGTGAACTGATGTTCAAAAATAAAACATTTGAAAACGGACCATTCTCCACATTTCTGAAGCATGACGTAATGGGGGGGTGTTATCTCTTTTGTCGAAAATCAGCCGTTTTTGCTTGAACATTAAATGCCTCCAAATGGTATTTAATTCACTTCCCGAGCCCCTGGAAGCATGAAAATCACTTTAAACATGCTAATTTTAGCTCTAACACTGATGATCAACCTACAAATGTGAACTGACGTTCAAAAATAAAACATTTGAAAACGGACAATTTTCCACATTTCTGAAGCATGACGTAATTGGGGGGTGTTATCTCTTTTGTCGGAAATCAGCCGTTTTTGCTTGAACATTAAATGCCTCCAAATGGTATTTAATTCACTTCCCGAGCCCCTGGAAGCATGAAAATCACTTCAAACATGCAAATTTTAGCTCTAACACTGATGATCCACCTACAAATGTGAACTGATGTTCAAAAATAAAACATTTGAAAACGGACCATTCTCCACATTTCTGAAGCATGACGTAATGGGGGCGTGTTATCTCTTTTGTCGAAAATCAGCCGTTTTTGCTTGAACATTAAATGCCTCCAAATGGTATTTAATTAACTTCCCGGGGTGAAGAAACACTTTTTGAGAACTGAGAGTGAGTAAATTGGCCATTTTCATGCACTTTTAACCATTCCATAAATCTTATGTTTAGGGCCCCTGAAAGCATGAAAATCACTTTAAACATGCTAATTTTAGCTCTAACACTGATGATCAACCTACAAATGTGAACTGCCGTTCAAAAATAAAACATTTGAAAACTGACCATTTTCCACATTTCTGAAGCATGACGTAATGGGGGGGTGTTATCTCTTTTGTCGAAAATCAGCCGTTTTTGCTTGAACATTAAATGCCTCCAAATGGTATTTAATTCACTTCCCGAGCCCCTGGAAGCATGAAAATCACTTTAAACATGCTAATTTTAGCTCTAACACTGATGATCCACCTACAAATGTGAACTGACGTTCAAAAATAAAACATTTGAAAACGGACCATTTTCTACATTTCTGAAGCATGACGTAATGGGGGGGTGTTATCTCTTATGTCGAAAATCAGCCGTTTTTGCTTGAACATTAAATGCCTCCAAATGGTATTTAATTAACTTCCCGGGGTGAAGAAACCCTTTTTGAGAACTCAGAGTGAGTAAATTGGCCATTTTCATACACTTTTAACCATTCCATAAATCTTGTGTTTAGGCCCCCTGGAAGCATGAAAATCACTTTAAACATGCTAATTTTAGCTCTAACACTGATGATCAACCTACAAATGTGAACTGACGTTCAAAAATAAAACATTTGAAAACGGACCATTTTCCACATTTCTGAAGCATGACGTAATGGGGGGTGTTATCTCTTTCGTCGAAAATCAGCCGTTTTTGCTTGAACATTAAATGCCTCCAAATGGTATTTAATTCACTTCCCGAGCCCCTGGAAGCATGAAAATCACTTTAAACATGCTAATTTTAGCTCTAACACTGATGATCCACCTACAAAAGTGAACTGACGTTCAAAAATAAAACATTTTAAAACGGACCATTTGCCACATTTCTGAAGCATGACGTAATGGGGGGGTGTTATCTCTTTTGTCGAAAATCAGCCGTTTTTGCTTGAACATTAAATGCCTCCAAATGGTATTTAATTAACTTCCGGGGGTGAAGAAACCCTTTTTGAGAACTCAGAGTGAGTAAATTGGCCATTTTCATGCACTTTTAACCATTCCATAAATCTTGTGTTTAGTGCCCCTGGAAGCATGAAAATCACTTTAAACATGCTCATTTTAGCTCTAACACTGATGATCAACCTAGAAATGTGAACTGACGTTCAAAAATAAAACATTTGAAAACGGACAATTTTCCACATTTCTGAAGCATGACGTAATTGGGGGGTGTTATCTCTTTTGTCGGAAATCAGCCGTTTTTGCTTGAACATTAAATGCCTCCAAATGGTATTTAATTCACTTCCTGAGCCCCTGGAAGCATGAAAATCACTTTAAACATGCAAATTTTAGCTCTAACACTGATGATCCACCTGCAAATGTGAACTGATGTTCAAAAATAAAACACTTGAAAACGGACCATTCTCCACATTTCTGAAGCATGACATAATGGGGGGGTGTTATCTCTTTTGTCGAAAATCAGCCGTTTTTGCTTGAACATTAAATGCCTCCAAATGGTATTTAATTAACTTCCCAGGGTGAAGAAACACTTTTTGAGAACTCAGAGTGAGTAAATTGGCCATTTTCATGCACTTTTAACCATTCCATAAATCTTGTGTTTAGTGCCCCTGGAAGCATGAAAATCACTTTAAACATGCTAATTTTAGCTCTAACACTGATGATCAACCTACAAATGTGAACTGACGTTCAAAAATAAAACATTTGAAACGGACCATTTTCCACATTTCTGAAGCATGACGTAATAAGGGGGGGGTGTTATCTCTTTTGTCGAAAATCAGCGGTTTTTGCTTGAACATTAAATGCCTCCAAATGGTATTTAGTTCACTTCCCGAGCCCCTGGAAGCATAAAAATCACTTTAAACATGCTAATTTTAGCTCTAACACTGATGATCCACCTACAAATGTGAACTGATGTTCAAAAATAAAACATTTGAAAACGGACCATTCTCCACATTTCTGAAGCATGACGTAATGGGGGGGGTGTTATCTCTTTTGTCGAAAATCAGCCATTTTTGCTTGAACATTAAATGCCTCCAAATGGTATTTAATTAACTTCCCGGGGTGAAGAAACCCTTTTTGAGAACTCAGAGTGAGTAAATTGGCCATTTTCATGCACTTTTAACCATTCCATAAATTTTGTGTTTAGGGCCCCTGGAAGCATGAAAATCACTTTAAACTTGCTAATTTTAGCTTTAACACTGATGATCAACCTACAAATGTGAACTGACGTTCAAAAATAAAACATTTGAAAACGGACCATTTTCCACATTTCTGAAGCATGACGTAATGGGGGGGTGTTATCTCTTTTGTCGAAAATCAGCCCTTTTTGCTTGAACATTAAATGCCTCCAAATGGTATTTAATTCACTTCCCGAGCCCCTGGAAGCATGAAAATCACTTTAAACATGCTAATTTTAGCTCTAACACTGATGATCCACCTACAAATGTGAACTGACGTTCAAAAATAAAACATTTGAAAACGGACCATTTTCCACATTTCTGAAGCATGACGTAATGGGGGGGTGTTATCTCTTTTGTCGAAAATCAGCCGTTTTTGCTTGAACATTAAATGCCTCTAAATGGTATTTAATTAACTTCCCGGGGGTGAAGACACCCTTTTTGAGAACTCAGAGTGAGTAAATTGGCCATTTTCATGCACTTTTAACCATTCCATAAATCTTGTGTTTAGTGCCCCTGGAAGCATGAAAATCACTTTAAACATGCTAATTTAAGCTCTAACACTGATGATCAACCTACAAATGTGAACTGACGTTCAAAAATAAAACATTTGAAAACGGACAATTTTCCACATTTCTGAAGCATGACGTAATTGGGGGGTGTTATCTCTTTTGTCGGAAATCAGCCGTTTTTGCTTGAACATTAAATGCCTCCAAATGGTATTTAATTCACTTCCTGAGCCCCTGGAAGCATGAAAATCACTTTAAACATGCAAATTTTAGCTCTAACACTGATGATCCACCTGCAAATGTGAACTGATGTTCAAAAATAAAACACTTGAAAACGGACCATTCTCCACATTTCTGAAGCATGACATAATGGGGGGGTGTTATCTCTTTTGTCGAAAATCAGCCGTTTTTGCTTGAACATTAAATGCCTGCAAATGGTATTTAATTAACTTCCCAGGGTGAAGAAACACTTTTTGAGAACTCAGAGTGAGTAAATTGGCCATTTTCATGCACTTTTAACCATTCCATAAATCTTGTGTTCAGTGCCCCTGGAAGCATGAAAATCACTTTAAACATGCTAATTTTAGCTCTAACACTGATGATCAACCTACAAATGTGAACTGACGTTCAAAAATAACACATTTGAAAACGGACCATTTTCCACATTTCTGAAGCATGACGTAATGGGGGCGTGTTATCTCTTTTGTCGAAAATCAGCCCTTTTTGCTTGAACATTAAATGCCTCCAAATGGTATTTAATTCACTTCCCGAGCCCCTGGAAGCATGAAAATCACGTTAAACATGCTAATTTTAGCTCTAACACTGATGATCCACCTACAAATGTGAACTGATGTTCAAAAATAAAACATTTGAAAACGGACCATTCTCCACATTTCTGAAGCATGACGTAATAGGGGGGTGTTATCTCTTTTGTCGAAAATCAGCCGTTTTTGCTTGAACATTAAATTCCTCCAAATGGTATTTAATTCACTTCCCGAGCCCCTGGAAGCATGAAAATCACTTCAAACATGCAAATTTTAGCTCTAACACTGATGATCCACCTACAAATGTGAACTGATGTTCAAAAATAAAACATTTGAAAACGGACCATTCTCCACATTTCTGAAGCATGACGTAATGGGGGCGTGTTATCTCTTTTGTCGAAAATCAGCCGTTTTTGCTTGAACATTAAATGCCTCCAAATGGTATTTAATTAACTTCCCGGGGTGAAGAAACACTTTTTGAGAACTGAGAGTGAGTAAATTGGCCATTTTCATGCACTTTTAACCATTCCATAAATCTTATGTTTAGGGCCCCTGAAAGCATGAAAATCACTTTAAACATGCTAATTTTAGCTCTAACACTGATGATCAACCTACAAATGTGAACTGCCGTTCAAAAATAAAACATTTGAAAACTGACCATTTTCCACATTTCTGAAGCATGACGTAATGGGGGGGTGTTATCTCTTTTGTCGAAAATCAGCCGTTTTTGCTTGAACATTAAATGCCTCCAAATGGTATTTAATTCACTTCCCGAGCCCCTGGAAGCATGAAAATCACTTTAAACATGCTAATTTTAGCTCTAACACTGATGATCCACCTACAAATGTGAACTGACGTTCAAAAATAAAACATTTGAAAACGGACCATTTTCTACATTTCTGAAGCATGACGTAATGGGGGGGTGTTATCTCTTATGTCGAAAATCAGCCGTTTTTGCTTGAACATTAAATGCCTCCAAATGGTATTTAATTAACTTCCCGGGGTGAAGAAACCCTTTTTGAGAACTCAGAGTGAGTAAATTGGCCATTTTCATACACTTTTAACCATTCCATAAATCTTGTGTTTAGGCCCCCTGGAAGCATGAAAATCACTTTAAACATGCTAATTTTAGCTCTAACACTGATGATCAACCTACAAATGTGAACTGACGTTCAAAAATAAAACATTTGAAAACGGACCATTTTCCACATTTCTGAAGCATGACGTAATGGGGGGTGTTATCTCTTTCGTCGAAAATCAGCCGTTTTTGCTTGAACATTAAATGCCTCCAAATGGTATTTAATTCACTTCCCGAGCCCCTGGAAGCATGAAAATCACTTTAAACATGCTAATTTTAGCTCTAACACTGATGATCCACCTACAAAAGTGAACTGACGTTCAAAAATAAAACATTTTAAAACGGACCATTTGCCACATTTCTGAAGCATGACGTAATGGGGGGGTGTTATCTCTTTTGTCGAAAATCAGCCGTTTTTGCTTGAACATTAAATGCCTCCAAATGGTATTTAATTAACTTCCGGGGGTGAAGAAACCCTTTTTGAGAACTCAGAGTGAGTAAATTGGCCATTTTCATGCACTTTTAACCATTCCATAAATCTTGTGTTTAGTGCCCCTGGAAGCATGAAAATCACTTTAAACATGCTCATTTTAGCTCTAACACTGATGATCAACCTAGAAATGTGAACTGACGTTCAAAAATAAAACATTTGAAAACGGACAATTTTCCACATTTCTGAAGCATGACGTAATTGGGGGGTGTTATCTCTTTTGTCGGAAATCAGCCGTTTTTGCTTGAACATTAAATGCCTCCAAATGGTATTTAATTCACTTCCTGAGCCCCTGGAAGCATGAAAATCACTTTAAACATGCAAATTTTAGCTCTAACACTGATGATCCACCTGCAAATGTGAACTGATGTTCAAAAATAAAACACTTGAAAACGGACCATTCTCCACATTTCTGAAGCATGACATAATGGGGGGGTGTTATCTCTTTTGTCGAAAATCAGCCGTTTTTGCTTGAACATTAAATGCCTCCAAATGGTATTTAATTAACTTCCCAGGGTGAAGAAACACTTTTTGAGAACTCAGAGTGAGTAAATTGGCCATTTTCATGCACTTTTAACCATTCCATAAATCTTGTGTTTAGTGCCCCTGGAAGCATGAAAATCACTTTAAACATGCTAATTTTAGCTCTAACACTGATGATCAACCTACAAATGTGAACTGACGTTCAAAAATAAAACATTTGAAACGGACCATTTTCCACATTTCTGAAGCATGACGTAATAAGGGGGGGGTGTTATCTCTTTTGTCGAAAATCAGCGGTTTTTGCTTGAACATTAAATGCCTCCAAATGGTATTTAGTTCACTTCCCGAGCCCCTGGAAGCATAAAAATCACTTTAAACATGCTAATTTTAGCTCTAACACTGATGATCCACCTACAAATGTGAACTGATGTTCAAAAATAAAACATTTGAAAACGGACCATTCTCCACATTTCTGAAGCATGACGTAATGGGGGGGGTGTTATCTCTTTTGTCGAAAATCAGCCATTTTTGCTTGAACATTAAATGCCTCCAAATGGTATTTAATTAACTTCCCGGGGTGAAGAAACCCTTTTTGAGAACTCAGAGTGAGTAAATTGGCCATTTTCATGCACTTTTAACCATTCCATAAATTTTGTGTTTAGGGCCCCTGGAAGCATGAAAATCACTTTAAACTTGCTAATTTTAGCTTTAACACTGATGATCAACCTACAAATGTGAACTGACGTTCAAAAATAAAACATTTGAAAACGGACCATTTTCCACATTTCTGAAGCATGACGTAATGGGGGGGTGTTATCTCTTTTGTCGAAAATCAGCCCTTTTTGCTTGAACATTAAATGCCTCCAAATGGTATTTAATTCACTTCCCGAGCCCCTGGAAGCATGAAAATCACTTTAAACATGCTAATTTTAGCTCTAACACTGATGATCCACCTACAAATGTGAACTGACGTTCAAAAATAAAACATTTGAAAACGGACCATTTTCCACATTTCTGAAGCATGACGTAATGGGGGGGTGTTATCTCTTTTGTCGAAAATCAGCCGTTTTTGCTTGAACATTAAATGCCTCCAAATGGTATTTAATTCACTTCCTGAGCCCCTGGAAGCATGAAAATCACTTTAAACATGCAAATTTTAGCTCTAACACTGATGATCCACCTGCAAATGTGAACTGATGTTCAAAAATAAAACACTTGAAAACGGACCATTCTCCACATTTCTGAAGCATGACATAATGGGGGGGTGTTATCTCTTTTGTCGAAAATCAGCCGTTTTTGCTTGAACATTAAATGCCTGCAAATGGTATTTAATTAACTTCCCAGGGTGAAGAAACACTTTTTGAGAACTCAGAGTGAGTAAATTGGCCATTTTCATGCACTTTTAACCATTCCATAAATCTTGTGTTCAGTGCCCCTGGAAGCATGAAAATCACTTTAAACATGCTAATTTTAGCTCTAACACTGATGATCAACCTACAAATGTGAACTGACGTTCAAAAATAACACATTTGAAAACGGACCATTTTCCACATTTCTGAAGCATGACGTAATGGGGGCGTGTTATCTCTTTTGTCGAAAATCAGCCCTTTTTGCTTGAACATTAAATGCCTCCAAATGGTATTTAATTCACTTCCCGAGCCCCTGGAAGCATGAAAATCACGTTAAACATGCTAATTTTAGCTCTAACACTGATGATCCACCTACAAATGTGAACTGATGTTCAAAAATAAAACATTTGAAAACGGACCATTCTCCACATTTCTGAAGCATGACGTAATAGGGGGGTGTTATCTCTTTTGTCGAAAATCAGCCGTTTTTGCTTGAACATTAAATGCCTCCAAATGGTATTTAATTAACTTCCCGGGGTGAAGAAACCCTTTTTGAGAACTCAGAGTGAGTAAATTGGCCATTTTCATGCACTTTTAACCATTCCATAAATCTTGTGTTTATGGCCCCTGGAAGCATGAAAATCACTTTAAACATGCTAATTTTAGCTCTAACACTGATGATCAACCTACAAATGTGAACTGACGTTAAAAAATAAAACATTTGGAAACAGACCATTTTCCACATTTCTGAAGCATGACGTAATGGGGGGGTGTTATCTCTTTTGTCGGAAATCAGCCGTTTTTGCTTGAACATTAAATGCCTCCAAATGGTATTTAATTCACTTCCCGAGCCCCTGGAAGCATGAAAATCACTTTAAATATGCTAATTTTAGCTCTAACACTGATGATCCACCTACAAATGTGAACTGACGTTCAAAAATAAAACATTTGAAAACAGACCATTTTCCACATTTCTGAAGCATGACGCAATGGGGGGGTGTTATCTCTTTTGTCGAAAATCAGCCGTTTTTGCTTGAACATTAAATGCCTCCAAATGGTATTTAATTCACTTCCCGAGCCCCTGGAAGCATGAAAATCACTTCAAACATGCAAATTTTAGCTCTAACACTGATGATCCACCTACAAATGTGAACTGATGTTCAAAAATAAAACATTTGAAAACGGACCATTCTCCACATTTCTGAAGCATGACGTAATGGGGGCGTGTTATCTCTTTTGTCGAAAATCAGCCGTTTTTGCTTGAACATTAAATGCCTCCAAATGGTATTTAATTAACTTCCCGGGGTGAAGAAACACTTTTTGAGAACTGAGAGTGAGTAAATTGGCCATTTTCATGCACTTTTAACCATTCCATAAATCTTATGTTTAGGGCCCCTGAAAGCATGAAAATCACTTTAAACATGCTAATTTTAGCTCTAACACTGATGATCAACCTACAAATGTGAACTGCCGTTCAAAAATAAAACATTTGAAAACTGACCATTTTCCACATTTCTGAAGCATGACGTAATGGGGGGGTGTTATCTCTTTTGTCGAAAATCAGCCGTTTTTGCTTGAACATTAAATGCCTCCAAATGGTATTTAATTCACTTCCCGAGCCCCTGGAAGCATGAAAATCACTTTAAACATGCTAATTTTAGCTCTAACACTGATGATCCACCTACAAATGTGAACTGACGTTCAAAAATAAAACATTTGAAAACGGACCATTTTCTACATTTCTGAAGCATGACGTAATGGGGGGGTGTTATCTCTTATGTCGAAAATCAGCCGTTTTTGCTTGAACATTAAATGCCTCCAAATGGTATTTAATTAACTTCCCGGGGTGAAGAAACCCTTTTTGAGAACTCAGAGTGAGTAAATTGGCCATTTTCATACACTTTTAACCATTCCATAAATCTTGTGTTTAGGCCCCCTGGAAGCATGAAAATCACTTTAAACATGCTAATTTTAGCTCTAACACTGATGATCAACCTACAAATGTGAACTGACGTTCAAAAATAAAACATTTGAAAACGGACCATTTTCCACATTTCTGAAGCATGACGTAATGGGGGGTGTTATCTCTTTCGTCGAAAATCAGCCGTTTTTGCTTGAACATTAAATGCCTCCAAATGGTATTTAATTCACTTCCCGAGCCCCTGGAAGCATGAAAATCACTTTAAACATGCTAATTTTAGCTCTAACACTGATGATCCACCTACAAAAGTGAACTGACGTTCAAAAATAAAACATTTTAAAACGGACCATTTGCCACATTTCTGGAGCATGACGTAATGGGGGGGTGTTATCTCTTTTGTCGAAAATCAGCCGTTTTTGCTTGAACATTAAATGCCTCCAAATGGTATTTAATTAACTTCCGGGGGTGAAGAAACCCTTTTTGAGAACTCAGAGTGAGTAAATTGGCCATTTTCATGCACTTTTAACCATTCCATAAATCTTGTGTTTAGTGCCCCTGGAAGCATGAAAATCACTTTAAACATGCTCATTTTAGCTCTAACACTGATGATCAACCTAGAAATGTGAACTGACGTTCAAAAATAAAACATTTGAAAACGGACAATTTTCCACATTTCTGAAGCATGACGTAATTGGGGGGTGTTATCTCTTTTGTCGGAAATCAGCCGTTTTTGCTTGAACATTAAATGCCTCCAAATGGTATTTAATTCACTTCCTGAGCCCCTGGAAGCATGAAAATCCCTTTAAACATGCTAATTTTAGCTCTAACACTGATGATCCACCTACAAATGTGAACTGACGTTCAAAAATAAAACATTTGAAAACGGACCATTTTCAACATTTCTGAAGCATAACGTAATGGGGGGGTGTTATCTCTTTTGTCGAAAATCAGCCGTTTTTGCTTGAACATTAAATGCCTCCAAATGGTATTTAATTAACTTCCCGGGGTGAAGAAACCCTTTTTGAGAACTCAGAGTGAGTAAATTGGCCATTTTCATGCATTTTTAACAATTCCATAAATCTTGTGTTTAGTGCCCCTGGAAGCATGAAAATCACTTTAAACATGCTAATTTAAGCTCTAACACTGATGATCAACCTACAAATGTGAACTGACGTTCAAAAATAAAACATTTGAAAACGGACAATTTTCCACATTTCTGAAGCATGACGTAATTGGGGGGTGTTATCTCTTTTGTCGGAAATCAGCCGTTTTTGCTTGAACATTAAATGCCTCCAAATGGTATTTAATTCACTTCCTGAGCCCCTGGAAGCATGAAAATCACTTTAAACATGCAAATTTTAGCTCTAACACTGATGATCCACCTGCAAATGTGAACTGATGTTCAAAAATAAAACACTTGAAAACGGACCATTCTCCACATTTCTGAAGCATGACATAATTGGGGGGTGTTATCTCTTTTGTCGAAAATCAGCCGTTTTTGCTTGAACATTAAATGCCTCCAAATGGTATTTAATTAACTTCCCAGGGTGAAGAAACACTTTTTGAGATCTCAGAGTGAGTAAATTGGCCATTTTCATGCACTTTTAACCATTCCATAAATCTTGTGTTTAGTGCCCCTGGAAGCATGAAAATCACTTTAAACATGCTAATTTTAGCTCTAACACTGATGATCAACCTACAAATGTGAACTGACGTTCAAAAATAACACATTTGAAAACGGACCATTTTCCACATTTCTGAAGCATGACGTAATGGGGGCGTGTTATCTCTTTTGTCGAAAATCAGCCCTTTTTGCTTGAACATTAAATGCCTCCAAATGGTATTTAATTCACTTCCCGAGCCCCTGGAAGCATGAAAATCACTTTAAACATGCTAATTTTAGCTCTAACACTGATGATCCACCTACAAATGTGAACTGATGTTCAAAAATAAAACATTTGAAAACGGACCATTCTCCACATTTCTGAAGCATGACGTAATGGGGGGGTGTTATCTCTTTTGTCGAAAATCAGCCGTTTTTGCTTGAACATTAAATGCCTCCAAATGGTATTTAATTCACTTCCCGAGCCCCTGGAAGCATGAAAATCACTTTAAACATGCTAATTTTAGCTCTAACACTGATGATCAACCTACAAATGTGAACTGACGTTCAAAAATAAAACATTTGAAAACGGACAATTTTCCACATTTCTGAAGCATGACGTAATTGGGGGGTGTTATCTCTTTTGTCGGAAATCAGCCGTTTTTGCTTGAACATTAAATGCCTCCAAATGGTATTTAATTCACTTCCTGAGCCCCTGGAAGCATGAAAATCACTTTAAACATGCAAATTTTAGCTCTAACACTGATGATCCACCTGCAAATGTGAACTGATGTTCAAAAATAAAACACTTGAAAACGGACCATTCTCCACATTTCTGAAGCATGACATAATGGGGGGGTGTTATCTCTTTTGTCGAAAATCAGCCGTTTTTGCTTGAACATTAAATGCCTCCAAATGGTATTTAATTAACTTCCCAGGGTGAAGAAACACTTTTTGAGAACTCAGAGTGAGTAAATTGGCCATTTTCATGCACTTTTAACCATTCCATAAATCTTGTGTTCAGTGCCCCTGGAAGCATGAAAATCACTTTAAACATGCTAATTTTAGCTCTAACACTGATGATCAACCTACAAATGTGAACTGACGTTCAAAAATAACACATTTGAAAACGGACCATTTTCCACATTTCTGAAGCATGACGTAATGGGGGCGTGTTATCTCTTTTGTCGAAAATCAGCCCTTTTTGCTTGAACATTAAATGCCTCCAAATGGTATTTAATTCACTTCCCGAGCCCCTGGAAGCATGAAAATCACGTTAAACATGCTAATTTTAGCTCTAACACTGATGATCCACCTACAAATGTGAACTGATGTTCAAAAATAAAACATTTGAAAACGGACCATTCTCCACATTTCTGAAGCATGACGTAATGGGGGGGTGTTATCTCTTTTGTCGAAAATCAGCCGTTTTTGCTTGAACATTAAATGCCTCCAAATGGTATTTAATTAACTTCCCGGGGTGAAGAAACCCTTTTTGAGAACTCAGAGTGAGTAAATTGGCCATTTTCATGCACTTTTAACCATTCCATAAATCTTGTGTTTATGGCCCCTGGAAGCATGAAAATCACTTTAAACATGCTAATTTTAGCTCTAACACTGATGATCAACCTACAAATGTGAACTGACGTTAAAAAATAAAACATTTGGAAACAGACCATTTTCCACATTTCTGAAGCATGACGTAATGGGGGGGGGTGTTATCTCTTTTGTCGGAAATCAGCCGTTTTTGCTTGAACATTAAATGCCTCCAAATGGTATTTAATTCACTTCCCGAGCCCCTGGAAGCATGAAAATCACTTTAAATATGCTAATTTTAGCTCTAACACTGATGATCCACCTACAAATGTGAACTGACGTTCAAAAATAAAACATTTGAAAACAGACCATTTTCCACATTTCTGAAGCATGACGCAATGGGGGGGTGTTATCTCTTTTGTCGAAAATCAGCCATTTTGCTTGAACATTAAATGCCTCCAAATGGTATTTAATTCACTTCCCGAGCCCCTGGAAGCATGAAAATCACTTCAAACATGCAAATTTTAGCTCTAACACTGATGATCCACCTACAAATGTGAACTGATGTTCAAAAATAAAACATTTGAAAACGGACCATTCTCCACATTTCTGAAGCATGACGTAATGGGGGCGTGTTATCTCTTTTGTCGAAAATCAGCCGTTTTTGCTTGAACATTAAATGCCTCCAAATGGTATTTAATTAACTTCCCGGGGTGAAGAAACACTTTTTGAGAACTGAGAGTGAGTAAATTGGCCATTTTCATGCACTTTTAACCATTCCATAAATCTTGTGTTTAGGGCCCCTGAAAGCATGAAAATCACTTTAAACATGCTAATTTTAGCTCTAACACTGATGATCAACCTACAAATGTGAACTGCCGTTCAAAAATAAAACATTTGAAAACTGACCATTTTCCACATTTCTGAAGCATGACGTAATGGGGGGTGTTATCTCTTTTGTCGAAAATCAGCCGTTTTTGCTTGAACATTAAATGCCTCCAAATGGTATTTAATTCACTTCCTGAGCCCCTGGAAGCATGAAAATCACTTTAAACATGCTAATTTTAGCTCTAACACTGATGATCCACCTACAAATGTGAACTGACGTTCAAAAATAAAACATTTGAAAACGGACCATTTTCCACATTTCTGAAGCATGACGTAATGGGGGGGTGTTATCTCTTTTGTCGAAAATCAGCCGTTTTTGCTTGAACATTAAATGCCTCCAAATGGTATTTAATTAACTTCCCGAGGTGAAGAAACCCTTTTTGAGAACTCAGAGTGAGTAAATTGGCCATTTTCATACACTTTTAACCATTCCATAAATCTTGTGTTTAGGCCCCCTGGAAGCATGAAAATCACTTTAAACATGCTAATTTTAGCTCTAACACTGATGATCAACCTACAAATGTGAACTGACGTTCAAAAATAAAACATTTGAAAACGGACCATTTTCCACATTTCTGAAGCATGACGTAATGGGGGGGTGTTATCTCTTTTGTCGAAAATCAGCCCTTTTTGCTTGAACATTAAATGCCTCCAAATGGTATTTAATTCACTTCCCGAGCCCCTGGAAGCATGAAAATCACTTTAAACATGCTAATTTTAGCTCTAACACTGATGATCCACCTACAAATGTGAACTGACGTTCAAAAATAAAACATTTGAAAACGGACCATTTTCCACATTTCTGAAGCATGACGTAATGGGGGGGTGTTATCTCTTTTGTCGAAAATCAGCCGTTTTTGCTTGAACATTAAATGCCTCCAAATGGTATTTAATTAACTTCCCGGGGGTGAAGACACCCTTTTTGAGAACTCAGAGTGAGTAAATTGGCCATTTTCATGCACTTTTAACCATTCCATAAATCTTGTGTTTAGGGCCCCTGGAAGCATGAAAATCACTTTAAACATGCTAATTTTAGCTCTAACACTGATGATCCACCTACAAATGTGAACTGACGTTCAAAAATAAAACATTTGAAAACGGACCATTTTCAACATTTCTGAAGCATAACGTAATGGGGGGGGTGTTATCTCTTTTGTCGAAAATCAGCCGTTTTTGCTTGAACATTAAATGCCTCCAAATGGTATTTAATTAACTTCCCGGGGTGAAGAAACCCTTTTTGAGAACTCAGAGTGAGTAAATTGGCCATTTTCATGCATTTTTAACCATTCCATAAATCTTGTGTTTAGTGCCCCTGGAAGCATGAAAATCACTTTAAACATGCTAATTTAAGCTCTAACACTGATGATCAACCTACAAATGTGAACTGACGTTCAAAAATAAAACATTTGAAAACGGACAATTTTCCACATTTCTGAAGCATGACGTAATTGGGGGGTGTTATCTCTTTTGTCGGAAATCAGCCGTTTTTGCTTGAACATTAAATGCCTCCAAATGGTATTTAATTCACTTCCTGAGCCCCTGGAAGCATGAAAATCACTTTAAACATGCAAATTTTAGCTCTAACACTGATGATCCACCTGCAAATGTGAACTGATGTTCAAAAATAAAACACTTGAAAACGGACCATTCTCCACATTTCTGAAGCATGACATAATTGGGGGGTGTTATCTCTTTTGTCGAAAATCAGCCGTTTTTGCTTGAACATTAAATGCCTCCAAATGGTATTTAATTAACTTCCCAGGGTGAAGAAACACTTTTTGAGATCTCAGAGTGAGTAAATTGGCCATTTTCATGCACTTTTAACCATTCCATAAATCTTGTGTTTAGTGCCCCTGGAAGCATGAAAATCACTTTAAACATGCTAATTTTAGCTCTAACACTGATGATCAACCTACAAATGTGAACTGACGTTCAAAAATAACACATTTGAAAACGGACCATTTTCCACATTTCTGAAGCATGACGTAATGGGGGCGTGTTATCTCTTTTGTCGAAAATCAGCCCTTTTTGCTTGAACATTAAATGCCTCCAAATGGTATTTAATTCACTTCCCGAGCCCCTGGAAGCATGAAAATCACTTTAAACATGCTAATTTTAGCTCTAACACTGATGATCCACCTACAAATGTGAACTGATGTTCAAAAATAAAACATTTGAAAACGGACCATTCTCCACATTTCTGAAGCATGACGTAATGGGGGGGTGTTATCTCTTTTGTCGAAAATCAGCCGTTTTTGCTTGAACATTAAATGCCTCCAAATGGTATTTAATTCACTTCCCGAGCCCCTGGAAGCATGAAAATCACTTTAAACATGCTAATTTTAGCTCTAACACTGATGATCAACCTACAAATGTGAACTGACGTTCAAAAATAAAACATTTGAAAACGGACCATTTTCCACATTTCTGAAGCATGACGTAATGGGGGGTGTTATCTCTTTCGTCGAAAATCAGCCGTTTTTGCTTGAACATTAAATGCCTCCAAATGGTATTTAATTCACTTCCCGAGCCCCTGGAAGCATGAAAATCACTTTAAACATGCTAATTTTAGCTCTAACACTGATGATCCACCTACAAAAGTGAACTGACGTTCAAAAATAAAACATTTTAAAACGGACCATTTGCCACATTTCTGAAGCATGACGTAATGGGGGGGTGTTATCTCTTTTGTCGAAAATCAGCCGTTTTTGCTTGAACATTAAATGCCTCCAAATGGTATTTAATTAACTTCCGGGGGTGAAGAAACCCTTTTTGAGAACTCAGAGTGAGTAAATTGGCCATTTTCATGCACTTTTAACCATTCCATAAATCTTGTGTTTAGTGCCCCTGGAAGCATGAAAATCACTTTAAACATGCTCATTTTAGCTCTAACACTGATGATCAACCTAGAAATGTGAACTGACGTTCAAAAATAAAACATTTGAAAACGGACAATTTTCCACATTTCTGAAGCATGACGTAATTGGGGGGTGTTATCTCTTTTGTCGGAAATCAGCCGTTTTTGCTTGAACATTAAATGCCTCCAAATGGTATTTAATTCACTTCCTGAGCCCCTGGAAGCATGAAAATCACTTTAAACATGCACATTTTAGCTCTAACACTGATGATCCACCTGCAAATGTGAACTGATGTTCAAAAATAAAACACTTGAAAACGGACCATTCTCCACATTTCTGAAGCATGACATAATGGGGGGGTGTTATCTCTTTTGTCGAAAATCAGCCGTTTTTGCTTGAACATTAAATGCCTCCAAATGGTATTTAATTAACTTCCCAGGGTGAAGAAACACTTTTTGAGAACTCAGAGTGAGTAAATTGGCCATTTTCATGCACTTTTAACCATTCCATAAATCTTGTGTTTAGTGCCCCTGGAAGCATGAAAATCACTTTAAACATGCTAATTTTAGCTCTAACACTGATGATCAACCTACAAATGTGAACTGACGTTCAAAAATAAAACATTTGAAAACGGACCATTTTCCACATTTCTGAAGCATGACGTAATGGGGGGTGTTATCTCTTTCGTCGAAAATCAGCCGTTTTTGCTTGAACATTAAATGCCTCCAAATGGTATTTAATTCACTTCCCGAGCCCCTGGAAGCATGAAAATCACTTTAAACATGCTAATTTTAGCTCTAACACTGATGATCCACCTACAAAAGTGAACTGACGTTCAAAAATAAAACATTTTAAAACGGACCATTTGCCACATTTCTGAAGCATGACGTAATGGGGGGGTGTTATCTCTTTTGTCGAAAATCAGCCGTTTTTGCTTGAACATTAAATGCCTCCAAATGGTATTTAATTAACTTCCGGGGGTGAAGAAACCCTTTTTGAGAACTCAGAGTGAGTAAATTGGCCATTTTCATGCACTTTTAACCATTCCATAAATCTTGTGTTTAGTGCCCCTGGAAGCATGAAAATCACTTTAAACATGCTCATTTTAGCTCTAACACTGATGATCAACCTAGAAATGTGAACTGACGTTCAAAAATAAAACATTTGAAAACGGACAATTTTCCACATTTCTGAAGCATGACGTAATTGGGGGGTGTTATCTCTTTTGTCGGAAATCAGCCGTTTTTGCTTGAACATTAAATGCCTCCAAATGGTATTTAATTCACTTCCTGAGCCCCTGGAAGCATGAAAATCACTTTAAACATGCAAATTTTAGCTCTAACACTGATGATCCACCTGCAAATGTGAACTGATGTTCAAAAATAAAACACTTGAAAACGGACCATTCTCCACATTTCTGAAGCATGACATAATGGGGGGGTGTTATCTCTTTTGTCGAAAATCAGCCGTTTTTGCTTGAACATTAAATGCCTCCAAATGGTATTTAATTAACTTCCCAGGGTGAAGAAACACTTTTTGAGAACTCAGAGTGAGTAAATTGGCCATTTTCATGCACTTTTAACCATTCCATAAATCTTGTGTTTAGTGCCCCTGGAAGCATGAAAATCACTTTAAACATGCTAATTTTAGCTCTAACACTGATGATCAACCTACAAATGTGAACTGACGTTCAAAAATAAAACATTTGAAACGGACCATTTTCCACATTTCTGAAGCATGACGTAATAAGGGGGGGGTGTTATCTCTTTTGTCGAAAATCAGCGGTTTTTGCTTGAACATTAAATGCCTCCAAATGGTATTTAGTTCACTTCCCGAGCCCCTGGAAGCATAAAAATCACTTTAAACATGCTAATTTTAGCTCTAACACTGATGATCCACCTACAAATGTGAACTGATGTTCAAAAATAAAACATTTGAAAACGGACCATTCTCCACATTTCTGAAGCATGACGTAATGGGGGGGGTGTTATCTCTTTTGTCGAAAATCAGCCATTTTTGCTTGAACATTAAATGCCTCCAAATGGTATTTAATTAACTTCCCGGGGTGAAGAAACCCTTTTTGAGAACTCAGAGTGAGTAAATTGGCCATTTTCATGCACTTTTAACCATTCCATAAATTTTGTGTTTAGGGCCCCTGGAAGCATGAAAATCACTTTAAACTTGCTAATTTTAGCTTTAACACTGATGATCAACCTACAAATGTGAACTGACGTTCAAAAATAAAACATTTGAAAACGGACCATTTTCCACATTTCTGAAGCATGACGTAATGGGGGGGTGTTATCTCTTTTGTCGAAAATCAGCCCTTTTTGCTTGAACATTAAATGCCTCCAAATGGTATTTAATTCACTTCCCGAGCCCCTGGAAGCATGAAAATCACTTTAAACATGCTAATTTTAGCTCTAACACTGATGATCCACCTACAAATGTGAACTGACGTTCAAAAATAAAACATTTGAAAACGGACCATTTTCCACATTTCTGAAGCATGACGTAATGGGGGGGTGTTATCTCTTTTGTCGAAAATCAGCCGTTTTTGCTTGAACATTAAATGCCTCTAAATGGTATTTAATTAACTTCCCGGGGGTGAAGACACCCTTTTTGAGAACTCAGAGTGAGTAAATTGGCCATTTTCATGCACTTTTAACCATTCCATAAATCTTGTGTTTAGGGCCCCTGGAAGCATGAAAATCCCTTTAAACATGCTAATTTTAGCTCTAACACTGATGATCCACCTACAAATGTGAACTGACGTTCAAAAATAAAACATTTGAAAATGGACCATTTTCAACATTTCTGAAGCATAACGTAATGGGGGGGTGTTATCTCTTTTGTCGAAAATCAGCCGTTTTTGCTTGAACATTAAATGCCTCCAAATGGTATTTAATTAACTTCCCGGGGTGAAGAAACCCTTTTTGAGAACTCAGAGTGAGTAAATTGGCCATTTTCATGCATTTTTAACAATTCCATAAATCTTGTGTTTAGTGCCCCTGGAAGCATGAAAATCACTTTAAACATGCTAATTTAAGCTCTAACACTGATGATCAACCTACAAATGTGAACTGACGTTCAAAAATAAAACATTTGAAAACGGACAATTTTCCACATTTCTGAAGCATGACGTAATTGGGGGGTGTTATCTCTTTTGTCGGAAATCAGCCGTTTTTGCTTGAACATTAAATGCCTCCAAATGGTATTTAATTCACTTCCTGAGCCCCTGGAAGCATGAAAATCACTTTAAACATGCAAATTTTAGCTCTAACACTGATGATCCACCTGCAAATGTGAACTGATGTTCAAAAATAAAACACTTGAAAACGGACCATTCTCCACATTTCTGAAGCATGACATAATTGGGGGGTGTTATCTCTTTTGTCGAAAATCAGCCGTTTTTGCTTGAACATTAAATGCCTCCAAATGGTATTTAATTAACTTCCCAGGGTGAAGAAACACTTTTTGAGATCTCAGAGTGAGTAAATTGGCCATTTTCATGCACTTTTAACCATTCCATAAATCTTGTGTTTAGTGCCCCTGGAAGCATGAAAATCACTTTAAACATGCTAATTTTAGCTCTAACACTGATGATCAACCTACAAATGTGAACTGACGTTAAAAAATAAAACATTTGGAAACAGACCATTTTCCACATTTCTGAAGCATGACGTAATGGGGGGGGGTGTTATCTCTTTTGTCGGAAATCAGCCGTTTTTGCTTGAACATTAAATGCCTCCAAATGGTATTTAATTCACTTCCCGAGCCCCTGGAAGCATGAAAATCACTTTAAATATGCTAATTTTAGCTCTAACACTGATGATCCACCTACAAATGTGAACTGACGTTCAAAAATAAAACATTTGAAAACAGACCATTTTCCACATTTCTGAAGCATGACGCAATGGGGGGGTGTTATCTCTTTTGTCGAAAATCAGCCATTTTGCTTGAACATTAAATGCCTCCAAATGGTATTTAATTCACTTCCCGAGCCCCTGGAAGCATGAAAATCACTTCAAACATGCAAATTTTAGCTCTAACACTGATGATCCACCTACAAATGTGAACTGATGTTCAAAAATAAAACATTTGAAAACGGACCATTCTCCACATTTCTGAAGCATGACGTAATGGGGGCGTGTTATCTCTTTTGTCGAAAATCAGCCGTTTTTGCTTGAACATTAAATGCCTCCAAATGGTATTTAATTAACTTCCCGGGGTGAAGAAACACTTTTTGAGAACTGAGAGTGAGTAAATTGGCCATTTTCATGCACTTTTAACCATTCCATAAATCTTGTGTTTAGGGCCCCTGAAAGCATGAAAATCACTTTAAACATGCTAATTTTAGCTCTAACACTGATGATCAACCTACAAATGTGAACTGCCGTTCAAAAATAAAACATTTGAAAACTGACCATTTTCCACATTTCTGAAGCATGACGTAATGGGGGGTGTTATCTCTTTTGTCGAAAATCAGCCGTTTTTGCTTGAACATTAAATGCCTCCAAATGGTATTTAATTCACTTCCTGAGCCCCTGGAAGCATGAAAATCACTTTAAACATGCTAATTTTAGCTCTAACACTGATGATCCACCTACAAATGTGAACTGACGTTCAAAAATAAAACATTTGAAAACGGACCATTTTCCACATTTCTGAAGCATGACGTAATGGGGGGGTGTTATCTCTTTTGTCGAAAATCAGCCGTTTTTGCTTGAACATTAAATGCCTCCAAATGGTATTTAATTAACTTCCCGAGGTGAAGAAACCCTTTTTGAGAACTCAGAGTGAGTAAATTGGCCATTTTCATACACTTTTAACCATTCCATAAATCTTGTGTTTAGGCCCCCTGGAAGCATGAAAATCACTTTAAACATGCTAATTTTAGCTCTAACACTGATGATCAACCTACAAATGTGAACTGACGTTCAAAAATAAAACATTTGAAAACGGACCATTTTCCACATTTCTGAAGCATGACGTAATGGGGGGGTGTTATCTCTTTTGTCGAAAATCAGCCCTTTTTGCTTGAACATTAAATGCCTCCAAATGGTATTTAATTCACTTCCCGAGCCCCTGGAAGCATGAAAATCACTTTAAACATGCTAATTTTAGCTCTAACACTGATGATCCACCTACAAATGTGAACTGACGTTCAAAAATAAAACATTTGAAAACGGACCATTTTCCACATTTCTGAAGCATGACGTAATGGGGGGTGTTATCTCTTTTGTCGAAAATCAGCCGTTTTTGCTTGAACATTAAATGCCTCCAAATGGTATTTAATTAACTTCCCGGGGGTGAAGACACCCTTTTTGAGAACTCAGAGTGAGTAAATTGGCCATTTTCATGCACTTTTAACCATTCCATAAATCTTGTGTTTAGGGCCCCTGGAAGCATGAAAATCACTTTAAACATGCTAATTTTAGCTCTAACACTGATGATCCACCTACAAATGTGAACTGACGTTCAAAAATAAAACATTTGAAAACGGACCATTTTCAACATTTCTGAAGCATAACGTAATGGGGGGGGTGTTATCTCTTTTGTCGAAAATCAGCCGTTTTTGCTTGAACATTAAATGCCTCCAAATGGTATTTAATTAACTTCCCGGGGTGAAGAAACCCTTTTTGAGAACTCAGAGTGAGTAAATTGGCCATTTTCATGCATTTTTAACCATTCCATAAATCTTGTGTTTAGTGCCCCTGGAAGCATGAAAATCACTTTAAACATGCTAATTTAAGCTCTAACACTGATGATCAACCTACAAATGTGAACTGACGTTCAAAAATAAAACATTTGAAAACGGACAATTTTCCACATTTCTGAAGCATGACGTAATTGGGGGGTGTTATCTCTTTTGTCGGAAATCAGCCGTTTTTGCTTGAACATTAAATGCCTCCAAATGGTATTTAATTCACTTCCTGAGCCCCTGGAAGCATGAAAATCACTTTAAACATGCAAATTTTAGCTCTAACACTGATGATCCACCTGCAAATGTGAACTGATGTTCAAAAATAAAACACTTGAAAACGGACCATTCTCCACATTTCTGAAGCATGACATAATTGGGGGGTGTTATCTCTTTTGTCGAAAATCAGCCGTTTTTGCTTGAACATTAAATGCCTCCAAATGGTATTTAATTAACTTCCCAGGGTGAAGAAACACTTTTTGAGATCTCAGAGTGAGTAAATTGGCCATTTTCATGCACTTTTAACCATTCCATAAATCTTGTGTTTAGTGCCCCTGGAAGCATGAAAATCACTTTAAACATGCTAATTTTAGCTCTAACACTGATGATCAACCTACAAATGTGAACTGACGTTCAAAAATAACACATTTGAAAACGGACCATTTTCCACATTTCTGAAGCATGACGTAATGGGGGCGTGTTATCTCTTTTGTCGAAAATCAGCCCTTTTTGCTTGAACATTAAATGCCTCCAAATGGTATTTAATTCACTTCCCGAGCCCCTGGAAGCATGAAAATCACTTTAAACATGCTAATTTTAGCTCTAACACTGATGATCCACCTACAAATGTGAACTGATGTTCAAAAATAAAACATTTGAAAACGGACCATTCTCCACATTTCTGAAGCATGACGTAATGGGGGGGTGTTATCTCTTTTGTCGAAAATCAGCCGTTTTTGCTTGAACATTAAATGCCTCCAAATGGTATTTAATTAACTTCCCGAGGTGAAGAAACCCTTTTTGAGAACTCAGAGTGAGTAAATTGGCCATTTTCATACACTTTTAACCATTCCATAAATCTTGTGTTTAGGCCCCCTGGAAGCATGAAAATCACTTTAAACATGCTAATTTTAGCTCTAACACTGATGATCAACCTACAAATGTGAACTGACGTTCAAAAATAAAACATTTGAAAACGGACCATTTTCCACATTTCTGAAGCATGACGTAATGGGGGGGTGTTATCTCTTTTGTCGAAAATCAGCCGTTTTTGCTTGAACATTAAATGCCTCCAAATGGTATTTAATTAACTTCCCGAGGTGAAGAAACCCTTTTTGAGAACTCAGAGTGAGTAAATTGGCCATTTTCATACACTTTTAACCATTCCATAAATCTTGTGTTTAGGCCCCCTGGAAGCATGAAAATCACTTTAAACATGCTAATTTTAGCTCTAACACTGATGATCAACCTACAAATGTGAACTGACGTTCAAAAATAAAACATTTGAAAACGGACCATTTTCCACATTTCTGAAGCATGACGTAATGGGGGGGTGTTATCTCTTTTGTCGAAAATCAGCCCTTTTTGCTTGAACATTAAATGCCTCCAAATGGTATTTAATTCACTTCCCGAGCCCCTGGAAGCATGAAAATCACTTTAAACATGCTAATTTTAGCTCTAACACTGATGATCCACCTACAAATGTGAACTGACGTTCAAAAATAAAACATTTGAAAACGGACCATTTTCCACATTTCTGAAGCATGACGTAATGGGGGGGTGTTATCTCTTTTGTCGAAAATCAGCCGTTTTTGCTTGAACATTAAATGCCTCCAAATGGTATTTAATTAACTTCCCGGGGGTGAAGACACCCTTTTTGAGAACTCAGAGTGAGTAAATTGGCCATTTTCATGCACTTTTAACCATTCCATAAATCTTGTGTTTAGGGCCCCTGGAAGCATGAAAATCACTTTAAACATGCTAATTTTAGCTCTAACACTGATGATCCACCTACAAATGTGAACTGACGTTCAAAAATAAAACATTTGAAAACGGACCATTTTCAACATTTCTGAAGCATAACGTAATGGGGGGGGTGTTATCTCTTTTGTCGAAAATCAGCCGTTTTTGCTTGAACATTAAATGCCTCCAAATGGTATTTAATTAACTTCCCGGGGTGAAGAAACCCTTTTTGAGAACTCAGAGTGAGTAAATTGGCCATTTTCATGCATTTTTAACCATTCCATAAATCTTGTGTTTAGTGCCCCTGGAAGCATGAAAATCACTTTAAACATGCTAATTTAAGCTCTAACACTGATGATCAACCTACAAATGTGAACTGACGTTCAAAAATAAAACATTTGAAAACGGACAATTTTCCACATTTCTGAAGCATGACGTAATTGGGGGGTGTTATCTCTTTTGTCGGAAATCAGCCGTTTTTGCTTGAACATTAAATGCCTCCAAATGGTATTTAATTCACTTCCTGAGCCCCTGGAAGCATGAAAATCACTTTAAACATGCAAATTTTAGCTCTAACACTGATGATCCACCTGCAAATGTGAACTGATGTTCAAAAATAAAACACTTGAAAACGGACCATTCTCCACATTTCTGAAGCATGACATAATTGGGGGGTGTTATCTCTTTTGTCGAAAATCAGCCGTTTTTGCTTGAACATTAAATGCCTCCAAATGGTATTTAATTAACTTCCCAGGGTGAAGAAACACTTTTTGAGATCTCAGAGTGAGTAAATTGGCCATTTTCATGCACTTTTAACCATTCCATAAATCTTGTGTTTAGTGCCCCTGGAAGCATGAAAATCACTTTAAACATGCTAATTTTAGCTCTAACACTGATGATCAACCTACAAATGTGAACTGACGTTCAAAAATAACACATTTGAAAACGGACCATTTTCCACATTTCTGAAGCATGACGTAATGGGGGCGTGTTATCTCTTTTGTCGAAAATCAGCCCTTTTTGCTTGAACATTAAATGCCTCCAAATGGTATTTAATTCACTTCCCGAGCCCCTGGAAGCATGAAAATCACTTTAAACATGCTAATTTTAGCTCTAACACTGATGATCCACCTACAAATGTGAACTGATGTTCAAAAATAAAACATTTGAAAACGGACCATTCTCCACATTTCTGAAGCATGACGTAATGGGGGGGTGTTATCTCTTTTGTCGAAAATCAGCCGTTTTTGCTTGAACATTAAATGCCTCCAAATGGTATTTAATTCACTTCCCGAGCCCCTGGAAGCATGAAAATCACTTTAAACATGCTAATTTTAGCTCTAACACTGATGATCAACCTACAAATGTGAACTGACGTTCAAAAATAAAACATTTGAAAACGGACAATTTTCCACATTTCTGAAGCATGACGTAATTGGGGGGTGTTATCTCTTTTGTCGGAAATCAGCCGTTTTTGCTTGAACATTAAATGCCTCCAAATGGTATTTAATTCACTTCCCGAGCCCCTGGAAGCATGAAAATCACTTCAAACATGCAAATTTTAGCTCTAACACTGATGATCCACCTACAAATGTGAACTGATGTTCAAAAATAAAACATTTGAAAACGGACCATTCTCCACATTTCTGAAGCATGACGTAATGGGGGCGTGTTATCTCTTTTGTCGAAAATCAGCCGTTTTTGCTTGAACATTAAATGCCTCCAAATGGTATTTAATTAACTTCCCGGGGTGAAGAAACACTTTTTGAGAACTGAGAGTGAGTAAATTGGCCATTTTCATGCACTTTTAACCATTCCATAAATCTTATGTTTAGGGCCCCTGAAAGCATGAAAATCACTTTAAACATGCTAATTTTAGCTCTAACACTGATGATCAACCTACAAATGTGAACTGCCGTTCAAAAATAAAACATTTGAAAACTGACCATTTTCCACATTTCTGAAGCATGACGTAATGGGGGGGTGTTATCTCTTTTGTCGAAAATCAGCCGTTTTTGCTTGAACATTAAATGCCTCCAAATGGTATTTAATTCACTTCCCGAGCCCCTGGAAGCATGAAAATCACTTTAAACATGCTAATTTTAGCTCTAACACTGATGATCCACCTACAAATGTGAACTGACGTTCAAAAATAAAACATTTGAAAACGGACCATTTTCTACATTTCTGAAGCATGACGTAATGGGGGGGTGTTATCTCTTATGTCGAAAATCAGCCGTTTTTGCTTGAACATTAAATGCCTCCAAATGGTATTTAATTAACTTCCCGGGGTGAAGAAACCCTTTTTGAGAACTCAGAGTGAGTAAATTGGCCATTTTCATACACTTTTAACCATTCCATAAATCTTGTGTTTAGGCCCCCTGGAAGCATGAAAATCACTTTAAACATGCTAATTTTAGCTCTAACACTGATGATCAACCTACAAATGTGAACTGACGTTCAAAAATAAAACATTTGAAAACGGACCATTTTCCACATTTCTGAAGCATGACGTAATGGGGGGTGTTATCTCTTTCGTCGAAAATCAGCCGTTTTTGCTTGGACATTAAATGCCTCCAAATGGTATTTAATTCACTTCCCGAGCCCCTGGAAGCATGAAAATCACTTTAAACATGCTAATTTTAGCTCTAACACTGATGATCCACCTACAAAAGTGAACTGACGTTCAAAAATAAAACATTTTAAAACGGACCATTTGCCACATTTCTGAAGCATGACGTAATGGGGGGGTGTTATCTCTTTTGTCGAAAATCAGCCGTTTTTGCTTGAACATTAAATGCCTCCAAATGGTATTTAATTAACTTCCGGGGGTGAAGAAACCCTTTTTGAGAACTCAGAGTGAGTAAATTGGCCATTTTCATGCACTTTTAACCATTCCATAAATCTTGTGTTTAGTGCCCCTGGAAGCATGAAAATCACTTTAAACATGCTCATTTTAGCTCTAACACTGATGATCAACCTAGAAATGTGAACTGACGTTCAAAAATAAAACATTTGAAAACGGACAATTTTCCACATTTCTGAAGCATGACGTAATTGGGGGGTGTTATCTCTTTTGTCGGAAATCAGCCGTTTTTGCTTGAACATTAAATGCCTCCAAATGGTATTTAATTCACTTCCTGAGCCCCTGGAAGCATGAAAATCACTTTAAACATGCAAATTTTAGCTCTAACACTGATGATCCACCTGCAAATGTGAACTGATGTTCAAAAATAAAACACTTGAAAACGGACCATTCTCCACATTTCTGAAGCATGACATAATGGGGGGGTGTTATCTCTTTTGTCGAAAATCAGCCGTTTTTGCTTGAACATTAAATGCCTCCAAATGGTATTTAATTAACTTCCCAGGGTGAAGAAACACTTTTTGAGAACTCAGAGTGAGTAAATTGGCCATTTTCATGCACTTTTAACCATTCCATAAATCTTGTGTTTAGTGCCCCTGGAAGCATGAAAATCACTTTAAACATGCTAATTTTAGCTCTAACACTGATGATCAACCTACAAATGTGAACTGACGTTCAAAAATAAAACATTTGAAACGGACCATTTTCCACATTTCTGAAGCATGACGTAATAAGGGGGGGGTGTCATCTCTTTTGTCGAAAATCAGCGGTTTTTGCTTGAACATTAAATGCCTCCAAATGGTATTTAGTTCACTTCCCGAGCCCCTGGAAGCATAAAAATCACTTTAAACATGCTAATTTTAGCTCTAACACTGATGATCCACCTACAAATGTGAACTGATGTTCAAAAATAAAACATTTGAAAACGGACCATTCTCCACATTTCTGAAGCATGACGTAATGGGGGGGGTGTTATCTCTTTTGTCGAAAATCAGCCATTTTTGCTTGAACATTAAATGCCTCCAAATGGTATTTAATTAACTTCCCGGGGTGAAGAAACCCTTTTTGAGAACTCAGAGTGAGTAAATTGGCCATTTTCATGCACTTTTAACCATTCCATAAATTTTGTGTTTAGGGCCCCTGGAAGCATGAAAATCACTTTAAACTTGCTAATTTTAGCTTTAACACTGATGATCAACCTACAAATGTGAACTGACGTTCAAAAATAAAACATTTGAAAACGGACCATTTTCCACATTTCTGAAGCATGACGTAATGGGGGGGTGTTATCTCTTTTGTCGAAAATCAGCCCTTTTTGCTTGAACATTAAATGCCTCCAAATGGTATTTAATTCACTTCCCGAGCCCCTGGAAGCATGAAAATCACTTTAAACATGCTAATTTTAGCTCTAACACTAATGATCCACCTACAAATGTGAACTGACGTTCAAAAATAAAACATTTGAAAACGGACCATTTTCCACATTTCTGAAGCATGACGTAATGGGGGGGTGTTATCTCTTTTGTCGAAAATCAGCCGTTTTTGCTTGAACATTAAATGCCTCTAAATGGTATTTAATTAACTTCCCGGGGGTGAAGACACCCCTTTTGAGAACTCAGAGTGAGTAAATTGGCCATTTTCATGCACTTTTAACCATTCCATAAATCTTGTGTTTAGGGCCCCTGGAAGCATGAAAATCCCTTTAAACATGCTAATTTTAGCTCTAACACTGATGATCCACCTACAAATGTGAACTGACGTTCAAAAATAAAACATTTGAAAACGGACCATTTTCAACATTTCTGAAGCATAACGTAATGGGGGGGTGTTATCTCTTTTGTCGAAAATCAGCCGTTTTTGCTTGAACATTAAATGCCTCCAAATGGTATTTAATTAACTTCCCGGGGTGAAGAAACCCTTTTTGAGAACTCAGAGTGAGTAAATTGGCCATTTTCATGCATTTTTAACAATTCCATAAATCTTGTGTTTAGTGCCCCTGGAAGCATGAAAATCACTTTAAACATGCTAATTTAAGCTCTAACACTGATGATCAACCTACAAATGTGAACTGACGTTCAAAAATAAAACATTTGAAAACGGACAATTTTCCACATTTCTGAAGCATGACGTAATTGGGGGGTGTTATCTCTTTTGTCGGAAATCAGCCGTTTTTGCTTGAACATTAAATGCCTCCAAATGGTATTTAATTCACTTCCTGAGCCCCTGGAAGCATGAAAATCACTTTAAACATGCAAATTTTAGCTCTAACACTGATGATCCACCTGCAAATGTGAACTGATGTTCAAAAATAAAACACTTGAAAACGGACCATTCTCCACATTTCTGAAGCATGACATAATTGGGGGGTGTTATCTCTTTTGTCGAAAATCAGCCGTTTTTGCTTGAACATTAAATGCCTCCAAATGGTATTTAATTAACTTCCCAGGGTGAAGAAACACTTTTTGAGATCTCAGAGTGAGTAAATTGGCCATTTTCATGCACTTTTAACCATTCCATAAATCTTGTGTTTAGTGCCCCTGGAAGCATGAAAATCACTTTAAACATGCTAATTTTAGCTCTAACACTGATGATCAACCTACAAATGTGAACTGACGTTCAAAAATAACACATTTGAAAACGGACCATTTTCCACATTTCTGAAGCATGACGTAATTGGGGGGTGTTATCTCTTTTGTCGGAAATCAGCCGTTTTTGCTTGAACATTAAATGCCTCCAAATGGTATTTAATTCACTTCCTGAGCCCCTGGAAGCATGAAAATCACTTTAAACATGCAAATTTTAGCTCTAACACTGATGATCCACCTGCAAATGTGAACTGATGTTCAAAAATAAAACACTTGAAAACGGACCATTCTCCACATTTCTGAAGCATGACATAATGGGGGGGTGTTATCTCTTTTGTCGAAAATCAGCCGTTTTTGCTTGAACATTAAATGCCTCCAAATGGTATTTAATTAACTTCCCAGGGTGAAGAAACACTTTTTGAGAACTCAGAGTGAGTAAATTGGCCATTTTCATGCACTTTTAACCATTCCATAAATCTTGTGTTCAGTGCCCCTGGAAGCATGAAAATCACTTTAAACATGCTAATTTTAGCTCTAACACTGATGATCAACCTACAAATGTGAACTGACGTTCAAAAATAACACATTTGAAAACGGACCATTTTCCACATTTCTGAAGCATGACGTAATGGGGGCGTGTTATCTCTTTTGTCGAAAATCAGCCCTTTTTGCTTGAACATTAAATGCCTCCAAATGGTATTTAATTCACTTCCCGAGCCCCTGGAAGCATGAAAATCACGTTAAACATGCTAATTTTAGCTCTAACACTGATGATCCACCTACAAATGTGAACTGATGTTCAAAAATAAAACATTTGAAAACGGACCATTCTCCACATTTCTGAAGCATGACGTAATGGGGGGGTGTTATCTCTTTTGTCGAAAATCAGCCGTTTTTGCTTGAACATTAAATGCCTCCAAATGGTATTTAATTAACTTCCCGGGGTGAAGAAACCCTTTTTGAGAACTCAGAGTGAGTAAATTGGCCATTTTCATGCACTTTTAACCATTCCATAAATCTTGTGTTTATGGCCCCTGGAAGCATGAAAATCACTTTAAACATGCTAATTTTAGCTCTAACACTGATGATCAACCTACAAATGTGAACTGACGTTAAAAAATAAAACATTTGGAAACAGACCATTTTCCACATTTCTGAAGCATGACGTAATGGGGGGGGTGTTATCTCTTTTGTCGGAAATCAGCCGTTTTTGCTTGAACATTAAATGCCTCCAAATGGTATTTAATTCACTTCCCGAGCCCCTGGAAGCATGAAAATCACTTTAAATATGCTAATTTTAGCTCTAACACTGATGATCCACCTACAAATGTGAACTGACGTTCAAAAATAAAACATTTGAAAACAGACCATTTTCCACATTTCTGAAGCATGACGCAATGGGGGGGTGTTATCTCTTTTGTCGAAAATCAGCCATTTTGCTTGAACATTAAATGCCTCCAAATGGTATTTAATTCACTTCCCGAGCCCCTGGAAGCATGAAAATCACTTCAAACATGCAAATTTTAGCTCTAACACTGATGATCCACCTACAAATGTGAACTGATGTTCAAAAATAAAACATTTGAAAACGGACCATTCTCCACATTTCTGAAGCATGACGTAATGGGGGCGTGTTATCTCTTTTGTCGAAAATCAGCCGTTTTTGCTTGAACATTAAATGCCTCCAAATGGTATTTAATTAACTTCCCGGGGTGAAGAAACACTTTTTGAGAACTGAGAGTGAGTAAATTGGCCATTTTCATGCACTTTTAACTATTCCATAAATCTTGTGTTTAGGGCCCCTGAAAGCATGAAAATCACTTTAAACATGCTAATTTTAGCTCTAACACTGATGATCAACCTACAAATGTGAACTGCCGTTCAAAAATAAAACATTTGAAAACTGACCATTTTCCACATTTCTGAAGCATGACGTAATGGGGGGTGTTATCTCTTTTGTCGAAAATCAGCCGTTTTTGCTTGAACATTAAATGCCTCCAAATGGTATTTAATTCACTTCCCGAGCCCCTGGAAGCATGAAAATCACTTTAAACATGCTAATTTTAGCTCTAACACTGATGATCCACCTACAAATGTGAACTGACGTTCAAAAATAAAACATTTGAAAACGGACCATTTTCCACATTTCTGAAGCATGACGTAATGGGGGGGTGTTATCTCTTTTGTCGAAAATCAGCCGTTTTTGCTTGAACATTAAATGCCTCCAAATGGTATTTAATTAACTTCCCGGGGTGAAGAAACCCTTTTTGAGAACTCAGAGTGAGTAAATTGGCCATTTTCATACACTTTTAACCATTCCATAAATCTTGTGTTTAGGCCCCCTGGAAGCATGAAAATCACTTTAAACATGCTAATTTTAGCTCTAACACTGATGATCAACCTACAAATGTGAACTGACGTTCAAAAATAAAACATTTGAAAACGGACCATTTTCCACATTTCTGAAGCATGACGTAATGGGGGGGTGTTATCTCTTTTGTCGAAAATCAGCCCTTTTTGCTTGAACATTAAATGCCTCCAAATGGTATTTAATTCACTTCCCGAGCCCCTGGAAGCATGAAAATCACTTTAAACATGCTAATTTTAGCTCTAACACTGATGATCCACCTACAAATGTGAACTGACGTTCAAAAATAAAACATTTGAAAACGGACCATTTTCCACATTTCTGAAGCATGACGTAATGGGGGGGGTGTTATCTCTTTTGTCGAAAATCAGCCGTTTTTGCTTGAACATTAAATGCCTCCAAATGGTATTTAATTAACTTCCCGGGGGTGAAGACACCCTTTTTGAGAACTCAGAGTGAGTAAATTGGCCATTTTCATGCACTTTTAACCATTCCATAAATCTTGTGTTTAGGGCCCCTGGAAGCATGAAAATCACTTTAAACATGCTAATTTTAGCTCTAACACTGATGATCCACCTACAAATGTGAACTGACGTTCAAAAATAAAACATTTGAAAACGGACCATTTTCAACATTTCTGAAGCATAACGTAATGGGGGGGGTGTTATCTCTTTTGTCGAAAATCAGCCGTTTTTGCTTGAACATTAAATGCCTCCAAATGGTATTTAATTAACTTCCCGGGGTGAAGAAACCCTTTTTGAGAACTCAGAGTGAGTAAATTGGCCATTTTCATGCATTTTTAACCATTCCATAAATCTTGTGTTTAGTGCCCCTGGAAGCATGAAAATCACTTTAAACATGCTAATTTAAGCTCTAACACTAATGATCAACCTACAAATGTGAACTGACGTTCAGAAATAAAACATTTGAAAACGGACAATTTTCCACATTTCTGAAGCATGACGTAATTGGGGGGTGTTATCTCTTTTGTCGGAAATCAGCCGTTTTTGCTTGAACATTAAATGCCTCCAAATGGTATTTAATTCACTTCCTGAGCCCCTGGAAGCATGAAAATCACTTTAAACATGCAAATTTTAGCTCTAACACTGATGATCCACCTGCAAATGTGAACTGATGTTCAAAAATAAAACACTTGAAAACGGACCATTCTCCACATTTCTGAAGCATGACATAATTGGGGGGTGTTATCTCTTTTGTCGAAAATCAGCCGTTTTTGCTTGAACATTAAATGCCTCCAAATGGTATTTAATTAACTTCCCAGGGTGAAGAAACACTTTTTGAGATCTCAGAGTGAGTAAATTGGCCATTTTCATGCACTTTTAACCATTCCATAAATCTTGTGTTTAGTGCCCCTGGAAGCATGAAAATCACTTTAAACATGCTAATTTTAGCTCTAACACTGATGATCAACCTACAAATGTGAACTGACGTTCAAAAATAACACATTTGAAAACGGACCATTTTCCACATTTCTGAAGCATGACGTAATGGGGGCGTGTTATCTCTTTTGTCGAAAATCAGCCCTTTTTGCTTGAACATTAAATGCCTCCAAATGGTATTTAATTCACTTCCCGAGCCCCTGGAAGCATGAAAATCACTTTAAACATGCTTATTTTAGCTCTAACACTGATGATCCACCTACAAATGTGAACTGATGTTCAAAAATAAAACATTTGAAAACGGACCATTCTCCACATTTCTGAAGCATGACGTAATGGGGGGTGTTATCTCTTTTGTCGAAAATCAGCCGTTTTTGCTTGAACATTAAATGCCTCCAAATGGTATTTAATTCACTTCCCGAGCCCCTGGAAGCATGAAAATCACTTTAAACATGCTAATTTTAGCTCTAACACTGATGATCAACCTACAAATGTGAACTGACGTTCAAAAATAAAACATTTGAAAACGGACAATTTTCCACATTTCTGAAGCATGACGTAATTGGGGGGTGTTATCTCTTTTGTCGGAAATCAGCCGTTTTTGCTTGAACATTAAATGCCTCCAAATGGTATTTAATTCACTTCCTGAGCCCCTGGAAGCATGAAAATCACTTTAAACATGCTAATTTTAGCTCTAACACTGATGATCAACCTACAAATGTGAACTGACGTTAAAAAATAAAACATTTGGAAACAGACCATTTTCCAAATTTCTGAAGCATGACGTAATGGGGGGGGTGTTATCTCTTTTGTCGGAAATCAGCCGTTTTTGCTTGAACATTAAATGCCTCCAAATGGTATTTAATTCACTTCCCGAGCCCCTGGAAGCATGAAAATCACTTTAAATATGCTAATTTTAGCTCTAACACTGATGATCCACCTACAAATGTGAACTGACGTTCAAAAATAAAACATTTGAAAACAGACCATTTTCCACATTTCTGAAGCATGACGCAATGGGGGGGTGTTATCTCTTTTGTCGAAAATCAGCCATTTTGCTTGAACATTAAATGCCTCCAAATGGTATTTAATTCACTTCCCGAGCCCCTGGAAGCATGAAAATCACTTCAAACATGCAAATTTTAGCTCTAACACTGATGATCCACCTACAAATGTGAACTGATGTTCAAAAATAAAACATTTGAAAACGGACCATTCTCCACATTTCTGAAGCATGACGTAATGGGGGCGTGTTATCTCTTTTGTCGAAAATCAGCCGTTTTTGCTTGAACATTAAATGCCTCCAAATGGTATTTAATTAACTTCCCGGGGTGAAGAAACACTTTTTGAGAACTGAGAGTGAGTAAATTGGCCATTTTCATGCACTTTTAACCATTCCATAAATCTTGTGTTTAGGGCCCCTGAAAGCATGAAAATCACTTTAAACATGCTAATTTTAGCTCTAACACTGATGATCAACCTACAAATGTGAACTGCCGTTCAAAAATAAAACATTTGAAAACTGACCATTTTCCACATTTCTGAAGCATGACGTAATGGGGGGTGTTATCTCTTTTGTCGAAAATCAGCCGTTTTTGCTTGAACATTAAATGCCTCCAAATGGTATTTAATTCACTTCCCGAGCCCCTGGAAGCATGAAAATCACTTTAAACATGCTAATTTTAGCTCTAACACTGATGATCCACCTACAAATGTGAACTGACGTTCAAAAATAAAACATTTGAAAACGGACCATTTTCCACATTTCTGAAGCATGACGTAATGGGGGGGTGTTATCTCTTTTGTCGAAAATCAGCCGTTTTTGCTTGAACATTAAATGCCTCCAAATGGTATTTAATTAACTTCCCGGGGTGAAGAAACCCTTTTTGAGAACTCAGAGTGAGTAAATTGGCCATTTTCATACACTTTTAACCATTCCATAAATCTTGTGTTTAGGCCCCCTGGAAGCATGAAAATCACTTTAAACATGCTAATTTTAGCTCTAACACTGATGATCAACCTACAAATGTGAACTGACGTTCAAAAATAAAACATTTGAAAACGGACCATTTTCCACATTTCTGAAGCATGACGTAATGGGGGGGTGTTATCTCTTTTGTCGAAAATCAGCCCTTTTTGCTTGAACATTAAATGCCTCCAAATGGTATTTAATTCACTTCCCGAGCCCCTGGAAGCATGAAAATCACTTTAAACATGCTAATTTTAGCTCTAACACTGATGATCCACCTACAAATGTGAACTGACGTTCAAAAATAAAACATTTGAAAACGGACCATTTTCCACATTTCTGAAGCATGACGTAATGGGGGGGTGTTATCTCTTTTGTCGAAAATCAGCCGTTTTTGCTTGAACATTAAATGCCTCCAAATGGTATTTAATTAACTTCCCGGGGGTGAAGACACCCTTTTTGAGAACTCAGAGTGAGTAAATTGGCCATTTTCATGCACTTTTAACCATTCCATAAATCTTGTGTTTAGGGCCCCTGGAAGCATGAAAATCACTTTAAACATGCTAATTTTAGCTCTAACACTGATGATCCACCTACAAATGTGAACTGACGTTCAAAAATAAAACATTTGAAAACGGACCATTTTCAACATTTCTGAAGCATAACGTAATGGGGGGGGTGTTATCTCTTTTGTCGAAAATCAGCCGTTTTTGCTTGAACATTAAATGCCTCCAAATGGTATTTAATTAACTTCCCGGGGTGAAGAAACCCTTTTTGAGAACTCAGAGTGAGTAAATTGGCCATTTTCATGCATTTTTAACCATTCCATAAATCTTGTGTTTAGTGCCCCTGGAAGCATGAAAATCACTTTAAACATGCTAATTTAAGCTCTAACACTGATGATCAACCTACAAATGTGAACTGACGTTCAAAAATAAAACATTTGAAAACGGACAATTTTCCACATTTCTGAAGCATGACGTAATTGGGGGGTGTTATCTCTTTTGTCGGAAATCAGCCGTTTTTGCTTGAACATTAAATGCCTCCAAATGGTATTTAATTCACTTCCTGAGCCCCTGGAAGCATGAAAATCACTTTAAACATGCAAATTTTAGCTCTAACACTGATGATCCACCTGCAAATGTGAACTGATGTTCAAAAATAAAACACTTAAAAACGGACCATTCTCCACATTTCTGAAGCATGACATAATTGGGGGGTGTTATCTCTTTTGTCGAAAATCAGCCGTTTTTGCTTGAACATTAAATGCCTCCAAATGGTATTTAATTAACTTCCCAGGGTGAAGAAACACTTTTTGAGATCTCAGAGTGAGTAAATTGGCCATTTTCATGCACTTTTAACCATTCCATAAATCTTGTGTTTAGTGCCCCTGGAAGCATGAAAATCACTTTAAACATGCTAATTTTAGCTCTAACACTGATGATCAACCTACAAATGTGAACTGACGTTCAAAAATAACACATTTGAAAACGGACCATTTTCCACATTTCTGAAGCATGACGTAATGGGGGCGTGTTATCTCTTTTGTCGAAAATCAGCCCTTTTTGCTTGAACATTAAATGCCTCCAAATGGTATTTAATTCACTTCCCGAGCCCCTGGAAGCATGAAAATCACTTTAAACATGCTAATTTTAGCTCTAACACTGATGATCCACCTACAAATGTGAACTGATGTTCAAAAATAAAACATTTGAAAACGGACCATTCTCCACATTTCTGAAGCATGACGTAATGGGGGGGTGTTATCTCTTTTGTCGAAAATCAGCCGTTTTTGCTTGAACATTAAATGCCTCCAAATGGTATTTAATTCACTTCCCGAGCCCCTGGAAGCATGAAAATCACTTTAAACATGCTAATTTTAGCTCTAACACTGATGATCAACCTACAAATGTGAACTGACGTTCAAAAAGAAAACATTTGAAAACGGACAATTTTCCACATTTCTGAAGCATGACGTAATTGGGGGGTGTTATCTCTTTTGTCGGAAATCAGCCGTTTTTGCTTGAACATTAAATGCCTCCAAATGGTATTTAATTCACTTCCCGAGCCCCTGGAAGCATGAAAATCACTTTAAACATGCTAATTTTAGCTCTAACACTGATGATCCACCTACAAATGTGAACTGACGTTCAAAAATAAAACATTTGAAAACGGACCATTTTCCACATTTCTGAAGCATGACGTAATGGGGGGGTGTTATCTCTTATGTCGAAAATCAGCCGTTTTTGCTTGAACATTAAATGCCTCCAAATGGTATTTAATTAACTTCCCGGGGTGAAGAAACCCTTTTTGAGAACTCAGAGTGAGTAAATTGGCCATTTTCATACACTTTTAACCATTCCATAAATCTTGTGTTTAGGCCCCCTGGAAGCATGAAAATCACTTTAAACATGCTAATTTTAGCTCTAACACTGATGATCAACCTACAAATGTGAACTGACGTTCAAAAATAAAACATTTGAAAACGGACCATTTTCCACATTTCTGAAGCATGACGTAATGGGGGGTGTTATCTCTTTCGTCGAAAATCAGCCGTTTTTGCTTGAACATTAAATGCCTCCAAATGGTATTTAATTCACTTCCCGAGCCCCTGGAAGCATGAAAATCACTTTAAACATGCTAATTTTAGCTCTAACACTGATGATCCACCTACAAAAGTGAACTGACGTTCAAAAATAAAACATTTTAAAACGGACCATTTGCCACATTTCTGAAGCATGACGTAATGGGGGGGTGTTATCTCTTTTGTCGAAAATCAGCCGTTTTTGCTTGAACATTAAATGCCTCCAAATGGTATTTAATTAACTTCCGGGGGTGAAGAAACCCTTTTTGAGAACTCAGAGTGAGTAAATTGGCCATTTTCATGCACTTTTAACCATTCCATAAATCTTGTGTTTAGTGCCCCTGGAAGCATGAAAATCACTTTAAACATGCTCATTTTAGCTCTAACACTGATGATCAACCTAGAAATGTGAACTGACGTTCAAAAATAAAACATTTGAAAACGGACAATTTTCCACATTTCTGAAGCATGACGTAATTGGGGGGTGTTATCTCTTTTGTCGGAAATCAGCCGTTTTTGCTTGAACATTAAATGCCTCCAAATGGTATTTAATTCACTTCCTGAGCCCCTGGAAGCATGAAAATCACTTTAAACATGCAAATTTTAGCTCTAACACTGATGATCCACCTGCAAATGTGAACTGATGTTCAAAAATAAAACACTTGAAAACGGACCATTCTCCACATTTCTGAAGCATGACATAATGGGGGGGTGTTATCTCTTTTGTCGAAAATCAGCCGTTTTTGCTTGAACATTAAATGCCTCCAAATGGTATTTAATTAACTTCCCAGGGTGAAGAAACACTTTTTGAGAACTCAGAGTGAGTAAATTGGCCATTTTCATGCACTTTTAACCATTCCATAAATCTTGTGTTTAGTGCCCCTGGAAGCATGAAAATCACTTTAAACATGCTAATTTTAGCTCTAACACTGATGATCAACCTACAAATGTGAACTGACGTTCAAAAATAAAACATTTGAAACGGACCATTTTCCACATTTCTGAAGCATGACGTAATAAGGGGGGGGTGTTATCTCTTTTGTCGAAAATCAGCGGTTTTTGCTTGAACATTAAATGCCTCCAAATGGTATTTAGTTCACTTCCCGAGCCCCTGGAAGCATAAAAATCACTTTAAACATGCTAATTTTAGCTCTAACACTGATGATCCACCTACAAATGTGAACTGATGTTCAAAAATAAAACATTTGAAAACGGACCATTCTCCACATTTCTGAAGCATGACGTAATGGGGGGGGTGTTATCTCTTTTGTCGAAAATCAGCCATTTTTGCTTGAACATTAAATGCCTCCAAATGGTATTTAATTAACTTCCCGGGGTGAAGAAACCCTTTTTGAGAACTCAGAGTGAGTAAATTGGCCATTTTCATGCACTTTTAACCATTCCATAAATTTTGTGTTTAGGGCCCCTGGAAGCATGAAAATCACTTTAAACTTGCTAATTTTAGCTTTAACACTGATGATCAACCTACAAATGTGAACTGACGTTCAAAAATAAAACATTTGAAAACGGACCATTTTCCACATTTCTGAAGCATGACGTAATGGGGGGGTGTTATCTCTTTTGTCGAAAATCAGCCCTTTTTGCTTGAACATTAAATGCCTCCAAATGGTATTTAATTCACTTCCCGAGCCCCTGGAAGCATGAAAATCACTTTAAACATGCTAATTTTAGCTCTAACACTGATGATCCACCTACAAATGTGAACTGACGTTCAAAAATAAAACATTTGAAAACGGACCATTTTCCACATTTCTGAAGCATGACGTAATGGGGGGGTGTTATCTCTTTTGTCGAAAATCAGCCGTTTTTGCTTGAACATTAAATGCCTCTAAATGGTATTTAATTAACTTCCCGGGGGTGAAGACACCCTTTTTGAGAACTCAGAGTGAGTAAATTGGCCATTTTCATGCACTTTTAACCATTCCATAAATCTTGTGTTTAGGGCCCCTGGAAGCATGAAAATCCCTTTAAACATGCTAATTTTAGCTCTAACACTGATGATCCACCTACAAATGTGAACTGACGTTCAAAAATAAAACATTTGAAAACGGACCATTTTCAACATTTCTGAAGCATAACGTAATGGGGGGGTGTTATCTCTTTTGTCGAAAATCAGCCGTTTTTGCTTGAACATTAAATGCCTCTAAATGGTATTTAATTAACTTCCCGGGGGTGAAGACACCCTTTTTGAGAACTCAGAGTGAGTAAATTGGCCATTTTCATGCATTTTTAACAATTCCATAAATCTTGTGTTTAGTGCCCCTGGAAGCATGAAAATCACTTTAAACATGCTAATTTAAGCTCTAACACTGATGATCAACCTACAAATGTGAACTGACGTTCAAAAATAAAACATTTGAAAACGGACAATTTTCCACATTTCTGAAGCATGACGTAATTGGGGGGTGTTATCTCTTTTGTCGGAAATCAGCCGTTTTTGCTTGAACATTAAATGCCTCCAAATGGTATTTAATTCACTTCCTGAGCCCCTGGAAGCATGAAAATCACTTTAAACATGCAAATTTTAGCTCTAACACTGATGATCCACCTGCAAATGTGAACTGATGTTCAAAAATAAAACACTTGAAAACGGACCATTCTCCACATTTCTGAAGCATGACATAATTGGGGGGTGTTATCTCTTTTGTCGAAAATCAGCCGTTTTTGCTTGAACATTAAATGCCTCCAAATGGTATTTAATTAACTTCCCAGGGTGAAGAAACACTTTTTGAGATCTCAGAGTGAGTAAATTGGCCATTTTCATGCACTTTTAACCATTCCATAAATCTTGTGTTTAGTGCCCCTGGAAGCATGAAAATCACTTTAAACATGCTAATTTTAGCTCTAACACTGATGATCAACCTACAAATGTGAACTGACGTTCAAAAATAACACATTTGAAAACGGACCATTTTCCACATTTCTGAAGCATGACGTAATGGGGGCGTGTTATCTCTTTTGTCGAAAATCAGCCCTTTTTGCTTGAACATTAAATGCCTCCAAATGGTATTTAATTCACTTCCCGAGCCCCTGGAAGCATGAAAATCACTTTAAACATGCTAATTTTAGCTCTAACACTGATGATCCACCTACAAATGTGAACTGATGTTCAAAAATAAAACATTTGAAAACGGACCATTCTCCACATTTCTGAAGCATGACGTAATGGGGGGGTGTTATCTCTTTTGTCGAAAATCAGCCGTTTTTGCTTGAACATTAAATGCCTCCAAATGGTATTTAATTCACTTCCCGAGCCCCTGGAAGCATGAAAATCACTTTAAACATGCTAATTTTAGCTCTAACACTGATGATCAACCTACAAATGTGAACTGACGTTCAAAAATAAAACATTTGAAAACGGACAATTTTCCACATTTCTGAAGCATGACGTAATTGGGGGGTGTTATCTCTTTTGTCGGAAATCAGCCGTTTTTGCTTGAACATTAAATGCCTCCAAATGGTATTTAATTCACTTCCTGAGCCCCTGGAAGCATGAAAATCACTTTAAACATGCAAATTTTAGCTCTAACACTGATGATCCACCTGCAAATGTGAACTGATGTTCAAAAATAAAACACTTGAAAACGGACCATTCTCCACATTTCTGAAGCATGACATAATGGGGGGGTGTTATCTCTTTTGTCGAAAATCAGCCGTTTTTGCTTGAACATTAAATGCCTCCAAATGGTATTTAATTAACTTCCCAGGGTGAAGAAACACTTTTTGAGAACTCAGAGTGAGTAAATTGGCCATTTTCATGCACTTTTAACCATTCCATAAATCTTGTGTTCAGTGCCCCTGGAAGCATGAAAATCACTTTAAACATGCTAATTTTAGCTCTAACACTGATGATCAACCTACAAATGTGAACTGACGTTCAAAAATAACACATTTGAAAACGGACCATTTTCCACATTTCTGAAGCATGACGTAATGGGGGCGTGTTATCTCTTTTGTCGAAAATCAGCCCTTTTTGCTTGAACATTAAATGCCTCCAAATGGTATTTAATTCACTTCCCGAGCCCCTGGAAGCATGAAAATCACGTTAAACATGCTAATTTTAGCTCTAACACTGATGATCCACCTACAAATGTGAACTGATGTTCAAAAATAAAACATTTGAAAACGGACCATTCTCCACATTTCTGAAGCATGACGTAATGGGGGGGTGTTATCTCTTTTGTCGAAAATCAGCCGTTTTTGCTTGAACATTAAATGCCTCCAAATGGTATTTAATTAACTTCCCGGGGTGAAGAAACCCTTTTTGAGAACTCAGAGTGAGTAAATTGGCCATTTTCATGCACTTTTAACCATTCCATAAATCTTGTGTTTATGGCCCCTGGAAGCATGAAAATCACTTTAAACATGCTAATTTTAGCTCTAACACTGATGATCAACCTACAAATGTGAACTGACGTTAAAAAATAAAACATTTGGAAACAGACCATTTTCCACATTTCTGAAGCATGACGTAATGGGGGGGGTGTTATCTCTTTTGTCGGAAATCAGCCGTTTTTGCTTGAACATTAAATGCCTCCAAATGGTATTTAATTCACTTCCCGAGCCCCTGGAAGCATGAAAATCACTTTAAATATGCTAATTTTAGCTCTAACACTGATGATCCACCTACAAATGTGAACTGACGTTCAAAAATAAAACATTTGAAAACAGACCATTTTCCACATTTCTGAAGCATGACGCAATGGGGGGGTGTTATCTCTTTTGTCGAAAATCAGCCATTTTGCTTGAACATTAAATGCCTCCAAATGGTATTTAATTCACTTCCCGAGCCCCTGGAAGCATGAAAATCACTTCAAACATGCTAATTTTAGCTCTAACACTGATGATCCACCTACAAATGTGAACTGATGTTCAAAAATAAAACATTTGAAAACGGACCATTCTCCACATTTCTGAAGCATGACGTAATGGGGGCGTGTTATCTCTTTTGTCGAAAATCAGCCGTTTTTGCTTGAACATTAAATGCCTCCAAATGGTATTTAATTAACTTCCCGGGGTGAAGAAACACTTTTTGAGAACTGAGAGTGAGTAAATTGGCCATTTTCATGCACTTTTAACCATTCCATAAATCTTGTGTTTAGGGCCCCTGAAAGCATGAAAATCACTTTAAACATGCTAATTTTAGCTCTAACACTGATGATCAACCTACAAATGTGAACTGCCGTTCAAAAATAAAACATTTGAAAACTGACCATTTTCCACATTTCTGAAGCATGACGTAATGGGGGGTGTTATCTCTTTTGTCGAAAATCAGCCCTTTTTGCTTGAACATTAAATGCCTCCAAATGGTATTTAATTCACTTCCCGAGCCCCTGGAAGCATGAAAATCACTTTAAACATGCTAATTTTAGCTCTAACACTGATGATCCACCTACAAATGTGAACTGACGTTCAAAAATAAAACATTTGAAAACGGACCATTTTCCACATTTCTGAAGCATGACGTAATGGGGGGGTGTTATCTCTTTTGTCGAAAATCAGCCGTTTTTGCTTGAACATTAAATGCCTCCAAATGGTATTTAATTAACTTCCCGGGGGTGAAGACACCCTTTTTGAGAACTCAGAGTGAGTAAATTGGCCATTTTCATGCACTTTTAACCATTCCATAAATCTTGTGTTTAGGGCCCCTGGAAGCATGAAAATCACTTTAAACATGCTAATTTTAGCTCTAACACTGATGATCCACCTACAAATGTGAACTGACGTTCAAAAATAAAACATTTGAAAACGGACCATTTTCAACATTTCTGAAGCATAACGTAATGGGGGGGGTGTTATCTCTTTTGTCGAAAATCAGCCGTTTTTGCTTGAACATTAAATGCCTCCAAATGGTATTTAATTAACTTCCCGGGGTGAAGAAACCCTTTTTGAGAACTCAGAGTGAGTAAATTGGCCATTTTCATGCATTTTTAACCATTCCATAAATCTTGTGTTTAGTGCCCCTGGAAGCATGAAAATCACTTTAAACATGCTAATTTAAGCTCTAACACTGATGATCAACCTACAAATGTGAACTGACGTTCAAAAATAAAACATTTGAAAACGGACAATTTTCCACATTTCTGAAGCATGACGTAATTGGGGGGTGTTATCTCTTTTGTCGGAAATCAGCCGTTTTTGCTTGAACATTAAATGCCTCCAAATGGTATTTAATTCACTTCCTGAGCCCCTGGAAGCATGAAAATCACTTTAAACATGCAAATTTTAGCTCTAACACTGATGATCCACCTGCAAATGTGAACTGATGTTCAAAAATAAAACACTTAAAAACGGACCATTCTCCACATTTCTGAAGCATGACATAATTGGGGGGTGTTATCTCTTTTGTCGAAAATCAGCCGTTTTTGCTTGAACATTAAATGCCTCCAAATGGTATTTAATTAACTTCCCAGGGTGAAGAAACACTTTTTGAGATCTCAGAGTGAGTAAATTGGCCATTTTCATGCACTTTTAACCATTCCATAAATCTTGTGTTTAGTGCCCCTGGAAGCATGAAAATCACTTTAAACATGCTAATTTTAGCTCTAACACTGATGATCAACCTACAAATGTGAACTGACGTTCAAAAATAACACATTTGAAAACGGACCATTTTCCACATTTCTGAAGCATGACGTAATGGGGGCGTGTTATCTCTTTTGTCGAAAATCAGCCCTTTTTGCTTGAACATTAAATGCCTCCAAATGGTATTTAATTCACTTCCCGAGCCCCTGGAAGCATGAAAATCACTTTAAACATGCTAATTTTAGCTCTAACACTGATGATCCACCTACAAATGTGAACTGATGTTCAAAAATAAAACATTTGAAAACGGACCATTCTCCACATTTCTGAAGCATGACGTAATGGGGGGGTGTTATCTCTTTTGTCGAAAATCAGCCGTTTTTGCTTGAACATTAAATGCCTCCAAATGGTATTTAATTCACTTCCCGAGCCCCTGGAAGCATGAAAATCACTTTAAACATGCTAATTTTAGCTCTAACACTGATGATCAACCTACAAATGTGAACTGACGTTCAAAAATAAAACATTTGAAAACGGACAATTTTCCACATTTCTGAAGCATGACGTAATTGGGGGGTGTTATCTCTTTTGTCGGAAATCAGCCGTTTTTGCTTGAACATTAAATGCCTCCAAATGGTATTTAATTCACTTCCCGAGCCCCTGGAAGCATGAAAATCACTTCAAACATGCAAATTTTAGCTCTAACACTGATGATCCACCTACAAATGTGAACTGATGTTCAAAAATAAAACATTTGAAAACGGACCATTCTCCACATTTCTGAAGCATGACGTAATGGGGGCGTGTTATCTCTTTTGTCGAAAATCAGCCGTTTTTGCTTGAACATTAAATGCCTCCAAATGGTATTTAATTAACTTCCCGGGGTGAAGAAACACTTTTTGAGAACTGAGAGTGAGTAAATTGGCCATTTTCATGCACTTTTAACCATTCCATAAATCTTATGTTTAGGGCCCCTGAAAGCATGAAAATCACTTTAAACATGCTAATTTTAGCTCTAACACTGATGATCAACCTACAAATGTGAACTGCCGTTCAAAAATAAAACATTTGAAAACTGACCATTTTCCACATTTCTGAAGCATGACGTAATGGGGGGGTGTTATCTCTTTTGTCGAAAATCAGCCGTTTTTGCTTGAACATTAAATGCCTCCAAATGGTATTTAATTCACTTCCCGAGCCCCTGGAAGCATGAAAATCACTTTAAACATGCTAATTTTAGCTCTAACACTGATGATCCACCTACAAATGTGAACTGACGTTCAAAAATAAAACATTTGAAAACGGACCATTTTCTACATTTCTGAAGCATGACGTAATGGGGGGGTGTTATCTCTTATGTCGAAAATCAGCCGTTTTTGCTTGAACATTAAATGCCTCCAAATGGTATTTAATTAACTTCCCGGGGTGAAGAAACCCTTTTTGAGAACTCAGAGTGAGTAAATTGGCCATTTTCATACACTTTTAACCATTCCATAAATCTTGTGTTTAGGCCCCCTGGAAGCATGAAAATCACTTTAAACATGCTAATTTTAGCTCTAACACTGATGATCAACCTACAAATGTGAACTGACGTTCAAAAATAAAACATTTGAAAACGGACCATTTTCCACATTTCTGAAGCATGACGTAATGGGGGGTGTTATCTCTTTCGTCGAAAATCAGCCGTTTTTGCTTGAACATTAAATGCCTCCAAATGGTATTTAATTCACTTCCCGAGCCCCTGGAAGCATGAAAATCACTTTAAACATGCTAATTTTAGCTCTAACACTGATGATCCACCTACAAAAGTGAACTGACGTTCAAAAATAAAACATTTTAAAACGGACCATTTGCCACATTTCTGAAGCATGACGTAATGGGGGGGTGTTATCTCTTTTGTCGAAAATCAGCCGTTTTTGCTTGAACATTAAATGCCTCCAAATGGTATTTAATTAACTTCCGGGGGTGAAGAAACCCTTTTTGAGAACTCAGAGTGAGTAAATTGGCCATTTTCATGCACTTTTAACCATTCCATAAATCTTGTGTTTAGTGCCCCTGGAAGCATGAAAATCACTTTAAACATGCTCATTTTAGCTCTAACACTGATGATCAACCTAGAAATGTGAACTGACGTTCAAAAATAAAACATTTGAAAACGGACAATTTTCCACATTTCTGAAGCATGACGTAATTGGGGGGTGTTATCTCTTTTGTCGGAAATCAGCCGTTTTTGCTTGAACATTAAATGCCTCCAAATGGTATTTAATTCACTTCCTGAGCCCCTGGAAGCATGAAAATCACTTTAAACATGCAAATTTTAGCTCTAACACTGATGATCCACCTGCAAATGTGAACTGATGTTCAAAAATAAAACACTTGAAAACGGACCATTCTCCACATTTCTGAAGCATGACATAATGGGGGGGTGTTATCTCTTTTGTCGAAAATCAGCCGTTTTTGCTTGAACATTAAATGCCTCCAAATGGTATTTAATTAACTTCCCAGGGTGAAGAAACACTTTTTGAGAACTCAGAGTGAGTAAATTGGCCATTTTCATGCACTTTTAACCATTCCATAAATCTTGTGTTTAGTGCCCCTGGAAGCATGAAAATCACTTTAAACATGCTAATTTTAGCTCTAACACTGATGATCAACCTACAAATGTGAACTGACGTTCAAAAATAAAACATTTGAAACGGACCATTTTCCACATTTCTGAAGCATGACGTAATAAGGGGGGGGTGTTATCTCTTTTGTCGAAAATCAGCGGTTTTTGCTTGAACATTAAATGCCTCCAAATGGTATTTAGTTCACTTCCCGAGCCCCTGGAAGCATAAAAATCACTTTAAACATGCTAATTTTAGCTCTAACACTGATGATCCACCTACAAATGTGAACTGATGTTCAAAAATAAAACATTTGAAAACGGACCATTCTCCACATTTCTGAAGCATGACGTAATGGGGGGGGTGTTATCTCTTTTTTCGAAAATCAGCCATTTTTGCTTGAACATTAAATGCCTCCAAATGGTATTTAATTAACTTCCCGGGGTGAAGAAACCCTTTTTGAGAACTCAGAGTGAGTAAATTGGCCATTTTCATGCACTTTTAACCATTCCATAAATTTTGTGTTTAGGGCCCCTGGAAGCATGAAAATCACTTTAAACTTGCTAATTTTAGCTTTAACACTGATGATCAACCTACAAATGTGAACTGACGTTCAAAAATAAAACATTTGAAAACGGACCATTTTCCACATTTCTGAAGCATGACGTAATGGGGGGGTGTTATCTCTTTTGTCGAAAATCAGCCCTTTTTGCTTGAACATTAAATGCCTCCAAATGGTATTTAATTCACTTCCCGAGCCCCTGGAAGCATGAAAATCACTTTAAACATGCTAATTTTAGCTCTAACACTGATGATCCACCTACAAATGTGAACTGACGTTCAAAAATAAAACATTTGAAAACGGACCATTTTCCACATTTCTGAAGCATGACGTAATGGGGGGGTGTTATCTCTTTTGTCGAAAATCAGCCGTTTTTGCTTGAACATTAAATGCCTCTAAATGGTATTTAATTAACTTCCCGGGGGTGAAGACACCCTTTTTGAGAACTCAGAGTGAGTAAATTGGCCATTTTCATGCACTTTTAACCATTCCATAAATCTTGTGTTTAGGGCCCCTGGAAGCATGAAAATCGCTTTAAACATGCTAATTTTAGCTCTAACACTGATGATCCACCTACAAATGTGAACTGACGTTCAAAAATAAAACATTTGAAAACGGACCATTTTCAACATTTCTGAAGCATAACGTAATGGGGGGGTGTTATCTCTTTTGTCGAAAATCAGCCGTTTTTGCTTGAACATTAAATGCCTCTAAATGGTATTTAATTAACTTCCCGGGGGTGAAGACACCCTTTTTGAGAACTCAGAGTGAGTAAATTGGCCATTTTCATGCATTTTTAACAATTCCATAAATCTTGTGTTTAGTGCCCCTGGAAGCATGAAAATCACTTTAAACATGCTAATTTAAGCTCTAACACTGATGATCAACCTACAAATGTGAACTGACGTTCAAAAATAAAACATTTGAAAACGGACAATTTTCCACATTTCTGAAGCATGACGTAATTGGGGGGTGTTATCTCTTTTGTCGGAAATCAGCCGTTTTTGCTTGAACATTAAATGCCTCCAAATGGTATTTAATTCACTTCCTGAGCCCCTGGAAGCATGAAAATCACTTTAAACATGCAAATTTTAGCTCTAACACTGATGATCCACCTGCAAATGTGAACTGATGTTCAAAAATAAAACACTTGAAAACGGACCATTCTCCACATTTCTGAAGCATGACATAATTGGGGGGTGTTATCTCTTTTGTCGAAAATCAGCCGTTTTTGCTTGAACATTAAATGCCTCCAAATGGTATTTAATTAACTTCCCAGGGTGAAGAAACACTTTTTGAGATCTCAGAGTGAGTAAATTGGCCATTTTCATGCACTTTTAACCATTCCATAAATCTTGTGTTTAGTGCCCCTGGAAGCATGAAAATCACTTTAAACATGCTAATTTTAGCTCTAACACTGATGATCAACCTACAAATGTGAACTGACGTTCAAAAATAACACATTTGAAAACGGACCATTTTCCACATTTCTGAAGCATGACGTAATGGGGGCGTGTTATCTCTTTTGTCGAAAATCAGCCCTTTTTGCTTGAACATTAAATGCCTCCAAATGGTATTTAATTCACTTCCCGAGCCCCTGGAAGCATGAAAATCACTTTAAACATGCTAATTTTAGCTCTAACACTGATGATCCACCTACAAATGTGAACTGATGTTCAAAAATAAAACATTTGAAAACGGACCATTCTCCACATTTCTGAAGCATGACGTAATGGGGGGGTGTTATCTCTTTTGTCGAAAATCAGCCGTTTTTGCTTGAACATTAAATGCCTCCAAATGGTATTTAATTCACTTCCCGAGCCCCTGGAAGCATGAAAATCACTTTAAACATGCTAATTTTAGCTCTAACACTGATGATCAACCTACAAATGTGAACTGACGTTCAAAAATAAAACATTTGAAAACGGACAATTTTCCACATTTCTGAAGCATGACGTAATTGGGGGGTGTTATCTCTTTTGTCGGAAATCAGCCGTTTTTGCTTGAACATTAAATGCCTCCAAATGGTATTTAATTCACTTCCTGAGCCCCTGGAAGCATGAAAATCACTTTAAACATGCAAATTTTAGCTCTAACACTGATGATCCACCTGCAAATGTGAACTGATGTTCAAAAATAAAACACTTGAAAACGGACCATTCTCCACATTTCTGAAGCATGACATAATGGGGGGGTGTTATCTCTTTTGTCGAAAATCAGCCGTTTTTGCTTGAACATTAAATGCCTCCAAATGGTATTTAATTAACTTCCCAGGGTGAAGAAACACTTTTTGAGAACTCAGAGTGAGTAAATTGGCCATTTTCATGCACTTTTAACCATTCCATAAATCTTGTGTTCAGTGCCCCTGGAAGCATGAAAATCACTTTAAACATGCTAATTTTAGCTCTAACACTGATGATCAACCTACAAATGTGAACTGACGTTCAAAAATAACACATTTGAAAACGGACCATTTTCCACATTTCTGAAGCATGACGTAATGGGGGCGTGTTATCTCTTTTGTCGAAAATCAGCCCTTTTTGCTTGAACATTAAATGCCTCCAAATGGTATTTAATTCACTTCCCGAGCCCCTGGAAGCATGAAAATCACGTTAAACATGCTAATTTTAGCTCTAACACTGATGATCCACCTACAAATGTGAACTGATGTTCAAAAATAAAACATTTGAAAACGGACCATTCTCCACATTTCTGAAGCATGACGTAATGGGGGGGTGTTATCTCTTTTGTCGAAAATCAGCCGTTTTTGCTTGAACATTAAATGCCTCCAAATGGTATTTAATTAACTTCCCGGGGTGAAGAAACCCTTTTTGAGAACTCAGAGTGAGTAAATTGGCCATTTTCATGCACTTTTAACCATTCCATAAATCTTGTGTTTATGGCCCCTGGAAGCATGAAAATCACTTTAAACATGCTAATTTTAGCTCTAACACTGATGATCAACCTACAAATGTGAACTGACGTTAAAAAATAAAACATTTGGAAACAGACCATTTTCCACATTTCTGAAGCATGACGTAATGGGGGGGGTGTTATCTCTTTTGTCGGAAATCAGCAGTTTTTGCTTGAACATTAAATGCCTCCAAATGGTATTTAATTCACTTCCCGAGCCCCTGGAAGCATGAAAATCACTTTAAATATGCTAATTTTAGCTCTAACACTGATGATCCACCTACAAATGTGAACTGACGTTCAAAAATAAAACATTTGAAAACAGACCATTTTCCACATTTCTGAAGCATGACGCAATGGGGGGGTGTTATCTCTTTTGTCGAAAATCAGCCATTTTGCTTGAACATTAAATGCCTCCAAATGGTATTTAATTCACTTCCCGAGCCCCTGGAAGCATGAAAATCACTTCAAACATGCAAATTTTAGCTCTAACACTGATGATCCACCTACAAATGTGAACTGATGTTCAAAAATAAAACATTTGAAAACGGACCATTCTCCACATTTCTGAAGCATGACGTAATGGGGGCGTGTTATCTCTTTTGTCGAAAATCAGCCGTTTTTGCTTGAACATTAAATGCCTCCAAATGGTATTTAATTAACTTCCCGGGGTGAAGAAACACTTTTTGAGAACTGAGAGTGAGTAAATTGGCCATTTTCATGCACTTTTAACCATTCCATAAATCTTGTGTTTAGGGCCCCTGAAAGCATGAAAATCACTTTAAACATGCTAATTTTAGCTCTAACACTGATGATCAACCTACAAATGTGAACTGCCGTTCAAAAATAAAACATTTGAAAACTGACCATTTTCCACATTTCTGAAGCATGACGTAATGGGGGGTGTTATCTCTTTTGTCGAAAATCAGCCGTTTTTGCTTGAACATTAAATGCCTCCAAATGGTATTTAATTCACTTCCCGAGCCCCTGGAAGCATGAAAATCACTTTAAACATGCTAATTTTAGCTCTAACACTGATGATCCACCTACAAATGTGAACTGACGTTCAAAAATAAAACATTTGAAAACGGACCATTTTCCACATTTCTGAAGCATGACGTAATGGGGGGGTGTTATCTCTTTTGTCGAAAATCTGCCGTTTTTGCTTGAACATTAAATGCCTCCAAATGGTATTTAATTAACTTCCCGGGGTGAAGAAACCCTTTTTGAGAACTCAGAGTGAGTAAATTGGCCATTTTCATACACTTTTAACCATTCCATAAATCTTGTGTTTAGGCCCCCTGGAAGCATGAAAATCACTTTAAACATGCTAATTTTAGCTCTAACACTGATGATCAACCTACAAATGTGAACTGACGTTCAAAAATAAAACATTTGAAAACGGACCATTTTCCACATTTCTGAAGCATGACGTAATGGGGGGGTGTTATCTCTTTTGTCGAAAATCAGCCCTTTTTGCTTGAACATTAAATGCCTCCAAATGGTATTTAATTCACTTCCCGAGCCCCTGGAAGCATGAAAATCACTTTAAACATGCTAATTTTAGCTCTAACACTGATGATCCACCTACAAATGTGAACTGACGTTCAAAAATAAAACATTTGAAAACGGACCATTTTCCACATTTCTGAAGCATGACGTAATGGGGGGGTGTTATCTCTTTTGTCGAAAATCAGCCGTTTTTGCTTGAACATTAAATGCCTCCAAATGGTATTTAATTAACTTCCCGGGGGTGAAGACACCCTTTTTGAGAACTCAGAGTGAGTAAATTGGCCATTTTCATGCACTTTTAACCATTCCATAAATCTTGTGTTTAGGGCCCCTGGAAGCATGAAAATCACTTTAAACATGCTAATTTTAGCTCTAACACTGATGATCCACCTACAAATGTGAACTGACGTTCAAAAATAAAACATTTGAAAACGGACCATTTTCAACATTTCTGAAGCATAACGTAATGGGGGGGGTGTTATCTCTTTTGTCGAAAATCAGCCGTTTTTGCTTGAACATTAAATGCCTCCAAATGGTATTTAATTAACTTCCCGGGGTGAAGAAACCCTTTTTGAGAACTCAGAGTGAGTAAATTGGCCATTTTCATGCATTTTTAACCATTCCATAAATCTTGTGTTTAGTGCCCCTGGAAGCATGAAAATCACTTTAAACATGCTAATTTAAGCTCTAACACTGATGATCAACCTACAAATGTGAACTGACGTTCAAAAATAAAACATTTGAAAACGGACAATTTTCCACATTTCTGAAGCATGACGTAATTGGGGGGTGTTATCTCTTTTGTCGGAAATCAGCCGTTTTTGCTTGAACATTAAATGCCTCCAAATGGTATTTAATTCACTTCCTGAGCCCCTGGAAGCATGAAAATCACTTTAAACATGCAAATTTTAGCTCTAACACTGATGATCCACCTGCAAATGTGAACTGATGTTCAAAAATAAAACACTTGAAAACGGACCATTCTCCACATTTCTGAAGCATGACATAATTGGGGGGTGTTATCTCTTTTGTCGAAAATCAGCCGTTTTTGCTTGAACATTAAATGCCTCCAAATGGTATTTAATTAACTTCCCAGGGTGAAGAAACACTTTTTGAGATCTCAGAGTGAGTAAATTGGCCATTTTCATGCACTTTTAACCATTCCATAAATCTTGTGTTTAGTGCCCCTGGAAGCATGAAAATCACTTTAAACATGCTAATTTTAGCTCTAACACTGATGATCAACCTACAAATGTGAACTGACGTTCAAAAATAACACATTTGAAAACGGACCATTTTCCACATTTCTGAAGCATGACGTAATGGGGGCGTGTTATCTCTTTTGTCGAAAATCAGCCCTTTTTGCTTGAACATTAAATGCCTCCAAATGGTATTTAATTCACTTCCCGAGCCCCTGGAAGCATGAAAATCACTTTAAACATGCTAATTTTAGCTCTAACACTGATGATCCACCTACAAATGTGAACTGATGTTCAAAAATAAAACATTTGAAAACGGACCATTCTCCACATTTCTGAAGCATGACGTAATGGGGGGGTGTTATCTCTTTTGTCGAAAATCAGCCGTTTTTGCTTGAACATTAAATGCCTCCAAATGGTATTTAATTCACTTCCCGAGCCCCTGGAAGCATGAAAATCACTTTAAACATGCTAATTTTAGCTCTAACACTGATGATCAACCTACAAATGTGAACTGACGTTCAAAAATAAAACATTTGAAAACGGACAATTTTCCACATTTCTCAAGCATGACGTAATTGGGGGGTGTTATCTCTTTTGTCGGAAATCAGCCGTTTTTGCTTGAACATTAAATGCCTCCAAATGGTATTTAATTCACTTCCTGAGCCCCTGGAAGCATGAAAATCACTTTAAACATGCAAATTTTAGCTCTAACACTGATGATCCACCTGCAAATGTGAACTGATGTTCAAAAATAAAACACTTGAAAACGGACCATTCTCCACATTTCTGAAGCATGACATAATGGGGGGGTGTTATCTCTTTTGTCGAAAATCAGCTGTTTTTGCTTGAACATTAAATGCCTCCAAATGGTATTTAATTAACTTCCCAGGGTGAAGAAACACTTTTTGAGAACTCAGAGTGAGTAAATTGGCCATTTTCATGCACTTTTAACCATTCCATAAATCTTGTGTTCAGTGCCCCTGGAAGCATGAAAATCACTTTAAACATGCTAATTTTAGCTCTAACACTGATGATCAACCTACAAATGTGAACTGACGTTCAAAAATAACACATTTGAAAACGGACCATTTTCCACATTTCTGAAGCATGACGTAATGGGGGCGTGTTATCTCTTTTGTCGAAAATCAGCCCTTTTTGCTTGAACATTAAATGCCTCCAAATGGTATTTAATTCACTTCCCGAGCCCCTGGAAGCATGAAAATCACGTTAAACATGCTAATTTTAGCTCTAACACTGATGATCCACCTACAAATGTGAACTGATGTTCAAAAATAAAACATTTGAAAACGGACCATTCTCCACATTTCTGAAGCATGACGTAATGGGGGGGTGTTATCTCTTTTGTCGAAAATCAGCCGTTTTTGCTTGAACATTAAATGCCTCCAAATGGTATTTAATTAACTTCCCGGGGTGAAGAAACCCTTTTTGAGAACTCAGAGTGAGTAAATTGGCCATTTTCATGCACTTTTAACCATTCCATAAATCTTGTGTTTATGGCCCCTGGAAGCATGAAAATCACTTTAAACATGCTAATTTTAGCTCTAACACTGATGATCAACCTACAAATGTGAACTGACGTTAAAAAATAAAACATTTGGAAACAGACCATTTTCCACATTTCTGAAGCATGACGTAATGGGGGGGTGTTATCTCTTTTGTCGGAAATCAGCCGTTTTTGCTTGAACATTAAATGCCTCCAAATGGTATTTAATTCACTTCCCGAGCCCCTGGAAGCATGAAAATCACTTTAAATATGCTAATTTTAGCTCTAACACTGATGATCCACCTACAAATGTGAACTGACGTTCAAAAATAAAACATTTGAAAACAGACCATTTTCCACATTTCTGAAGCATGACGCAATGGGGGGGTGTTATCTCTTTTGTCGAAAATCAGCCGTTTTTGCTTGAACATTAAATGCCTCCAAATGGTATTTAATTCACTTCCCGAGCCCCTGGAAGCATGAAAATCACTTCAAACATGCAAATTTTAGCTCTAACACTGATGATCCACCTACAAATGTGAACTGATGTTCAAAAATAAAACATTTGAAAACGGACCATTCTCCACATTTCTGAAGCATGACGTAATGGTGGCGTGTTATCTCTTTTGTCGAAAATCAGCCGTTTTTGCTTGAACATTAAATGCCTCCAAATGGTATTTAATTAACTTCCCGGGGTGAAGAAACACTTTTTGAGAACTGAGTGAGTAAATTGGCCATTTTCATGCACTTTTAACCATTCCATAAATCTTGTGTTTAGGGCCCCTGAAAGCATGAAAATCACTTTAAACATGCTAATTTTAGCTCTAACACTGATGATCAACCTACAAATGTGAACTGCCGTTCAAAAATAAAACATTTGAAAACTGACCATTTTCCACATTTCTGAAGCATGACGTAATGGGGGATGTTATCTCTTTTGTCGAAAATCAGCCGTTTTTGCTTGAACATTAAATGCCTCCAAATGGTATTTAATTCACTTCCCGAGCCCCTGGAAGCATGAAAATCACTTTAAACATGCTAATTTTAGCTCTAACACTGATGATCCACCTACAAATGTGAACTGACGTTCAAAAATAAAACATTTGAAAACGGACCATTTTCCACATTTCTGAAGCATGACGTAATGGGGGGGTGTTATCTCTTTTGTCGAAAATCAGCCGTTTTTGCTTGAACATTAAATGCCTCCAAATGGTATTTAATTAACTTCCCGGGATGAAGAAACCCTTTTTGAGAACTCAGAGTGAGTAAATTGGCCATTTTCATACACTTTTAACCATTCCATAAATCTTGTGTTTAGGCCCCCTGGAAGCATGAAAATCACTTTAAACATGCTAATTTTAGCTCTAACACTGATGATCAACCTACAAATGTGAACTGACGTTCAAAAGTAAAACATTTGAAAACGGACCATTTTCCACATTTCTGAAGCATGACGTAATGGGGGGGTGTTATCTCTTTCGTCGAAAATCAGCCGTTTTTGCTTGAACATTAAATGCCTCCAAATGGTATTTAATTCACTTCCCGAGCCCCTGGAAGCATGAAAATCACTTTAAACATGCTAATTTTAGCTCTAACACTGATGATCCACCTACAAAAGTGAACTGACGTTCAAAAATAAAACATTTGAAAACGGACCATTTTCAACATTTCTGAAGCATGACGTAATGGGGGGGTGTTATCTCTTTTGTCGAAAATCAGCCGTTTTTGCTTGAACATTAAATGCCTCCAAATGGTATTTAATTAACTTCCCGGGGTGAAGAAACCCTTTTTGAGAACTCAGAGTGAGTAAATTGGCCATTTTCATGCACTTTTAACCATTCCATAAATCTTGTGTTTAGGGCCCCTGGAAGCATGAAATTCACTTTAAACATGCTAATTTTAGCTCTAACACTGATGATCAACCTACAAATGTGAACTGACGTTCTAAAATAAAACATTTGAAAACGGACCATTTGCCACATTTCTGAAGCATGACGTAATGGGGGGGTGTTATCTCTTTTGTCGAAAATCAGCCGTTTTTGCTTGAACATTAAATGCCTCCAAATGGTATTTAATTCACTTCCCGCGCCCCTGGAAGCATGAAAATCACTTTAAACATGCTAATTTTAGCTCTAACACTGATGATCCACCTACAAATGTAAACTGATGCTAAAAAAAAAAACATTTTAAAACGGACCATTCTCCACATTTCTGAAGCATGACGTAATGGGGGGGTGTTATCTCTTTTGTCGAAAATCAGCCGTTTTTGCTTGAACATTAAATGCCTCCAAATGGTATTTAATTAACTTCCGGGGGTGAAGAAACCCTTTTTGAGAACTCAGAGTGAGTAAATTGGCCATTTTCATGCACTTTTAACCATTCCATAAATCTTGTGTTTAGTGCCCCTGGAAGCATGAAAATCACTTTAAACATGCTCATTTTAGCTCTAACACTGATGATCAACCTACAAATGTGAACTGACGTTCAAAAATAAAACATTTGAAAACGGACAATTTTCCACATTTCTGAAGCATGACGTAATTGGGAGGTGTTATCTCTTTTGTCGGAAATCAGCCGTTTTTGCTTGAACATTAAATGCCTCCAAATGGTATTTAATTCACTTCCTGAGCCCCTGGAAGCATGAAAATCACTTTAAACATCCAAATTTTAGCTCTAACACTGATGACCCACCTGCAAATGTGAACTGATGTTCAAAAATAAAACACTTGAAAACGGACCATTCTCCACATTTCTGAAGCATGACATAATGGGGGGGTGTTATCTCTTTTGTCGAAAATCAGCCGTTTTTGCTTGAACATTAAATGCCTCCAAATGGTATTTAGTTCACTTCCCGAGCCCCTGGAAGCATAAAAATCACTTTAAACATGCTAATTTTAGCTCTAACACTGATGATCCACCTACAAATGTGAACTGATGTTCAAAAATAAAACATTTGAAAACGGACCATTCTCCACATTTCTGAAGCATGACGTAATGGGGGGTGTTATCTCTTTTGTCGAAAATCAGCCGTTTTTGCTTGAACATTAAATGCCTCCAAATGGTATTTAATTAACTTCCCGGGGTGAAGAAACCCTTTTTGAGAACTCAGAGTGAGTAAATTGGCAATTTTCATGCACTTTTAACCATTCCATAAATTTTGTGTTTAGGGCCCCTGGAAGCATGAAAATCACTTTAAACTTGCTAATTTTAGCTTTAACACTGATGATCAACCTACAAATGTGAACTGACGTTCAAAAATAAAACATTTGAAAACGGACCATTTTCCACATTTCTGAAGCATGACGTAATGGGGGGGTGTTATCTCTTTTGTCGAAAATCAGCCCTTTTTGCTTGTACATTAAATGCCTCCAAATGGTATTTAATTCACTTCCCGAGCCCCTGGAAGCATGAAAATCACTTTAAACATGCTCATTTTAGCTCTAACACTGATGATCCACCTACAAATGTGAACTGACGTTCAAAAATAAAACATTTGAAAACGGACCATTTTCCACATTTCTGAAGCATGACGTAATGGGGGGGTGTTATCTCTTTTGTCGAAAATCAGCCGTTTTTGCTTGAACATTAAATGCCTCCAAATGGTATTTAATTAACTTCCCGGGGGTGAAGACACCCTTTTTGAGAACTCAGAGTGAGTAAATTGGCCATTTTCATGCACTTTTAACCATTCCATAAATCTTGTGTTTAGGGCCCCTGGAAGCATGAAAATCACTTTAAACATGCTAATTTTAGCTCTAACACTGATGATCCACCTACAAATGTGAACTGACGTTCAAAAATAAAACATTTGAAAACGGACCATTTTCAACATTTCTGAAGCATAACGTAATGGGGGGGTGTTATCTCTTTTGTCGAAAATCAGCCATTTTTGCTTGAACATTAAATGCCTCCAAATGGTATTTAATTAACTTCCCGGGGTGAAGAAACCCTTTTTGAGAACTCAGAGTGAGTAAATTGGCCATTTTCATGCATTTTTAACCATTCCATAAATCTTGTGTTTAGTGCCCCTGGAAGCATGGAAATCACTTTAAACATGCTAATTTAAGCTCTAACACTGATGATCAACCTACAAATGTGAACTGACGTTCAAAAATAAAACATTTGAAAACGGACAATTTTCCACATTTCTGAAGCATGACGTAATTGGGGGGTGTTATCTCTTTTGTCGGAAATCAGCCGTTTTTGCTTGAACATTAAATGCCTCCAAATGGTATTTAATTCACTTCCTGAGCCCCTGGAAGCATGAAAATCACTTTAAACATGCAAATTTTAGCTCTAACACTGATGATCCACCTGCAAATGTGAACTGATGTTCAAAAATAAAACACTTGAAAACGGACCATTCTCCACATTTCTGAAGCATGACATAATGGGGGGGTGTTATCTCTTTTGTCGAAAATCAGCCGTTTTTGCTTGAACATTAAATGCCTCCAAATGGTATTTAATTAACTTCCCAGGGTGAAGAAACACTTTTTGAGAACTCAGAGTGAGTAAATTGGCCATTTTCATGCACTTTTAACCATTCCATAAATCTTGGGTTTAGTGCCCCTGGAAGCATGAAAATCACTTTAAACATGCTAATTTTAGCTCTAACACTGATGATCAACCTACAAATGTGAACTGACGTTCAAAAATAACACATTTGAAAACGGACCATTTTCCACATTTCTGAAGCATGACGTAATGGGGGCGTGTTATCTCTTTTGTCGAAAATCAGCCCTTTTTGCTTGAACATTAAATGCCTCCAAATGGTATTTAATTCACTTCCCGAGCCCCTGGAAGCATGAAAATCACTTTAAACATGCTAATTTTAGCTCTAACACTGATGATCCACCTACAAATGTGAACTGATGTTCAAAAATAAAACATTTGAAAACGGACCATTCTCCACATTTCTGAAGCATGACGTAATGGGGGGGTGTTATCTCTTTTGTCGAAAATCAGCCGTTTTTGCTTGAACATTAAATGCCTCCAAATGGTATTTAATTAACTTCCCGGGGTGAAGAAACCCTTTTTGAGAACTCAGAGTGAGTAAATTGGCCATTTTCATGCACTTTTAACCATTCCATAAATCTTGTGTTTATGGCCCCTGGAAGCATGAAAATCACTTTAAACATGCTAATTTTAGCTCTAACACTGATGATCAACCTACAAATGTGAACTGACGTTAAAAAATAAAACATTTGAAAACAGACCATTTTCCACATTTCTGAAGCATGACGTAATGGGGGGGGGTGTTATCTCTTTTGTCGGAAATCAGCCGTTTTTGCTTGAACATTAAATGCCTCCAAATGGTATTTAATTCACTTCCCGAGCCCCTGGAAGCATGAAAATCACTTTAAATATGCTAGTTTTAGCTCTAACACTGATGATCCACCTACAAATGTGAACTGACGTTCAAAAATAAAACATTTGAAAACAGACCATTTTCCACATTTCTGAAGCATGACGCAATGGGGGGGTGTTATCTCTTTTGTCAAAAATCAGCCGTTTTTGCTTGAACATTAAATGCCTCCAAATGGTATTTAATTCACTTCCCGAGCCCCTGGAAGCATGAAAATCACTTTAAACATGCAAATTTTAGCTCTAACACTGATGATCCACCTACAAATGTGAACTGATGTTCAAAAATAAAACATTTGAAAACGGACCATTCTCCACATTTCTGAAGCATGACGTAATGGGGGCGTGTTATCTCTTTTGTCGAAAATCAGCCGTTTTTGCTTGAACATTAAATGCCTCCAAATGGTATTTAATTAACTTCCCGGGGTGAAGAAACACTTTTTGAGAACTGAGAGTGAGTAAATTGGCCATTTTCATGCACTTTTAACCATTCCATAAATCTTGTGTTTAGGGCCCCTGAAAGCATGAAAATCACTTTAAACATGCTAATTTTAGCTCTAACACTGATGATCAACCTACAAATGTGAACTGCCGTTCAAAAATAAAACATTTGAAAACTGACCATTTTCCACATTTCTGAAGCATGACGTAATGGGGGGGTGTTATCTCTTTTGTCGAAAATCAGCCGTTTTTGCTTGAACATTAAATGCCTCCAAATGGTATTTAATTCACTTCCCGAGCCCCTGGAAGCATGAAAATCACTTTAAACATGCTAATTTTAGCTCTAACACTGATGATCCACCTACAAATGTGAACTGATGTTCAAAAATAAAACATTCTAAAACGGACCATTCTCCACATTTCTGAAGCATGACGTAATGGGGGGGTGTTATCTCTTTTGTCGAAAATCAGCCGTTTTTGCTTGAACATTAAATGCCTCCAAATGGTATTTAAATAACTTCCCGGGGTGAAGAAACCCTTTTTGAGAACTCAGAGTGAGTAAATTGGCCATTTTCATGCACTTTTAACCATTCCACAAATCTTAAGTTTAGGGCCCCTGGAAGCATGAAAATCACTTTAAACATGCTAATTTAAGCTCTAACACTGATGATCAACCTACAAATGTGAACTGACGTTCAAAAATAAAACATGTGAAAACGGACCATTTTCCACATTTCTGAAGCCTGACGTAATGGGGGGGTGTTATCTCTTTTGTCGAAAATCAGCCGTTTTTGCTTGAACATTAAATGCCTCCAAATGGTATTTATTTCACTTCCCGCGCCCCTGGAAGCATGAAAATCACTTTAAACATGCTAATTTTAGCTCTAACACTGATGATCCACCTACAAATGTGAACTGATGTTCAAAAATAAAACATTTTAAAACGGACCATTCTCCACATTTCTGAAGCATGACGTAATGGGGGGGTGTTATCTCTTTTGTCGAAAATCAGCCGTTTTTGCTTGAACATTAAATGCCTCCAAATGGTATTTAATTAACTTCCGGGGGTGAAGAAACCCTTTTTGAGAACTCAGAGTGAGTAAATTGGCCATTTTCATGCACTTTTAACCATTCCATAAATCTTGTGTTTAGTGCCCCTGGAAGCATGAAAATCACTTTAAACATGCTAATTTTAGCTCTAACACTGATGATCAACCTACAAATGTGAACTGACGTTCAAAAATATAACATTTGAAAACGGACCATTTTCCACATTTCTGAAGCATGACGTAATGGGGGGGTGTTATCTCTTTTGTCGAAAATCAGCCCTTTTTGCTTGAACATTAAATGCCTCCAAATGGTATTTAATTCACTTCCCGAGCCCCTGGAAGCATGAAAATCACTTTAAACATGCTAATTTTAGCTCTAACACTGATGATCCACCTACAAGTGTGAACTGACGTTCAAAAATAAAACATTTGAAAACGGACCATTTTCCACATTTCTGAAGCATGACGTAATGGGGGGGTGTTATCTCTTTTGTAAAAAAATCAGCCGTTTTTGCTTGAACATTAAATGCCTCCAAATGGTATTTATTTAACTTCCCGGGGTGAAGACACCCTTTTTGAGAACTCAGAGTGAGTAAATTGGCCATTTTCATGCATTTTTAACCATTCCATAAATCTTGTGTTTAGTGCCCCTGGAAGCATGAAAATCACTTTAAACATGCTAATTTAAGCTCTAACACTGATGATCAACCTACAAATGTGAACTGACGTTCAAAAATAAAACATTTGAAAACGGACCATTTTCCAAATTTCTGAAGCCTGACGTAATGGGGGGGTGTTATCTCTTTTGTCGAAAATCAGCTGTTTTTGCTTGAACATTAAATGCCTCCAAATGGTATTTAATTCACTTCCCGCGCCCCTGGAAGCATGAAAATCACTTTAAACATGCTAATTTTAGCTCTAACACTGATGATCCACCTACAAATGTGAACTGATGTTCAAAAATAAAACATTTTAAAACGGACCATTCTCCACATTTCTGAAGCATGACGTAATGGGGGGGTGTTATCTCTTTTGTCGAAAATCAGCCGTTTTTGCTTGAACATTAAATGCCTCCAAATGGTATTTAATTAACTTCCGGGGGTGAAGAAACCCTTTTTGAGAACTCAGAGTGAGTAAATTGGCCATTTTCATGCACTTTTAACCATTCCATAAATCTTGTGTTTAGTGCCCCTGGAAGCATGAAAATCACTTTAAACATGCTAATTTTAGCTCTAACACTGATGATCAACCTACAAATGTGAACTGACGTTCAAAAATATAACATTTGAAAACGGACCATTTTCAACATTTCTGAAGCATGACGTAATGGGGGGGGTGTTATCTCTTTTGTCGAAAATCAGCCCTTTTTGCTTGAACATTAAATGCCTCCAAATGGTATTTAATTCACTTCCCGAGCCCCTGGAAGCATGAAAATCACTTTAAACATGCTAATTTTAGCTCTAACACTGATGATCCACCTACAAATGTGAACTGACGTTCAAAAATAAAACATTTGAAAACGGACCATTTTCCACATTTCTGAAGCATGACGTAATGGGGGGTGTTATCTCTTTTGTCGAAAATCAGCCGTTTTTGCTTGAACATTAAATGCCTCCAAATGGTATTTAATTAACTTCCCGGGGTGAAGACACCCTTTTTGAGAACTCAGAGTGAGTAAATTGGCCATTTTCATGCACTTTTAACCATTCCACAAATCTTAAGTTTAGGGCCCCTGGAAGCATGAAAATCACTTTAAACATGCTAATTTAAGCTCTAACACTGATGATCAACCTACAAATGTGAACTGACGTTCAAAAATAAAACATGTGAAAACGGACCATTTTCCACATTTCTGAAGCCTGACGTAATGGGGGGGTGTTATCTCTTTTGTCGAAAATCAGCCGTTTTTGCTTGAACATTAAATGCCTCCAAATGGTATTTATTTCACTTCCCGCGCCCCTGGAAGCATGAAAATCACTTTAAACATGCTAATTTTAGCTCTAACACTGATGATCCACCTACAAATGTGAACTGATGTTCAAAAATAAAACATTTTAAAACGGACCATTCTCCACATTTCTGAAGCATGACGTAATGGGGGGGTGTTATCTCTTTTGTCGAAAATCAGCCGTTTTTGCTTGAACATTAAATGCCTCCAAATGGTATTTAATTAACTTCCGGGGGTGAAGAAACCCTTTTTGAGAACTCAGAGTGAGTAAATTGGCCATTTTCATGCACTTTTAACCATTCCATAAATCTTGTGTTTAGTGCCCCTGGAAGCATGAAAATCACTTTAAACATGCTAATTTTAGCTCTAACACTGATGATCAACCTACAAATGTGAACTGACGTTCAAAAATATAACATTTGAAAACGGACCATTTTCCACATTTCTGAAGCATGACGTAATGGGGGGGTGTTATCTCTTTTGTCGAAAATCAGCCCTTTTTGCTTGAACATTAAATGCCTCCAAATGGTATTTAATTCACTTCCCGAGCCCCTGGAAGCATGAAAATCACTTTAAACATGCTAATTTTAGCTCTAACACTGATGATCCACCTACAAGTGTGAACTGACGTTCAAAAATAAAACATTTGAAAACGGACCATTTTCCACATTTCTGAAGCATGACGTAATGGGGGGGTGTTATCTCTTTTGTAAAAAAATCAGCCGTTTTTGCTTGAACATTAAATGCCTCCAAATGGTATTTATTTAACTTCCCGGGGTGAAGACACCCTTTTTGAGAACTCAGAGTGAGTAAATTGGCCATTTTCATGCATTTTTAACCATTCCATAAATCTTGTGTTTAGTGCCCCTGGAAGCATGAAAATCACTTTAAACATGCTAATTTAAGCTCTAACACTGATGATCAACCTACAAATGTGAACTGACGTTCAAAAATAAAACATTTGAAAACGGACCATTTTCCAAATTTCTGAAGCCTGACGTAATGGGGGGGTGTTATCTCTTTTGTCGAAAATCAGCCGTTTTTGCTTGAACATTAAATGCCTCCAAATGGTATTTAATTCACTTCCCGCGCCCCTGGAAGCATGAAAATCACTTTAAACATGCTAATTTTAGCTCTAACACTGATGATCCACCTACAAATGTGAACTGATGTTCAAAAATAAAACATTTTAAAACGGACCATTCTCCACATTTCTGAAGCATGACGTAATGGGGGGGTGTTATCTCTTTTGTCGAAAATCAGCCGTTTTTGCTTGAACATTAAATGCCTCCAAATGGTATTTAATTAACTTCCGGGGGTGAAGAAACCCTTTTTGAGAACTCAGAGTGAGTAAATTGGCCATTTTCATGCACTTTTAACCATTCCATAAATCTTGTGTTTAGTGCCCCGGGAAGCATGAAAATCACTTTAAACATGCTAATTTTAGCTCTAACACTGATGATCAACCTACAAATGTGAACTGACGTTCAAAAATATAACATTTGAAAACGGACCATTTTCCACATTTCTGAAGCATGACGTAATGGGGGGGGTGTTATCTCTTTTGTCGAAAATCAGCCCTTTTTGCTTGAACATTAAATGCCTCCAAATGGTATTTAATTCACTTCCCGAGCCCCTGGAAGCATGAAAATCACTTTAAACATGCTAATTTTAGCTCTAACACTGATGATCCACCTACAAATGTGAACTGACGTTCAAAAATAAAACATTTGAAAACGGACCATTTTCCACATTTCTGAAGCATGACGTAATGGGGGGTGTTATCTCTTTTGTCGAAAATCAGCCGTTTTTGCTTGAACATTAAATGCCTCCAAATGGTATTTAATTAACTTCCCGGGGTGAAGACACCCTTTTTGAGAACTCAGAGTGAGTAAATTGGCCATTTTCATGCACTTTTAACCATTCCATAAATCTTGTGTTTAGTGCCCCTGGAAGCATGAAAATCACTTTAAACATGCTAATTTTAGCTCTAACACTGATGATCAACCTACAAATGTGAACTGACGTTCAAAAATAAAACATTTGAAAATGGACCATTTTCCACATTTCTGAAGCATGACGTAATGGGGGCGTGTTATCTCTTTTGTCGAAAATCAGCCCTTTTTGCTTGAACATTAAATGCCTCCAAATGGTATTTAATTCACTTCCCGAGCCCCTGGAAGCATGAAAATCACTTTAAACATGCTAATTTTAGCTCTAACACTGATGATACACCTACAAATGTGAACTGACGTTCAAAAATAAAACATTTGAAAACGGACCATTTTCCACATTTCTGAAGCATGACGTAATGGGGGGGTGTTATCTCTTTTGTCGAAAATCAGCCGTTTTTGCTTGAACATTAAATGCCTCCAAATGGTATTTAATTAACTTCCCGGGTCGAAGAAACCCTTTATGAGAACTCAGAGTGAGTAAATTGGCCATTTTCATGCACTTTTAACCATTCCATAAATCTTGTGTTTAGGGCCCCTGGAAGCATGAAAATCACTTTAAACATGCTAATTTAAGCTCTAACACTGATGATCAACCTACAAATGTGAACTGACGTTCAAAAATAAAACATTTGAAAACGGACCATTTTCCAAATTTCTGAAGCCTGACGTAATGGGGGGGTGTTATCTCTTTTGTCGAAAATCAGCCGTTTTTGCTTGAACATTAAATGCCTCCAAATGGTATTTAATTCACTTCCCGCGCCCCTGGAAGCATGAAAATCACTTTAAACATGCTAATTTTAGCTCTAACACTGATGATCCACCTACAAATGTGAACTGATGTTCAAAAATAAAACATTTTAAAACGGACCATTCTCCACATTTCTGAAGCATGACGTAATGGGGGGGTGTTATCTCTTTTGTCGAAAATCAGCCGTTTTTGCTTGAACATTAAATGCCTCCAAATGGTATTTAATTAACTTCCGGGGGTGAAGAAACCCTTTTTGAGAACTCAGAGTGAGTAAATTGGCCATTTTCATGCACTTTTAACCATTCCATAAATCTTGTGTTTAGTGCCCCGGGAAGCATGAAAATCACTTTAAACATGCTAATTTTAGCTCTAACACTGATGATCAACCTACAAATGTGAACTGACGTTCAAAAATATAACATTTGAAAACGGACCATTTTCCACATTTCTGAAGCATGACGTAATGGGGGGGGTGTTATCTCTTTTGTCGAAAATCAGCCCTTTTTGCTTGAACATTAAATGCCTCCAAATGGTATTTAATTCACTTCCCGAGCCCCTGGAAGCATGAAAATCACTTTAAACATGCTAATTTTAGCTCTAACACTGATGATCCACCTACAAATGTGAACTGACGTTCAAAAATAAAACATTTGAAAACGGACCATTTTCCACATTTCTGAAGCATGACGTAATGGGGGGTGTTATCTCTTTTGTCGAAAATCAGCCGTTTTTGCTTGAACATTAAATGCCTCCAAATGGTATTTAATTAACTTCCCGGGGTGAAGACACCCTTTTTGAGAACTCAGAGTGAGTAAATTGGCCATTTTCATGCATTTTAACCATTCCATAAATCTTGTGTTTAGTGCCCCTGGAAGCATGAAAATCACTTTAAACATGCTAATTTTAGCTCTAACACTGATGATCCACCTACAAATGTGAACTGACGTTCAAAAATAAAACATTTGAAAACGGACAATTTTCCACATTTCTGAAGCATGACGTAATTGGGGGGTGTTATCTCTTTTGTCGGAAATCAGCCGTTTTTGCTTGAACATTAAATGCCTCCAAATGGTATTTAATTCACTTCCTGAGCCCCTGGAAGCATGAAAATCACTTTAAACATGCAAATTTTAGCTCTAACACTGATGATCCACCTACAAATGTGAACTGATGTTCAAAAATAAAACACTTGAAAACGGACCATTCTCCACATTTCTGAAGCATGACATAATGGGGGGGTGTTATCTCTTTTGTTGAAAATCAGCCGTTTTTGCTTGAACATTAAATGCCTCCAAATGGTATTTAATTAACTTCCCGGGGTGAAGAAACACTTTTTGAGAACTCAGAGTGAGTAAATTGGCCATTTTCATGCACTTTTAACCATTCCATAAATCTTGTGTTTAGTGCCCCTGGAAGCATGAAAATCACTTTAAACATGCTAATTTTAGCTCTAACACTGATGATCAACCTACAAATGTGAACTGACGTTCAAAAATAAAACATTTGAAAATGGACCATTTTCCACATTTCTGAAGCATGACGTAATGGGGGCGTGTTATCTCTTTTGTCGAAAATCAGCCCTTTTTGCTTGAACATTAAATGCCTCCAAATGGTATTTAATTCACTTCCCGAGCCCCTGGAAGCATGAAAATCACTTTAAACATGCTAATTTTAGCTCTAACACTGATGATACACCTACAAATGTGAACTGACGTTCAAAAATAAAACATTTGAAAACGGACCATTTTCCACATTTCTGAAGCATGACGTAATGGGGGGGTGTTATCTCTTTTGTCGAAAATCAGCCGTTTTTGCTTGAACATTAAATGCCTCCAAATGGTATTTAATTAACTTCCCGGGTCGAAGAAACCCTTTATGAGAACTCAGAGTGAGTAAATTGGCCATTTTCATGCACTTTTAACCATTCCATAAATCTTGTGTTTAGGGCCCCTGGAAGCATGAAAATCACTTTAAACATGCTAATTTTAGCTCTAACACTGATGATCAACCTACAAATGTGAACTGACGTTCAAAAATAAAACATTTGAAAACGGACCATTTTCCACATTTCTGAAGCATGACGTAATGGGGGGGTGTTATCTCTTTTGTCGAAAATCAGCGGTTTTTGCTTGAACATTAAATGCCTCCAAAAGGTATTTAATTCACTTCCCGAGCCCCTGGAAGCATGAAAATCACTTTAAACATGCAAATTTTAGCTCTAACACTGATGATCCACCTACAAATGTGAACTGATGTTCAAAAATAAAACATTTGAAAACGGACCATTCTCCACATTTCTGAAGCATGACGTAATGGGGGGGGTGTTATCTCTTTTGTCGAAAATCAGCCGTTTTTGCTTGAACATTAAATGCCTCCAAATGGTATTTAAATAACTTCCCGGGGTGAAGAAACCCTTTTTGAGAACTCAGAGTGAGTAAATTGGCCATTTTCATGCACTTTTAACCATTCCACAAATCTTAAGTTTAGGGCCCCTGGAAGCATGAAAATCACTTTAAACATGCTAATTTAAGCTCTAACACTGATGATCAACCTACAAATGTGAACTGACGTTCAAAAATAAAACATGTGAAAACGGACCATTTTCCACATTTCTGAAGCCTGACGTAATGGGGGGGTGTTATCTCTTTTGTCGAAAATCAGCCGTTTTTGCTTGAACATTAAATGCCTCCAAATGGTATTTAATTCACTTCCCGAGCCCCTGGAAGCATGAAAATCACTTTAAACATGCTAATTTTAGCTCTAACACTGATGATCCACCTACAAATGTGAACTGATGTTCAAAAATAAAACATTTGAAACGGACCATTCTCCACATTTTTGAAGCATGACGTAATGGGGGGGTGTTATCTCTTTTGTCGAAAATCAGCCGTTTTTGCTTGAACATTAAATGCCTCCAAATGGTATTTAATTAACTTCCCGGGGTGAAGAAACCCTTTTTGAGAACTCAGAGTGAGTAAATTGGCCATTTTCATGCACTTTTAACCATTCCATAAATCTTGTGTTTAGGGCCCCTGGAAGCATGAAAATCACTTTAAACTTGCTAATTTTAGCTTTAACACTGATGATCAACCTACAAATGTGAACTGACGTTCAAAAATATAACATTTGAAAACGGACCATTTTCCACATTTCTGAAGCATGACGTAATAGGGGGGTGTTATCTCTTTTGTCGAAAATCAGCCCTTTTTGCTTGAACATTAAATGCCTCCAAATGGTATTTAATTCACTTCCCGAGCCCCTGGAAGCATGAAAATCACTTTAAACATGCTAATTTTAGCTCTAACACTGATGATCCACCTACAAATGTGAACTGACGTTCAAAAATAAAACATTTGAAAACGGACCATTTTCCACATTTCTGAAGCATGACGTAATGGGGGGTGTTATCTCTATTGTCGAAAATCAGCCGTTTTTGCTTGAACATTAAATGCCTCCAAATGGTATTTAATTAACTTCCCGGGGTGAGGAAACCCTTTTTGAGAACTCAGGGTGAGTAAATTGGCCATTTTCATGCACTTTTAACCATTCCATAAATCTTGTGTTTAGGGCCCCTGGAAGCATGAAAATCACTTTAAACATGCTAATTTTAGCTCTAACACTGATGATCAACCTACAAATGTGAACTGACGTTCAAAAATAAAACATTTGAAAATGGACCATTTTCCACATTTCTGAAGCATGACGTAATGGGGGCGTGTTATCTCTTTTGTCGAAAATCAGCCCTTTTTGCTTGAACATTAAATGCCTCCAAATGGTATTTAATTCACTTCCCGAGCCCCTGGAAGCATGAAAATCACTTTAAACATGCTAATTTTAGCTCTAACACTGATGATACACCTACAAATGTGAACTGACGTTCAAAAATAAAACATTTGAAAACGGACCATTTTCCACATTTCTGAAGCATGACGTAATGGGGGGGTGTTATCTCTTTTGTCGAAAATCAGCCGTTTTTGCTTGAACATTAAATGCCTCCAAATGGTATTTAATTAATTTCCCGGGTCGAAGAAACCCTTTTTGAGAACTCAGAGTGAGTAAATTGGCCATTTTCATGCACTTTTAACCATTCCATAAATCTTGTGTTTAGGGCCCCTGGAAGCATGAAAATCACTTTAAACATGCTAATTTTAGCTCTAACACTGATGATCAACCTACAAATGTGAACTGACGTTCAAAAATAAAACATTTGAAAACGGACCATTTTCCACATTTCTGAAGCATGACGTAATGGGGGGGTGTTATCTCTTTTGTCGAAAATCAGCCGTTTTTGCTTGAACATTAAATGCCTCCAAACGGTATTTAATTCACTTCCCGAGCCCCTGGAAGCATGAAAATCACTTTAAACATGCAAATTTTAGCTCTAACACTGATGATCCACCTACAAATGTGAACTGATGTTCAAAAATAAAACATTTGAAAACGGACCATTCTCCACATTTCTGAAGCATGACATAATGGGGGGGTGTTATCTCTTTTGTCGAAAATCAGCCGTTTTTGCTTGAACATTAAATGCCTCCAAATGGTATTTAATTAACATCCCAGGGTGAAGAAACACTTTTTGAGAACTCAGAGTGAGTAAATTGGCCATTTTCATGCACTTTTAACCATTCCATAAATCTTGTGTTTAGGGCCCCTGGAAGCATGAAAATCACTTTAAACATGCTAATTTTAGCTCTAACACTGATGATCAACCTACAAATGTGAACTGACGTTCAAAAATAAAACATTTGAAAACGGACCATTTTCCACATTTCTGAAGCATGACGTAATGGGGGGGTGTTATCTCTTTTGTCGAAAATCAGCCGTTTTTGCTTGAACATTAAATGCCTCCAAACGGTATTTAATTCACTTCCCGAGCCCCTGGAAGCATGAAAATCACTTTAAACATGCAAATTTTAGCTTTAACACTGATGATCCACCTACAAATGTGAACTGATGTTCAAAAATAAAACATTTGAAAACGGACCATTCTCCACATTTCTGAAGCATGACATAATGGGGGGGTGTTATCTCTTTTGTCGAAAATCAGCCGTTTTTGCTTGAACATTAAATGCCTCCAAATGGTATTTAATTAACATCCCAGGGTGAAGAAACACTTTTTGAGAACTCAGAGTGAGTAAATTGGCCATTTTCATGCACTTTTAACCATTCCATAAATCTTGTGTTTAGTGCCCCTGGAAGCATGAAAATCACTTTAAACATGCTTAATTTTAGCTCTAACACTGATGATCAACCAACAAATGTGAACTGACGTTCAAAAATAAAACATTTGAAAATGGACCATTTTCCACATTTCTGAAGCATGACGTAATGGGGGCGTGTTATCTCTTTTGTCGAAAATCAGCCCTTTTTGCTTGAACATTAAATGCCTCCAAATGGTATTTAATTCACTTCCCGAGCCCCTGGAAGCATGAAAATCACTTTAAACATGCTAATTTTAGCTCTAACACTGATGATACACCTACAAATGTGAACTGACGTTCAAAAATGAAACATTTGAAAACGGACCATTTTCCACATTTCTGAAGCATGACGTAATGGGGGGGTGTTATCTCTTTTGTCGAAAATCAGCCGTTTTTGCTTGAACATTAAATGCCTCCAAATGGTATTTAATTAACTTCCCGGGTCGAAGAAACCCTTTTTGAGAACTCAGAGTGAGTAAATTGGCCATTTTCATGCACTTTTAACCATTCCATAAATCTTGTGTTTAGGGCCCCTGGAAGCATGAAAATCACTTTAAACATGCTAATTTTAGCTCTAACACTGATGATCAACCCACAAATGTGAACTGACGTTCAAAAATAAAACATTTGAAAATGGACCATTTTCCACATTTCTGAAGCATGACGTAATGGGGGGGTGTTATCTCTTTTGTCGAAAATCAGCCGTTTTTGCTTGAACATTAAATGCCTCCAAATGGTATTTAATTCATTTCCCGAGCCCCTGGAAGCATGAAAATCACTTTAAACATGCTAATTTTAGCTCTAACACTGATGATCCACCTACAAATGTGAACTGACGTTCAAAAATAAAACATTTGAAAACGGACCATTCTCCACATTTCTGAAGCATGACGTAATGGGGGGGTGTTATCTCTTTTTTCGAAAATCAGCCGTTTTTGCTTGAACATTAAATGCCTCCAAATGGTATTTAATTAACTTCCCGGGGTGAAGAAACCCTTTTTGAGAACTCAGAGTGAGTAAATTGGCCATTTTCATGCACTTTTAACCATTCCATAAATCTTGTGTTTAGGGCCCCTGGAAGCATGAAAATCACTTTAAACATGCTAATTTTAGCTCTAACACTGATGATCAACCTACAAATGTGAACTGACGTTCAAAAATAAAACATTTGAAAACGGACCATTTTCCACATTTCTGAAGCATGACGTAATGGGGGGGTGTTATCTCTTTCGTCGAAAATCAGCCGTTTTTGCTTGAACATTAAATGCCTCCAAATGGTATTTAATTCACTTCCCGAGCCCCTGGAAGCATAAAAATCACTTTAAACATGCTAATTTTAGCTCTAACACTGATGATCCACCTACAAATGTGAACTGATGTTCAAAAATAAAACATTCTAAAACGGACTATTCTCCACATTTCTGAAGCATGACGTAATGGGGGGGTGTTATCTCTTTTGTCGAAAATCAGCCGTTTTTGCTTGAACATTAAATGCCTCCAAATGGTATTTAAATAACTTCCCGGGGTGAAGAAACCCTTTTTGAGAACTCAGAGGGAGTAAATTGGCCATTTTCATGCACTTTTAACCATTCCACAAATCTTAAGTTTAGGGCCCCTGGAAGCATGAAAATCACTTTAAACATGCTAATTTAAGCTCTAACACTGATGATCAACCTACAAATGTGAACTGACGTTCAAAAATAAAACATGTGAAAACGGACCATTTTCCACATTTCTGAAGCCTGACGTAATGGGGGGGTGTTATCTCTTTTGTCGAAAATCAGCCGTTTTTGCTTGAACATTAAATGCCTCCAAATGGTATTTAATTCACTTCCCGCGCCCCTGGAAGCATGAAAATCACTTTAAACATGCTAATTTTAGCTCTAACACTGATGATCCACCTACAAATGTGAACTGATGTTCAAAAATAAAACATTTTAAAACAGACCATTCTCCACATTTCTGAAGCATGACGTAATGGGGGGGTGTTATCTCTTTTGTCGAAAATCAGCCGTTTTTGCTTGAACATTAAATGCCTCCAAATGGTATTTAATTAACTTCCGGGGGTGAAGAAACCCTTTTTGAGAACTCAGAGTGAGTAAATTGGCCATTTTCATGCACTTTTAACCATTCCATAAATCTTGTGTTTAGTGCCCCTGGAAGCATGAAAATCACTTTAAACATGCTAATTTTAGCTCTAACACTGATGATCAACCTACAAATGTGAAATGACGTTCAAAAAAAAAACATTTGAAAACGGACCATTTTCCACATTTCTGAAGCATGACGTAATGGGGGGGTGTTATCTCTTTCGTCGAAAATCAGCCGTTTTTGCTTGAACATTAAATGCCTCCAAATGGTATTTAATTCACTTCCCGCGCCCCTGGAAGCATGAAAATCACTTTAAACATGCTAATTTTAGCTCTAACACTGATGATCCACCTACAAATGTGAACTGATGTTCAAAAATAAAACATTTTAAAACGGACCATTCTCCACAATTCTGAAGCATGACTTAATGGGGGGGTGTTATCTCTTTTGTCGAAAATCAGCCGTTTTTGCTTGAACATTAAATGCCTCCAAATTGTATTTAATTAACTTCCGGGGGTGAAGAAACCCTTTTTGAGAACTCAGAGTGAGTAAATTGGCCATTTTCATGCCCTTTTAACCATTCCATAAATCTTGTGTTTAGGGCCCCTGGAAGCATGAAAATCACTTTAAACATGTTAATTTTAGCTCTAACACTGATGATCAACCTACAAATGTGAACTGACGTTCAAAAATAAAACATTTGAAAACTGACCATTTTCCACATTTCTGAAGCATGACGTAATGGGGGGGTGTTATCTCTTTCGTCGAAAATCAGCCGTTTTTGCTTGAACATTAAATGCCTCCAAATGGTATTTAATTCACTTCCCGAGCCCCTGGAAGCATGAAAATCACTTTAAACATGCTAATTTTAGCTCTAACACTGATGATCCACCTACAAATGTGAACTGACGTTCAAAAATAAAACATTTGAAAACGGACCATTCTCCACATTTCTGAAGCATGACGTAATGGGGGGGGGGTGTTATCTCTTTTTTCGAAAATCAGCCGTTTTTGCTTGAACATTAAATGCCTCCAAATGGTATTTAATTAACTTCCCGGGGTGAAGAAACCCTTTTTGAGAACTCAGAGTGAGTAAATTGGCCATTTTCATGCACTTTTAACCATTCCATAAATCTTGTGTTTAGGGCCCCTGGAAGCATGAAAATCACTTTAAACATGCTAATTTTAGCTCTAACACTGATGATCAACCTACAAATGTGAACTGACGTTCAAAAATAAAAAATTTGAAAACGGACCATTTTCCACATTTCTGAAGCATGACGTAATGGGGGGGTGTTATCTCTTTCGTCGAAAATCAGCCGTTTTTGCTTGAACATTAAATGCCTCCAAATGGTATTTAATTCACTTCCCGAGCCCCTGGAAGCATGAAAATCACTTTAAACATGCTAATTTTAGCTCTAACACTGATGATCCACCTACAAATGTGAACTGATGTTCAAAAATAAAACATTCTAAAACGGACCATTCTCCACATTTCTGAAGCATGACGTAATGGGGGGTGTTATCTCTTTTGTCGAAAATCAGCCGTTTTTGCTTGAACATTAAATGCCTCCAAATGGTATTTAAATAACTTCCCGGGGTGAAGAAACCCTTTTTGAGAACTCAGAGTGAGTAAATTGGCCATTTTCATGCACTTTTAACCATTCCACAAATCTTAAGTTTAGGGCCCCTGGAAGCATGAAAATCACTTTAAACATGCTAATTTAAGCTCTAACACTGATGATCAACCTACAAATGTGAACTGACGTTCAAAAATAAAACATGTGAAAACGGACCATTTTCCACATTTCTGAAGCCTGACGTAATGGGGGGGTGTTATCTCTTTTGTCGAAAATCAGCCGTTTTTGCTTGAACATTAAATGCCTCCAAATGGTATTTAATTCACTTCCCGCGCCCCTGGAAGCATGAAAATCACTTTAAACATGCTAATTTTAGCTCTAACACTGATGATCCACCTACAAATGTGAACTGATGTTCAAAAATAAAACATTTTAAAACGGACCATTCTCCACATTTCTGAAGCATGACGTAATGGGGGGGTGTTATCTCTTTTGTCGAAAATCCGCCGTTTTTGCTTGAACATTAAATGCCTCCAAATGGTATTTAATTAACTTCCGGGGGTGAAGAAACCCTTTTTGAGAACTCAGAGTGAGTAAATTGGCCATTTTCATGCACTTTTAACCATTCCATAAATCTTGTGTTTAGTGCCCCTGGAAGCATGAAAATCACTTTAAACATGCTAATTTTAGCTCTAACACTGATGATCAACCTACAAATGTGAACTGACGTTCAAAAATATAACATTTGAAAACGGACCATTTTCCACATTTCTGAAGCATGACGTAATGGGGGGGTGTTATCTCTTTTGTCGAAAATCAGCCCTTTTTGCTTGAACATTAAATGCCTCCAAATGGTATTTAATTCACTTCCCGAGCCCCTGGAAGCATGAAAATCACTTTAAACATGCTAATTTTAGCTCTAACACTGATGATCCACCTACAAATGTGAACTGACGTTCAAAAATAAAACATTTGAAAACGGACCATTTTCCACATTTCTGAAGCATGACGTAATGGGGGGTGTTATCTCTTTTGTCGAAAATCAGCCGTTTTTGCTTGAACATTAAATGCCTCCAAATGGTATTTAATTAACTTCCCGGGGTGAAGACACCCTTTTTGAGAACTCAGAGTGAGTAAATTGGCCATTTTTAACCATTCCATAAATCTTGTGTTTAGTGCCCCTGGAAGCATGAAAATCACTTTAAACATGCTAATTTAAGCTCTAACACTGATGATCAACCTACAAATGTGAACTGACGTTCAAAAATAAAACATTTGAAAACGGACAATTTTCCACATTTCTGAAGCATGACGTAATTGGGGGGTGTTATCTCTTTTGTCGGAAATCAGCCGTTTTTGCTTGAACATTAAATGCCTCCAAATGGTATTTAATTCACTTCCTGAGCCCCTGGAAGCATGAAAATCACTTTAAACATGCAAATTTTAGCTCTAACACTGATGATCCACCTACAAATGTGAACTGATGTTCAAAAATAAAACACTTGAAAACGGACGATTCTCCACATTTCTGAAGCATGACATAATGGGGGGGTGTTATCTCTTTTGTTGAAAATCAGCCGTTTTTGCTTGAACATTAAATGCCTCCAAATGGTATTTAATTAACTTCCCGGGGTGAAGCAACACTTTTTGAGAACTCAGAGTGAGTAAATTGGCCATTTTTATGCACTTTTAACCATTCCATAAATCTTGTGTTTAGTGCCCCTGGAAGCATGAAAATCACTTTAAACATGCTAATTTTAGCTCTAACACTGATGATCAACCTACAAATGTGAACTGACGTTCAAAAATAAAACATTTGAAAATGGACCATTTTCCACATTTCTGAAGCATGACGTAATGGGGGCGTGTTATCTCTTTTGTCGAAAATCAGCCCTTTTTGCTTGAACATTAAATGCCTCCAAATGGTATTTAATTCACTTCCCGAGCCCCTGGAAGCATGAAAATCACTTTAAACATGCTAATTTTAGCTCTAACACTGATGATACACCTACAAATGTGAACTGACGTTCAAAAATAAAACATTTGAAAACGGACCATTTTCCACATTTCTGAAGCATGACGTAATGGGGGGGTGTTATCTCTTTTGTCGAAAATCAGCCGTTTTTGCTTGAACATTAAATGCCTCCAAATGGTATTTAATTAACTTCCCGGGTCGAAGAAACCCTTTTTGAGAACTCAGAGTGAGTAAATTGGCCATTTTCATGCACTTTTAACCATTCCATAAATCTTGTGTTTAGGGCCCCTGGAAGCATGAAAATCACTTTAAACATGCTAATTTTAGCTCTAACACTGATGATCAACCTACAAATGTGAACTGACGTTCAAAAATAAAACATTTGAAAACGGACCATTTTCCACATTTCTGAAGCCTGACGTAATGGGGGGGGTGTTATCTCTTTTGTCGAAAATCAGCCGTTTTTGCTTGAACATTAAATGCCTCCAAATGGTATTTAATTCACTTCCCGCGCCCCTGGAAGCATGAAAATCACTTTAAACATGCTAATTTTAGCTCTAACACTGATGATCCACCTACAAATGTGAACTGATGTTCAAAAATAAAACATTTTAAAACGGACCATTCTCCACATTTCTGAAGCATGACGTAATGGGGGGGTGTTATCTCTTTTGTCGAAAATCAGCCGTTTTTGCTTGAACATTAAATGCCTCCAAATGGTATTTAATTAACTTCCGGGGGTGAAGAAACCCTTTTTGAGAACTCAGAGTGAGTAAATTGGCCATTTTCATGCACTTTTAACCATTCCATAAATCTTGTGTTTAGTGCCCCTGGAAGCATGAAAATCACTTTAAACATGCTAATTTTAGCTCTAACACTGATGATCAACCTACAAATGTGAACTGACGTTCAAAAATATAACATTTGAAAACGGACCATTTTCCACATTTCTGAAGCATGACGTAATGGGGGGGTGTTATCTCTTTTGTCGAAAATCAGCCCTTTTTGCTTGAACATTAAATGCCTCCAAATGGTATTTAATTCACTTCCCGAGCCCCTGGAAGCATGAAAATCACTTTAAACATGCTAATTTTAGCTCTAACACTGATGATCCACCTACAAATGTGAACTGACGTTCAAAAATAAAACATTTGAAAACGGACCATTTTCCACATTTCTGAAGCATGACGTAATGGGGGGTGTTATCTCTTTTGTCGAAAATCAGCCGTTTTTGCTTGAACATTAAATGCCTCCAAATGGTATTTAATTAACTTCCCGGGGTGAAGACACCCTTTTTGAGAACTCAGAGTGAGTAAATTGGCCATTTTCATGCATTTTTAACCATTCCATAAATCTTGTGTTTAGTGCCCCTGGAAGCATGAAAATCACTTTAAACATGCTAATTTAAGCTCTAACACTGATGATCAACCTACAAATGTGAACTGACGTTCAAAAATAAAACATTTGAAAACGGACAATTTTCCACATTTCTGAAGCATGACGTAATTGGGGGGTGTTATCTCTTTTGTCGGAAATCAGCCGTTTTTACTTCAACATTAAATGCCTCCAAATGGTATTTAATTCACTTCCTGAGCCCCTGGAAGCATGAAAATCACTTTAAACATGCAAATTTTAGCTCTAACACTGATGATCCACCTACAAATGTGAACTGATGTTCAAAAATAAAACACTTGAAAACTGACCATTCTCCACATTTCTGAAGCATGACATAATGGGGGGGTGTTATCTCTTTTGTTGAAAATCAGCCGTTTTTGCTTGAACATTAAATGCCTCCAAATGGTATTTAATTAACTTCCCGGGGTGAAGAAACACTTTTTGAGAACTCAGAGTGAGTAAATTGGCCATTTTCATGCACTTTTAACCATTCCATAAATCTTGTGTTTAGTGCCTCTGGAAGCATGAAAATCACTTTAAACATGCCAATTTTAGCTCTAACACTGATGATCAACCTACAAATGTGAACTGACGTTCAAAAATAAAACATTTGAAAATGGACCATTTTCCACATTTCTGAAGCATGACGTAATGGGGGCGTGTTATCTCTTTTGTCGAAAATCAGCCCTTTTTGCTTGAACATTAAATGCCTCCAAATGGTATTTAATTCACTTCCCGAGCCCCTGGAAGCATGAAAATCACTTTAAACATGCTAATTTTAGCTCTAACACTGATGATACACCTACAAATGTGAACTGACGTTCAAAAATAAAACATTTGAAAACGGACCATTCTCCACATTTCTGAAGCATGACGTAATGGGGGGGTGTTATCTCTTTTGTCGAAAATCAGCCGTTTTTGCTTGAACATTAAATGCCTCCAAATGGTATTTAAATAACTTCCCGGGGTGAAGAAACCCTTTTTGAGAACTCAGAGTGAGTAAATTGGCCATTTTCATGCACTTTTAACCATTCCACAAATCTTAAGTTTAGGGCCCCTGGAAGCATGAAAATCACTTTAAACATGCTAATTTAAGCTCTAACACTGATGATCAACCTACAAATGTGAACTGACGTTCAAAAATAAAACATGTGAAAACGGACCATTTTCCACATTTCTGAAGCCTGACGTAATGGGGGGGTGTTATCTCTTTTGTCGAAAATCAGCCGTTTTTGCTTGAACATTAAATGCCTCCAAATGGTATTTAATTCACTTCCCGAGCCCCTGGAAGCATGAAAATCACTTTAAACATGCTAATTTTAGCTCTAACACTGATGATCCACCTACAAATGTGAACTGATGTTCAAAAATAAAACATTTGAAAACGGACCATTCTCCACATTTTTGAAGCATGACGTAATGGGGGGGTGTTATCTCTTTTGTCGAAAATCAGCCGTTTTTGCTTGAACATTAAATGCCTCCAAATGGTATTTAATTAACTTCCCGGGGTGAAGAAACCCTTTTTGAGAACTCAGAGTGAGTAAATTGGCCATTTTCATGCACTTTTAACCATTCCATAAATCTTGTGTTTAGGGCCCCTGGAAGCATGAAAATCACTTTAAACTTGCTAATTTTAGCTTTAACACTGATGATCAACCTACAAATGTGAACTGACGTTCAAAAATATAACATTTGAAAACGGACCATTTTCCACATTTCTGAAGCATGACGTAATGGGGGGGTGTTATCTCTTTTGTCGAAAATCAGCCCTTTTTGCTTGAACATTAAATGCCTCCAAATGGTATTTAATTCACTTCCCGAGCCCCTGGAAGCATGAAAATCACTTTAAACATGCTAATTTTAGCTCTAACACTGATGATCCACCTACAAATGTGAACTGACGTTCAAAAATAAAACATTTGAAAACGGACCATTTTCCACATTTCTGAAGCATGACGTAATGGGGGGTGTTATCTCTTTTGTCGAAAATCAGCCGTTTTTGCTTGAACATTAAATGCCTCCAAATGGTATTTAATTAACTTCCCGGGGTGAAGAAACACTTTTTTAGAACTCAGAGTGAGTAAATTGGCCATTTTCATGCACTTTTAACCATTCCATAAATCTTGTGTTTAGTGCCCCTGGAAGCATGAAAATCACTTTAAACATGCTAATTTTAGCTCTAACACTGATGATCAACCTACAAATGTGAACTGACGTTCAAAAATAAAACATTTGAAAATGGACCATTTTCCACATTTCTGAAGCATGACGTAATGGGGGGTGTTATCTCTTTTGTCGAAAATCAGCCGTTTTTGCTTGAACATTAAATGCCTCCAAATGGTATTTAATTAACTTCCCGGGGTGAAGAAACACTTTTTTAGAACTCAGAGTGAGTAAATTGGCCATTTTCATGCACTTTTAACCATTCCATAAATCTTGTGTTTAGTGCCCCTGGAAGCATGAAAATCACTTTAAACATGCTAATTTTAGCTCTAACACTGATGATCAACCTACAAATGTGAACTGACGTTCAAAAATAAAACATTTGAAAATGGACCATTTTCCACATTTCTGAAGCATGACGTAATGGGGGCGTGTTATCTCTTTTGTCGAAAATCAGCCGTTTTTGCTTGAACATTAAATGCCTCCAAATGGTATTTAATTAACTTCCCGGGTCGAAGAAACCCTTTTTGAGAACTCAGAGTGAGTAAATTGGCCATTTTCATGCACTTTTAACGATTCCATAAATCTTGTGTTTAGGGCCCCTGGAAGCATGAAAATCACTTTAAGCATGCTAATTTTAGCTCTAACACTGATGATCAACCTACAAATGTGAACTGACGTTCAAAAATAAAACATTTGAAAACGGACCATTTTCCACATTTCTGAAGCATGACGTAATGGGGGGGTGTTATCTCTTTTGTCGAAAATCAGCCATTTTTGCTTGAACATTAAATGCCTCCAAATGGTATTTAATTCACTTCCCGAGCCCCTGGAAGCATGAAAATCACTTTAAACATGCAAATTTTAGTTCTAACACTGATGATCCACCTACAAATGTGAACTGATGTTCAAAAATAAAACATTTGAAAACGGACCATTCTCCACATTTCTGAAGCATGACATAATGGGGGGGTGTTATCTCTTTTGTCGAAAATCAGCCGTTTTTGCTTGAACATTAAATGCCTCCAAATGGTATTTAATTAACATCCCAGGGTGAAGAAACACTTTTTGAGAACTCAGAGTGAGTAAATTGGCCATTTTCATGCACTTTCAACCATTCCATAAATCTTGTGTTTAGTGCCCCTGGAAGCATGAAAATCACTTTAAACATGCTAATTTTAGCTCTAACACTGATGATCAACCAACAAATGTGAACTGACGTTCAAAAATAAAACATTTGAAAATGGACCATTTTCCACATTTCTGAAGCATGACGTAATGGGGGCGTGTTATCTCTTTTGTCGAAAATCAGCCCTTTTTGCTTGAACATTAAATGCCTCCAAATGGTATTTAATTCACTTCCCGAGCCCCTGGAAGCATGAAAATCACTTTAAACATGCTAATTTTAGCTCTAACACTGATGATACACCTACAAATGTGAACTGACGTTCAAAAATAAAACATTTGAAAACGGACCATTTTCCACATTTCTGAAGCATGACGTAATGGGGGGGTGTTATCTCTTTTGTCGAAAATCAGCCGTTTTTGCTTGAACATTAAATGCCTCCAAATGGTATTTAATTAACTTCCCGGGTCGAAGAAACCCTTTTTGAGAACTCAGAGTGAGTAAATTGGCCATTTTCATGCACTTTTAACCATTCCATAAATCTTGTGTTTAGGGCCCCTGGAAGCATGAAAATCACTTTAAACATGCTAATTTTAGCTCTAACACTGATGATCCACCTACAAATGTGAACTGATGTTCAAAAATAAAACATTTGAAAACGGACCATTCTCCACATTTCTGAAGCATGACGTAATGGGGGGGTGTTATCTCTTTTGTCGAAAATCAGCCGTTTTTGCTTGAACATTAAATGCCTCCAAATGGTATTTAGTTCACTTCCCGAGCCCCTGGAAGCATAAAAATCACTTTAAACATGCTAATTTTAGCTCTAACACTGATGATCCACCTACAAATGTGAACTGATGTTCAAAAATAAAACATTCTAAAACGGACCATTCTCCACATTTCTGAAGCATGACGTAATGGGGGGGTGTTATCTCTTTTGTCGAAAATCAGCCGTTTTTGCTTGAACATTAAATGCCTCCAAATGGTATTTAAATAACTTCCCGGGGTGAAGAAACCCTTTTTGAGAACTCAGAGTGAGTAAATTGGCCATTTTCATGCACTTTTAACCATTCCATAAATCTTGTGTTTAGGGCCCCTGGAAGCATGAAAATCACTTTAAACATGCTAATTTTAGCTCTAACACTGATGATCAACCTACAAATGTGAACTGACGTTCAAAAATAAAACATTTGAAAACGGACCATTTTCCACATTTCTGAAGCATGACGTAATGGGGGGGTGTTATCTCTTTCGTCGAAAATCAGCCGTTTTTGCTTGAACATTAAATGCCTCCAAATGGTATTTAATTCACTTCCCGAGCCCCTGGAAGCATGAAAATCACTTTAAACATGCTAATTTTAGCTCTAACACTGATGATCCACCTACAAATGTGAACTGATTTTCAAAAATAAAACATTCTAAAACGGACTATTCTCCACATTTCTGAAGCATGACGTAATGGGGGGGTGTTATCTCTTTTGTCGAAAATCAGCCGTTTTTGCTTGAACATTAAATGCCTCCAAATGGTATTTAAATAACTTCCCGGGGTGAAGAAACCCTTTTTGAGAACTCAGAGTGAGTAAATTGGCCATTTTCATGCACTTTTAACCATTCCACAAATCTTAAGTTTAGGGCCCCTGGAAGCATGAAAATCACTTTAAACATGCTAATTTAAGCTCTAACACTGATGATCAACCTACAAATGTGAACTGACGTTCAAAAATAAAACATGTGAAAACGGACCATTTTCCACATTTCTGAAGCCTGACGTAATGGGGGGGTGTTATCTCTTTTGTCGAAAATCAGCCGTTTTTGCTTGAACATTAAATGCCTCCAAGTGGTATTTAATTCACTTCCCGCGCCCCTGGAAGCATGAAAATCACTTTAAACATGCTAATTTTAGCTCTAACACTGATGATCCACCTACAAATGTGAACTGATGTTCAAAAATAAAACACTTGAAAACGGACCATTCTCCACATTTCTGAAGCATGACATAATGGGGGGGTGTTATCTCTTTTGTTGAAAATCAGCCGTTTTTGCTTGAACATTAAATGCCTCCAAATGGTATTTAATTAACTTCCCGGGGTGAAGAAACACTTTTTGAGAACTCAGAGTGAGTAAATTGGCCATTTTCATGCACTTTTAACCATTCCATAAATCTTGTGTTTAGTGCCCCTGGAAGCATGAAAATCACTTTAAACATGCTAATTTTAGCTCTAACACTGATGATCAACCTACAAATGTGAACTGACGTTCAAAAATAAAACATTTGAAAATGGACCATTTTCCACATTTCTGAAGCATGACGTAATGGGGGCGTGTTATCTCTTTTGTCGAAAATCAGCCCTTTTTGCTTGAACATTAAATGCCTCCAAATGGTATTTAATTCACTTCCCGAGCCCCTGGAAGCATGAAAATCACTTTAAACATGCTAATTTTAGCTCTAACACTGATGATACACCTACAAATGTGAACTGACGTTCAAAAATAAAACATTTGAAAACGGACCATTTTCCACATTTCTGAAGCATGACGTAATGGGGGGGTGTTATCTCTTTTGGCGAAAATCAGCCGTTTTTGCTTGAACATTAAATGCCTCCAAATGGTATTTAATTAACTTCCCGGGTCGAAGAAACCCTTTTTGAGAACTCAGAGTGAGTAAATTGGCCGTTTTCATGCACTTTTAACCATTCCATAAATCTTGTGTTTAGGGCCCCTGGAAGCATGAAAATCACTTTAAACATGCTAATTTTAGCTCTAACACTGATGATCAACCTACAAATGTGAACTGACGTTCAAAAATAAAACATTTGAAAACGGACCATTTTCCACATTTCTGAAGCATGACGTAATGGGGGGGTGTTATCTCTTTTGTCGAAAATCAGCCGTTTTTGCTTGAACATTAAATGCCTCCAAATGGTATTTAATTCACTTCCCGAGCCCCTGGAAGCATGAAAATCACTTTAAACATGCAAATTTTAGCTCTAACACTGATGATCCACCTACAAATGTGAACTGATGTTCAAAAATAAAACATTTGAAAACGGACCATTCTCCACATTTCTGAAGCATGACGTAATGGGGGGGTGTTATCTCTTTTGTCGAAAATCAGCCGTTTTTGCTTGAACATTAAATGCCTCCAAATGGTATTTAGTTCACTTCCCGAGCCCCTGGAAGCATAAAAATCACTTTAAACATGCTAATTTTAGCTCTAACACTGATGATCCACCTACAAATGTGAACTGATGTTCAAAAATAAAACATTCTAAAACGGACCATTCTCGACATTTCTGAAGCATGACGTAATGGGGGGGTGTTATCTCTTTTGTCGAAAATCAGCCGTTTTTGCTTGAACATTAAATGCCTCCAAATGGTATTTAAATAACTTCCCGGGGTGAAGAAACCCTTTTTGAGAACTCAGAGTGAGTAAATTGGCCATTTTCATGCACTTTTAACCATTCCACAAATCTTAAGTTTAGGGCCCCTGGAAGCATGAAAATCACTTTAAACATGCTAATTTAAGCTCTAACACTGATGATCAACCTACAAATGTGAACTGACGTTCAAAAATAAAACATGTGAAAACGGACCATTTTCCACATTTCTGAAGCCTGACGTAATGGGGGGGGTGTTATCTCTTTTGTCGAAAATCAGCCGTTTTTGCTTGAACATTAAATGCCTCCAAATGGTATTTAATTCACTTCCCGAGCCCCTGGAAGCATGAAAATCACTTTAAACATGCTAATTTTAGCTCTAACACTGATGATCCACCTACAAATGTGAACTGATGTTCAAAAATAAAACATTTGAAAACGGACCATTCTCCACATTTTTGAAGCATGACGTAATGGGGGGGTGTTATCTCTTTTGTCGAAAATCAGCCGTTTTTGCTTGAACATTAAATGCCTCCAAATGGTATTTAATTAACTTCCCGGGGTGAAGAAACACTTTTTGAGAACTCAGAGTGAGCATATTGGCCATTTTCATGCACTTTTAACCATTCCATAAATCTTGTGTTTAGTGCCCCTGGAAGCATGAAAATCACTTTAAACATGCTAATTTTAGCTCTAACACTGATGATCAACCTACAAATGTGAACTGACGTTCAAAAGTAAAACATTTGAAAATGGACCATTTTCCACATTTCTGAAGCATGACGTAATGGGGGCGTGTGTTCTCTTTTGTCGAAAATCAGCCGCTTTTGCTTAAAACATTAAATGCCTCCAAATGGTATTTAATTCACTTCCCGAGCCCCTGGAAGCATGAAAATCACTTTAAACATGCAAATTTTAGCTCTAACACTGATGATCCACCTACAAATGTGAACTGATGTTCAAAAATAAAACATTTGAAAACGGACCATTCTCCACATTTCTGAAGCATGACATAATGGGGGGGTGTTATCTCTTTTGTCGAAAATCAGCCGTTTTTGCTTGAACATTAAATGCCTCCAAATGGTATTTAATTAACATCCCAGGGTGAATAAACACTTTTTGAGAACTCAGAGTGAGTAAATTGGCCATTTTCATGCACTTTTAACCATTCCATAAATCTTGTGTTTAGTGCCCCTGGAAGCATGAAAATCACTTTAAACATGCTAATTTTAGCTCTAACACTGATGATCAACCAACAAATGTGAACTGACGTTCAAAAATAAAACATTTGAAAATGGACCATTTTCCACATTTCTGAAGCATGACGTAATGGGGGCGTGTTATCTCTTTTGTCGAAAATCAGCCCTTTTTGCTTGAACATTAAATGCCTCCAAATGGTATTTAATTCACTTCCCGAGCCCCTGGAAGCATGAAAATCACTTTAAACATGCTAATTTTAGCTCTAACACTGATGATACACCTACAAATGTGAACTGACGTTCAAAAATAAAACATTTGAAAACGGACCATTTTCCACATTTCTGAAGCATGACGTAATGGGGGGGTGTTATCTCTTTTGTCGAAAATAAGCCGTTTTTGCTTGAACATTAAATGCCTCCAAATGGTATTTAATTAACTTCCCGGGTCGAAGATACCCTTTTTGAGAACTCAGAGTAAGTAAATTGGCCATTTTCATGCACTTTTAACCATTCCATAAATCTTGTGTTTAGGGCCCCTGGAAGCATGAAAATCACTTTAAACATGCTAATTTTAGCTCTAACACTGATGATGAACCCACAAATGTGAACTGACGTTCAAAAATAAAACATTTGAAAACGGTCCATTTTCCACATTTCTGAAGCATGACGTAATGGGGGGGTGTTATCTCTTTTGTCGAAAATCAGCCGTTTTTGCTTGAACATTAAATGCCTCCAAATGGTATTTAATTCATTTCCCAAGCCCCTGGAAGCATGAAAATCACTTTAAACATGCTAATTTTAGCTCTAACACTGATGATCCACCTACAAATGTGAACTGACGTTCAAAAATAAAACATTTGAAAACGGACCATTTTCAACATTTCTGAAGCATGACGTAATGGGGGGGTGTTATCTCTTTTGTCGAAAATCAGCCGTTTTTGCTTGAACATTAAATGCCTCCAAATGGTATTTAATTAACTTCCCGGGGTGAAGAAACCCTTTTTGAGAACTCAGAGTGAGTAAATTGGCCATTTTCATGCACTTTTAACCATTCCATAAATCTTGTGTTTAGGGCCCCTGGAAGCATGAAAATCACTTTAAACATGCTAATTTTAGCTCTAACACTGATGATCAACCTACAAATGTGAACTGACGTTCTAAAATAAAACATTTGAAAACGGACCATTTGCCACATTTCTGAAGCATGACGTAATGGGGGGGTGTTATCTCTTTTGTCGAAAATCAGCCGTTTTTGCTTGAACTTTAAATGCCTCCAAATGGTATTTAATTCACTTCCCGCGCCCCTGGAAGCATGAAAATCACTTTAAACATGCTAATTTTAGCTCTAACACTGATGATCCACCTACAAATGTGAACTGATGTTCAAAAATAAAACATTTTCAAACGGACCATTCTCCACATTTCTGAAGCATGACGTAATGGGGGGGTGTTATCTCTTTTGTCGAAAATCAGCCGTTTTTGCTTGAACATTAAATGCCTCCAAATGGTATTTAATTAACTTCCCGGGGTGAAGAAACCCTTTTTGAGAACTCAGAGTGAGTAAATTGGCCATTTTCATGCACTTTTAACCATTCCATAAATCTTGTGTTTAGTGCCCCTGGAAGCATGAAAATCACTTTAAACATGCTAATTTTAGCTCTAACACTGATGATCAACCTACAAATGTGAACTGACGTTCAAAAATATAACATTTGAAAACAGACCATTTTCCACATTTCTGAAGCATGACGTAATGGGGGGGTGTTATCTCTTTTGTCGGAAATCAGCCGTTTTTGCTTGAACATTAAATGCCTCCAAATGGTATTTAATTCACTTCCCGAGCCCCTGGAAGCATGAAAATCACTTTAAATATGCTAATTTTAGCTCTAACACTGATGATCCACCTACAAATGTGAACTGCCGTTCAAAAATAAAACATTTGAAAACTGACCATTTTCCACATTTCTGAAGCATGACGTAAAGGGGGGGTGTTATCTCTTTTGTCGAAAATCAGCCGTTTTTGCTTGAACATTAAATGCCTCCAAATGGTATTTAATTCACTTCCCGAGCCCCTGGAAGCATGAAAATCACTTTAAACATGCTAATTTTAGCTCTAACACTGATGATCCACCTACAAATGTGAACTGACGTTCAAAAATAAAACATTTGAAAATGGACCATTTTCCACATTTCTGAAGCATGACGTAATGGGGGGGTGTTATCTCTTTTGTCGAAAATCAGCCGTTTTTGCTTGAACATTAAATGCCTCCAAATGGTATTTAATTAACTTCCCGGGGTGAAGAAACCCTTTTTGAGAACTCAGAGTGAGTAAATTGGCCATTTTCATACACTTTTAACCATTCCATAAATCTTGTGTTTAGGCCCCCTGGAAGCATGAAAATCACTTTAAACATGCTAATTTTAGCTCTAACACTGATGATCAACATACAAATGTGAAATGACGTTCTAAAATAAAACATTTGAAAACGGACCATTTTCCACATTTCTGAAGCATTACGTAATGGGGGGGTGTTATCTCTTTTGTCGAAAACCAGCCGTTTTTGCTTGAACATTAAATGTCTCCAAATGGTATTTAAATCACTTCCCGAGCCCCTGGAAGCATGAAAATCACTTTAAACATGCTAATTTTAGCTCTAACACTGATGATCCACCTACAAATGTGAACTGACGTTCAAAAATAAAACATTTGAAAACGGACCATTTTCAACATTTCTGAAGCATGACGTAATGGGGGGGTGTTATCTCTTTTGACGAAAATCAGCCGTTTTTGCTTGAACATTAAATGCCTCCAAATGGTATTTAATTAACTTCCCGGGGTGAAGAAACCCTTTTTGAGAACTCAGAGTGAGTAAATTGGCCATTTTCATGCACTTTTAACCATTCCATAAATCTTGTGTTTAGGGCCCCTGGAAGCATGAAAATCACTTTAAGCATGCTAATTTTAGCTCTAACACTGATGATCAACCTACAAATGTGAACTGACGTTCTAAAATAAAACATTTGAAAACGGACCATTTGCCACATTTCTGAAGCATGACGTAATGGGGGGTGTTATCTCTTTTGTCGAAAATCAGCCGTTTTTGCTTGAACATTAAATGCCTCCAAATGGTATTTAATTCACTTCCCGCGCCCCTGGAAGCATGAAAATCACTTTAAACATGCTAATTTTAGCTCTAACACTGATGATCCACCTACAAATGTGAACTGATGTTCAAAAATAAAACATTTTAAAACGGACCATTCTCCACATTTCTGAAGCATGACGTAATGGGGGGGTGTTATCTCTTTTGTCGAAAATAAGCCGTTTTTGCTTGAACATTAAATGCCTCCAAATGGTATTTAATTAACTTCCCGGGTCGAAGATACCCTTTTTGAGAACTCAGAGTAAGTAAATTCGCCATTTTCATGCACTTTTAACCATTCCATAAATCTTGTGTTTAGGGCCCCTGGAAGCATGAAAATCACTTTAAACATGCTAATTTTAGCTCTAACACTGATGATGAACCCACAAATGTGAACTGACGTTCAAAAATAAAACATTTGAAAACGGTCCATTTTCCACATTTCTGAAGCATGACGTAATGGGGGGGTGTTATCTCTTTTGTCGAAAATCAGCCGTTTTTGCTTGAACATTAAATGCCTCCAAATGGTATTTATTTCATTTCCCGAGCCCCTGGAAGCATGAAAATCACTTTAAACATGCTAATTTTAGCTCTAACACTGATGATCCACCTACAAATGTGAACTGATGTTCAAAAATAAAACATTTGAAAACGGACCATTCTCCACATTTCTGAAGCATGACGTAATGGGGGGGTGTTATCTCTTTTGTCGAAAATCAGCCGTTTTTGCTTGAACATTAAATGCCTCCAAATGGTATTTAATTAACTTCCCGGGGTGAAGAAACCCTTTTTGAGAACTCAGAGTGAGTAAATTGGCCATTTTCATGCACTTTTAACCATTCCATAAATCTTGTGTTTAGTGCCCCTGGAAGCATGAAAATCACTTTAAACATGCTAATTTTAGCTCTAACACTGATGATCAACCTACAAATGTGAACTGACGTTCAAAAATATAACATTTGAAAACAGACCATTTTCCACATTTCTGAAGCATGACGTAATGGGGGGGTGTTATCTCTTTTGTCGGAAATCAGCCGTTTTTGCTTGAACATTAAATGCCTCCAAATGGTATTTAATTCACTTCCCGAGCCCCTGGAAGCATGAAAATCACTTTAAATATGCTAATTTTAGCTCTAACACTGATGATCCACCTACAAATGTGAACTGCCGTTCAAAAATAAAACATTTGAAAACTGACCATTTTCCACATTTCTGAAGCATGACGTAAAGGGGGGGTGTTATCTCTTTTGTCGAAAATCAGCCGTTTTTGCTTGAACATTAAATGCCTCCAAATGGTATTTAATTCACTTCCCGAGCCCCTGGAAGCATGAAAATCACTTTAAACATGCTAATTTTAGCTCTAACACTGATGATCCACCTACAAATGTGAACTGACGTTCAAAAATAAAACATTTGAAAATGGACCATTTTCCACATTTCTGAAGCATGACGTAATGGGGGGGTGTTATCTCTTTTGTCGAAAATCAGCCGTTTTTGCTTGAACATTAAATGCCTCCAAATGGTATTTAATTAACTTCCCGGGGTGAAGAAACCCTTTTTGAGAACTCAGAGTGAGTAAATTGGCCATTTTCATACACTTTTAACCATTCCATAAATCTTGTGTTTAGGCCCCCTGGAAGCATGAAAATCACTTTAAACATGCTAATTTTAGCTCTAACACTGATGATCAACATACAAATGTGAAATGACGTTCTAAAATAAAACATTTGAAAACGGACCATTTTCCACATTTCTGAAGCATTACGTAATGGGGGGGTGTTATCTCTTTTGTCGAAAATCAGCCGTTTTTGCTTGAACATTAAATGTCTCCAAATGGTATTTAAATCACTTCCCGAGCCCCTGGAAGCATGAAAATCACTTTAAACATGCTAATTTTAGCTCTAACACTGATGATCCACCTACAAATGTGAACTGACGTTCAAAAATAAAACATTTGAAAACGGACCATTTTCAACATTTCTGAAGCATGACGTAATGGGGGGGTGTTATCTCTTTTGTCGAAAATCAGCCGTTTTTGCTTGAACATTAAATGCCTCCAAATGGTATTTAATTAACTTCCCGGGGGTGAAGAAACCCTTTTTGAGAACTCAGAGTGAGTAAATTGGCCATTTTCATGCACTTTTAACCATTCCATAAATCTTGTGTTTAGGGCCCCTGGAAGCATGAAAATCACTTTAAGCATGCTAATTTTAGCTCTAACACTGATGATCAACCTACAAATGTGAACTGACGTTCTAAAATAAAACATTTGAAAACGGACCATTTGCCACATTTCTGAAGCATGACGTAATGGGGGGTGTTATCTCTTTTGTCGAAAATCAGCCGTTTTTGCTTGAACATTAAATGCCTCCAAATGGTATTTAATTCACTTCCCGAGCCCCTGGAAGCATGAAAATCACTTTAAACATGCTAATTTTAGCTCTAACACTGATGATCAACCTACAAATGTGAACTGACGTTCAAAAATAAAACATTTGAAAACGGACCATTTTCCACATTTCTGAAGCATGACGTAATGGGGGGGTGTTATTTCTTTTGTCGAAAATCAGCCGTTTTTGCTTGAACATTAAATGTCTTCAAATGGTATTTAATTCACTTCCCGAGCCCCTGGAAGCATGAAAATCACTTTAAACTTGCTAATTTTAGCTCTAACACTGATGATCCACCTACAAATGTGAACTGACGTTCAAAAATAAAACATTTGAAAACGGACCATTCTCCACATTTCTGAAGCATGACGTAATGGGGGGGTGTTATCTCTTTTGTCGAAAATCAGCCGTTTTTGCTTGAACATTAAATGCCTCCAAATGGTATTTAATTAACTTCCCGGGGTGAAGAAACCATTTTTGAGAACTCAGAGTGAGTAAATTGGCCATTTTCATGCACTTTTAACCATTCCATAAATCTTGTGTTTAGTGCCCCTGGAAGCATGAAAATCACTTTAAACATGCTAATTTTAGCTCTAACACTGATGATCATTCTACAAATGTGAACTGACGTTCAAAAATAAAACATTTGAAAACAGACCATTTTCCACATTTCTGAAGCATGACGTAATGGGGGGGTGTTATCTCTTTTGTCGGAAATCAGCCGTTTTTGCTTGAACATTAAATGCCTCCAAATGGTATTCAATTCACTTCCCGAGCCCCTGGAAGCATGAAAATCACTTTAAACATGCTAATTTTAGCTCTAACACTGATGATCCACCTACAAATGTGAACTGATGTTCAAAAATAAAACATTTGAAAACGGACCATTCTCCACATTTCTGAAGCATGACGTAATGGGGGGGTGTTATCTCTTTTGTCGAAAATCAGCCGTTTTTGCTTGAACATTAAATGCCTCCAAATGGTATTTAATTAACTTCCCGGGGTGAAGAAACACTTTTTGGGAACTGAGAGTGAGTAAATTGGCCATTTTCATGCACTTTTAACCATTCCATAAATCTTGTGTTTAGGGCCCCTGAAAGCATGAAAATCACTTTAAACATGCTAATTTTAGCTCTAACACTGATGATCAACCTACAAATGTGAACTGCCGTTCAAAAATAAAACATTTGAAAACTGACCATTTTCCACATTTCTGAAGCATTACGTAATGGGGGGGTGTTATCTCTTTTGTCGAAAATCAGCCGTTTTTGCTTGAACATTAAATGCCTCCAAATGGTATTTAATTCACTTCCCGAGCCCCTGGAAGCATGAAAATCACTTTAAACATGCTAATTTTAGCTCTAACACTGATGATCCACCTACAAATGTGAACTGACGTTCAAAAATAAAACATTTGAAAACGGACCATTTTCCACATTTCTGAAGCATGACGTAATGGGGGGGTGTTATCTCTTTTGTCGAAAATCAGCCGTTTTTGCTTGAACATTAAATGCCTCCAAATGGTATTTAATTAACTTCCCGGGGTGAAGAAACCCTTTTTGAGAACTCAGAGTGAGTAAATTGGCCATTTTCATACACTTTTAACCATTCCATAAATCTTGTGTTTAAACCCCCTGGAAGCATGAAAATCACTTTAAACATGCTAATTTTTGCTCTAACACTGATGATCAACCTACAAATGTGAACTGACGTTCTAAAATAAAACATTTGAAAACGGACCATTTTCCACATTTCTGAAGCATGACGTAATGGGGGGGGGTGTTATCTCTTTTGTCGAAAATCAGCCGTTTTTGCTTGAACATTAAATGTCTCCAAATGGTATTTAATTCACTTCCCGAGCCCCTGGAAGCATGAAAATCACTTTAAACATGCTAATTTTAGCTCTAACACTGATGATCCACCTACAAATGTGAACTGACGTTCAAAAATAAAACATTTGAAAACGGACCATTCTCCACATTTCTGAAGCATGACGTAATGGGGGGGTGTTATCTCTTTTGTCGAAAATCAGCCGTTTTTGCTTGAACATTAAATGCCTCCAAATGGTATTTAATTAACTTCCCGGGGTGAAGAAACCCTTTTTGAGAACTCAGAGTGAGTAAATTGGCCATTTTCATGCACTTTTAACCATTCCATAAATCTTGTGTTTAGGGCCCCTGGAAGCATGAAAATCACTTTAAACATGCTAATTTTAGCTCTAACACTGATGATCAACCTACAAATGTGAACTGACGTTCTAAAATAAAACATTTGAAAACGGACCATTTGCCACATTTCTGAAGCATGACGTAATGGGGGGGTGTTATCTCTTTTGTCGAAAATCAGCCGTTTTTGCTTGAACATTAAATGCCTCCAAATGGTATTTAATTCACTTCCTGCGCCACTGGAAGCATGAAAATCACTTTAAACATGCTAATTTTAGCTCTAACACTGATGATCCACCTACAAATGTGAACTGATGTTCAAAAATAAAACATTTTAAAATGGACCATTCTCCACATTTCTGAAGCATTACGTAATGGGTGGGTGTTATCTCTTTTGTCGAAAATCTGCCGTTTTTGCTTGAACATTAAATGCCTCCAAATGGTATTTAATTAACTTCCCGGGGTGAAGAAACCCTTTTTGAGAACTCAGAGTGAGTAAATTGGCCATTTTCATGCACTTTTAACCATTCCATAAATCTTGTGTTTAGTGCCCCTGGAAGCATGAAAATCACTTTAAACATGCTAATTTTAGCTCTAACACTGATGATCAACCTACAAATGTGAACTGACGTTCAAAAATAAAACATGTGAAAACGGACCACTTTCCACATTTCTGAAGCCTGACGTAATGGGGGGGTGTTATCTCTTTTGTCGAAAATCAGCCGTTTTTGCTTGAACATTAAATGCCTCCAAATGGTATTTAATTCACTTCCCGAGCCCCTGGAAGCATGAAAATCACTTTAAACATGCTAATTTTAGCTCTAACACTGATGATCCACCTACAAATGTGAACTGATGTTCAAAAATAAAACATTTGAAAACGGACCATTCTCCACATTTCTGAAGCATGACGTAATGGGGGGGGTGTTATCTCTTTGGTCGAAAATCAGCCGTTTTTGCTTGAACATTAAATGCCTCCAAATGGTATTTAATTAACTTCCCGGGGTGAAGAAACCCTTTTTGAGAACTCAGAGTGAGTAAATTGGCCATTTTCATGCACTTTTAACCATTCCATTAATCTTGTGTTTAGGGCCCCTGGAAGCATGAAAATCACTTTAAACTTGCTAATTTTAGCTTTAACACTGATGATCAACCTACAAATGTGAACTGCCGTTCAAAAATAAAACATTTGAAAACCGACCATTTTCCACATTTCTGAAGCATGACGTAATGGGGGGGTGTTATCTCTTTTGTCGAAAATCAGCCGTTTTTGCTTGAACATTAAATGCCTCCAAATGGTATTTAATTCACTTCCCGAGCCCCTGGAAGCATGAAAATCACTTTAAACATGCTAATTTTAGCTCTAACACTGATGATCCACCTACAAATGTGAACTGATGTTCAAAAATAAAACATTTGAAAACGGACCATTCTCCACATTTCTGAAGCATGACGTAATGGGGGGGGTGTTATCTCTTTTGTCGAAAATCAGCCGTTTTTGCTTGAACATTAAATGCCTCCAAATGGTATTTAATTAACTTCCCGGGGTGAAGAAAACCTTTTTGAGAACTCAGAGTGAGTAAATTGGCCATTTTCATGCACTTTTAACCATTCCATAAATCTTGTGTTTAGGGCCCCTGGAAGCATGAAAATCACTTTAAACTTGCTAATTTTAGCTTTAACACTGATGATCAACCTACAAATGTGAACTGCCGTTCAAAAATAAAACATTTGAAAACCGACCATTTTCCACATTTCTGAAGCATGACGTAATGGGGGGGTGTTATCTCTTTTGTCGAAAATCAGCCGTTTTTGCTTGAACATTAAATGCCTCCAAATGGTATTTAATTCACTTCCCGAGCCCCTGGAAGCATGAAAATCATTTTAAACATGATGATCCACCTACAAATGTGAACTGACGTTCAAAAATAAAACATTTGAAAACGGACCATTCTCCACATTTCTGAAGCATGACGTAATGGGGGGGGTGTTATCTCTTTTGTCGAAAATCAGCCGTTTTTGCTTGAACATTAAATGCCTCCAAATGGTATTTAAAAAACTTCCCGGGGTGAAGAAACCCTTTTTGAGAACTCAGAGTGAGTAAATTGGCCATTTTCATGCACTTTTAACCATTCCATAAATCTTGTGTTTAGGGCCCCTGGAAGCATGAAAATCACTTTAAACATGCTAATTTTAGCTCTAACACTGATGATCAACCTACAAATGTGAACTGACGTTCAAAAATAAAACATTTGAAAACTGACCATTTTCCACATTTCTGAAGCCTGACGTAATGGGGGGGGGTGTTATCTCTTTTGTCGAAAATCAGCCGTTTTTGCTTGAACATTAAATGCCTCCAAATGGTATTTAATTCACTTCCCGAGCCCCTGGAAGCATGAAAATCACTTTAAACATGCTAATTTTAGCTCTAACACTGATGATCCACCTACAAATGTGAACTGACGTTCAAAAATAAAACATTTGAAAACGGACCATTCTCCACATTTCTGAAGCATGACGTAATGGGGGGGTGTTATCTCTTTTGTCGAAAATCAGCCGTTTTTGCTTGAACATTAAATGCCTCCAAATGGTATTTAATTAACTTCCCGGGGTGAAGAAACCCTTTTTGAGAACTCAGAGTGAGTAAATTGGCCATTTTCATGCACTTTTAACCATTCCATAAATCTTGTGTTTAGGGCCCCTGGAAGCATGAAAATCGCTCTAACACTGATGATCAACCTACAAATGTGAACTGACGTTCAAAAATAAAACATTTGAAAACGGACCATTTTCCACATTTCTGAAGCATGACGTAATGGGGGGGTGTTATCTCTTTCGTCGAAAATCAGCCGTTTTTGCTTGAACATTAAATGCCTCCAAATGGTATTAAATTCACTTCCCGAGCCCCAGGGAGCATGAAAATCACTTTAAACATGCAAATTTAAGCTCTAACACTGATTATCCACCTACAAATGTGAACTGACGTTCAAAAATAAAACATTTGAAAACGGACCATTTTCAACATTTCTGAAGCATGACGTAATGGGGGGGTGTTATCTCTTTTGTTGAAAATCAGCCGTTTTTGCTTGAACATTAAATGCCTCCAAATGGTATTTAATTAACTTCCCGGGTTGAAGAAACCCTTTTTGAGAACTCAGAGTGAGTAAATTGGCCATTTTCATGCACTTTTAACCATTCCATAAATCTTGTGTTTAGTGCCCCTGGAAGCATGAAAATCACTTTAAACATGCTAATTTAAGCTCTAACACTGATGATCAACCTACAAATGTGAACTGACGTTCAAAAATAAAACATTTTAAAACGGACAATTTTCCACATTTCTGAAGCATGACGTAATTGGGGGGTTTTATCTCTTTTGTCGGAAATCAGCCGTTTTTGCTTGAACATTAAATGCCTCCAAATGGTATTTAATTCACTTCCCGAGCCCCTGGAAGCATGAAAATCACTTTAAACATGCTAATTTTAGCTCTAACACTGATGATCCACCTACAAATGTGAACTGATGTTCAAAAATAAAACATTTGAAAACGGACCATTCTCCACATTTCTGAAGCATGACTTAATGGGGGGGTGTTATCTCTTTTGTCGAAAATCAGCCGTTTTTGCTTGAACATTAAATGCCTCCAAATGGTATTTAATTAACTTCCCGGGGTGAAGAAACCCTTTTTGAGAACTCAGAGTGAGTAAATTGGCCATTTTCATGCACTTTTAACCATTCCATAAATCTTGTGTTTAGGGCCCCTGGAAGCATGAAAATCACTTTAAACTTGCTAATTTTAGCTTTAACACTGATGATCAACCTACAAATGTGAACTGACGTTCAAAAATAAAACATTTGAAAACGGACAATTTTCCACATTTCTGAAGCATGACGTAATTGGGGGGTGTTATCTCTTTTGTCGGAAATCAGCCGTTTTTTCTTGAACATTAAATGCCTCCAAATGGTATTTAATTCACTTCCCGAGCCCCTGGAAGCATGAAAATCACTTTAAACATGCTAATTTTAGCTCTAACACTGATGATCCACCTACAAATGTGAACTGATGTTCAAAAATAAAACATTTTAAAACGGACCATTCTCCACATTTCTGAAGCATGACGTAATGGGGGGGTGTTATCTCTTTTGTCGAAAATCAGCCGTTTTTGCTTGAACATTAAATGCCTCCAAATGGTATTTAATTAACTTCCGGGGGTGAAGAAACCCTTTTTGAGAACTCAGAGCGAGTAAATTGGCCATTTTCATGCACTTTTAACCATTCCATAAATCTTTTGTTTAGTGCCCCTGGAAGCATGAAAATCATTTTAAACATGCTAATTTTAGCTCTAACACTGATGATCAACCTACAAATGTGAACTGACGTTCAAAAAAAAAACATTTGAAACGGACCATTTTCCACATTTCTGAAGCATGACGTAATGGGGGGGTGTTATCTCTTTTGTCGAAAATCAGCCGTTTTTGCTTGAACATTAAATGCCTCCAAATGGTATTTAATTCACTTCCCGAGCCCCTGGAAGCATGAAAATCACTTTAAACATGCTAATTTTAGCTCTAACACTGATGATCCACCTACAAATGTGAACTGATGTTCAAAAATAAAACATTTGAAAACGGACCATTCTCCACATTTTTGAAGCATGACGTAATGGGGGGGTGTTATCTCTTTTGTCGAAAATCAGCCGTTTTTGCTTGAACATTAAATGCCTCCAAATGGTATTTAATTAACTTCCAGGGGTGAAGAAACCCTTTTTGAGAACTCAGAGTGAGTAAATTGGCCATTTTCATGCACTTTTAACCATTCCATAAATCTTGTGTTTAGGGCCCCTGGAAGCATGAAAATCACTTTAAACTTGCTAATTTTAGCTTTAACACTGATGATCAACCTACAAATGTGAACTGACGTTCAAAAATATAACATTTGAAAACGGACCATTTTCCACATTTCTGAAGCATGACGTAATGGGGGGGTGTTATCTCTTTTGTCGAAAATCAGCCCTTTTTGCTTGAACATTAAATGCCTCCAAATGGTATTTAATTCACTTCCCGAGCCCCTGGAAGCATGAAAATCACTTTAAACATGCTAATTTTAGCTCTAACACTGATAATCCACCTACAAATGTGAACTGACGTTCAAAAATAAAACATTTGAAAACGGACCATTTTCCACATTTCTGAAGCATGACGTAATGGGGGGTGTTATCTCTTTTGTCGAAAATCAGCCGTTTTTGCTTGAACATTAAATGCCTCCAAATGGTATTTAATTAACTTCCCAGGGTGAAGACACCCTTTTTGAGAACTCAGAGTGAGTAAATTGGCCATTTTCATGCATTTTTAACCATTCCATAAATCTTGTGTTTAGTGCCCCTGGAAGCATGAAAATCACTTTAAACATGCTAATTTAAGCTCTAACACTGATGATCAACCTACAAATGTGAACTGACGTTCAAAAATAAAACATTTGAAAACGGACCATTTTCAACATTTCTGAAGCATAACGTAATGGGGGGGTGTTATCTCTTTTGTCGAAAATCAGCCGTTTTTGCTTGAACATTAAATGCCTCCAAATGGTATTTAATTAACTTCCCGGGGTGAAGAAACCCTTTTTGAGAACTCAGAGTGAGTAAATTGGCCATTTTCATGCATTTTTAACCATTCCATAAATCTTGTGTTTAGTGCCCCTGGAAGCATGAAAATCACTTTAAACATGCTAATTTAAGCTCTAACACTGATGATCAACCTACAAATGTGAACTGACGTTCAAAAATAAAACATTTGAAAACGGACAATTTTCCACATTTCTGAAGCATGACGTAATTGGGGGGTGTTATCTCTTTTGTCGGAAATCAGCCGTTTTTGCTTGAACATTAAATGCCTCCAAATGGTATTTAATTCACTTCCTGAGCCCCTGGAAGCATGAAAATCACTTTCAACATGCAAATTTTAGCTCTAACACTGATGATCCACCTGCAAATGTGAACTGATGTTCAAAAATAAAACACTTGAAAACGGACCATTCTCCACATTTCTGAAGCATGACATAATGGGGGGGTGTTATCTCTTTTGTCGAAAATCAGCCGTTTTTGCTTGAACATTAAATGCCTCCAAATGGTATTTAATTAACTTCCCAGGGTGAAGAAACACTTTTTGAGAACTCAGAGTGAGTAAATTGGCCATTTTCATGCACTTTTAACCATTCCATAAATCTTGTGTTTAGTGCCCCTGGAAGCATGAAAATCACTTTAAACATGCTAATTTTAGCTCTAACACTGATGATCAACCTACAAATGTGAACTGACGTTCAAAAATAACACATTTGAAAACGGACCATTTTCCACATTTCTGAAGCATGACGTAATGGGGGCGTGTTATCTCTTTTGTCGAAAATCAGCCCTTTTTGCTTGAACATTAAATGCCTCCAAATGGTATTTAATTCACTTCCCGAGCCCCTGGAAGCATGAAAATCACTTTAAACATGCTAATTTTAGCTCTAACACTGATGATCCACCTACAAATGTGAACTGATGTTCAAAAATAAAACATTTGAAAACGGACCATTCTCCACATTTCTGAAGCATGACGTAATGGGGGGGTGTTATCTCTTTTGTCGAAAATCAGCCGTTTTTGCTTGAACATTAAATGCCTCCAAATGGTATTTAATTAACTTCCCGGGGTGAAGAAACCCTTTTTGAGAACTCAGAGTGAGTAAATTGGCCATTTTCATGCACTTTTAACCATTCCATAAATCTTGTGTTTATGGCCCCTGGAAGCATGAAAATCACTTTAAACATGCTAATATTAGCTCTAACACTGATGATCAACCTACAAATGTGAACTGACGTTAAAAAATAAAACATTTGAAAACAGACCATTTTCCACATTTCTGAAGCATGACGTAATGGGGGGGTGTTATCTCTTTTGTCGGAAATCAGCCGTTTTTGCTTGAACATTAAATGCCTCCAAATGGTATTTAATTCACTTCCCGAGCCCCTGGAAGCATGAAAATCACTTTAAATATGCTAGTTTTAGCTCTAACACTGATGATCCACCTACAAATGTGAACTGACGTTCAAAAATAAAACATTTGAAAACAGACCATTTTCCACATTTCTGAAGCATGACGCAATGGGGGGGTGTTATCTCTTTTGTCAAAAATCAGCCGTTTTTGCTTGAACATTAAATGCCTCCAAATGGTATTTAATTCACTTCCTGAGCCCCTGGAAGCATGAAAATCACTTTAAACATGCAAATTTTAGCTCTAACACTGATGATCCACCTACAAATGTGAACTGATGTTCAAAAATAAAACATTTGAAAACGGACCATTCTCCACATTTCTGAAGCATGACGTAATGGGGGCGTGTTATCTCTTTTGTCGAAAATCAGCCGTTTTTGCTTGAACATTAAATGCCTCCAAATGGAATTTAATTAACTTCCCGGGGTGAAGAAACCCTTTTTGAGAACTCAGAGTGAGTAAATTGGCCATTTTCATGCACTTTTAACCATTCCATAAATCTTGTGTTTAGGGCCCCTGGAAGCATGAAAATCACTTTAAACTTGCTAATTTTAGCTTTAACACTGATGATCAACCTACAAATGTGAACTGACGTTCAAAAATAAAACATTTGAAAACGGACAATTTTCCACATTTCTGAAGCATGACGTAATTGGGGGGTGTTATCTCTTTTGTCGGAAATCAGCCGTTTTTTCTTGAACATTAAATGCCTCCAAATGGTATTTAATTCACTTCCCGAGCCCCTGGAAGCATGAAAATCACTTTAAACATGCTAATTTTAGCTCTAACACTGATGATCCACCTACAAATGTGAACTGATGTTCAAAAATAAAACATTTTAAAACGGACCATTCTCCACATTTCTGAAGCATGACGTAATGGGGGGGTGTTATCTCTTTTGTCGAAAATCAGCCGTTTTTGCTTGAACATTAAATGCCTCCAAATGGTATTTAATTAACTTCCGGGGGTGAAGAAACCCTTTTTGAGAACTCAGAGTGAGTAAATTGGCCATTTTCATGCACTTTTAACCATTCCATAAATCTTTTGTTTAGTGCCCCTGGAAGCATGAAAATCATTTTAAACATGCTAATTTTAGCTCTAACACTGATGATCAACCTACAAATGTGAACTGACGTTCAAAAAAAAAACATTTGAAACGGACCATTTTCCACATTTCTGAAGCATGACGTAATGGGGGGGTGTTATCTCTTTTGTCGAAAATCAGCCGTTTTTGCTTGAACATTAAATGCCTCCAAATGGTATTTAATTCACTTCCCGAGCCCCTGGAAGCATGAAAATCACTTTAAACGTGCTAATTTTAGCTCTAACACTGATGATCCACCTACAAATGTGAACTGATGTTCAAAAATAAAACATTTGAAAACGGACCATTCTCCACATTTTTGAAGCATGACGTAATGGGGGGGTGTTATCTCTTTTGTCGAAAATCAGCCGTTTTTGCTTGAACATTAAATGCCTCCAAATGGTATTTAATTAACTTCCCGGGGTGAAGAAACCCTTTTTGAGAACTCAGAGTGAGTAAATTGGCCATTTTCATGCACTTTTAACCATTCCATAAATCTTGTGTTTAGGGCCCCTGGAAGCATGAAAATCACTTTAACCTTGCTAATTTTAGCTTTAACACTGATGATCAACCTACAAATGTGAACTGACGTTCAAAAATATAACATTTGAAAACGGACCATTTTCCACATTTCTGAAGCATGACGTAATGGGGGGGTGTTATCTCTTTTGTCGAAAATCAGCCCTTTTTGCTTGAACATTAAATGCCTCCAAATGGTATTTAATTCACTTCCCGAGCCCCTGGAAGCATGAAAATCACTTTAAACATGCTAATTTTAGCTCTAACACTGATGATCCACCTACAAATGTGAACTGACGTTCAAAAATAAAACATTTGAAAACGGACCATTTTCCACATTTCTGAAGCATGACGTAATGGGGGGTGTTATCTCTTTTGTCGAAAATCAGCCGTTTTTGCTTGAACATTAAATGCCTCCAAATGGTATTTAATTAACTTCCCAGGGTGAAGACACCCTTTTTGAGAACTCAGAGTGAGTAAATTGGCCATTTTCATGCATTTTTAACCATTCCATAAATCTTGTGTTTAGTGCCCCTGGAAGCATGAAAATCACTTTAAACATGCTAATTTAAGCTCTAACACTGATGATCAACCTACAAATGTGAACTGACGTTCAAAAAAAAAACATTTGAAAACGGACAATTTTCCACATTTCTGAAGCATGACATAATGGGGGGGTGTTATCTCTTTTGTCGGAAATCAGCCGTTTTTGCTTGAACATTAAATGCCTCCAAATGGTATTTAATTCACTTCCTGAGCCCCTGGAAGCATGAAAATCACTTTAAACATGCAAATTTTAGCTCTAACACTGATGATCCACCTACAAATGTGAACTGATGTTCAAAAATAAAACACTTGAAAACGGACCATTCTCCACATTTCTGAAGCATGACATAATTGGGGGGTGTTATCTCTTTTGTCGAAAATCAGCGGTTTTTGCTTGAACATTAAATGCCTCCAAATGGTATTTAGTTCACTTCCCGAGCCCCTGGAAGCATAAAAATCACTTTAAACATGCTAATTTTAGCTCTAACACTGATGATCCACCTACAAATGTGAACTGATGTTCAAAAATAAAACATTTGAAAACGGACCATTCTCCACATTTCTGAAGCATGACGTAATGGGGGGGTGTTATCTCTTTTGTCGAAAATCAGCCGTTTTTGCTTGAACATTAAATGCCTCCAAATGGTATTTAATTAACTTCCCGGGGTGAAGAAACCCTTTTTGAGAACTCAGAGTGAGTAAATTGGCCATTTTCATGCACTTTTAACCATTCCATAAATTTTGTGTTTAGGGCCCCTGGAAGCATGAAAATCACTTTAAACTTGCTAATTTTAGCTTTAACACTGATGATCAACCTACAAATGTGAACTGACGTTCAAAAATAAAACATTTGAAAACGGACCATTTTCCACATTTCTGAAGTATGACGTAATGGGGGGGTGTTATCTCTTTTGTCGAAAATCAGCCCTTTTTGCTTGTACATTAAATGCCTCCAAATGGTATTTAATTCACTTCCCGAGCCCCTGGAAGCATGAAAATCACTTTAAACATGCTCATTTTAGCTCTAACACTGATGATCCACCTACAAATGTGAACTGACGTTCAAAAATAAAACATTTGAAAACGGACCATTTTCCACATTTCTGAAGCATGACGTAATGGGGGGGTGTTATCTCTTTTGTCGAAAATCAGCCGTTTTTGCTTGAACATTAAATGCCTCCAAATGGTATTTAATTAACTTCCCGGGGGTGAAGACACCCTTTTTGAGAACTCAGAGTGAGTAAATTGGCCATTTTCATGCACTTTTAACCATTCCATAAATCTTGTGTTTAGGGCCCCTGGAAGCATGAAAATCACTTTAAACATGCTAATTTTAGCTCTAACACTGATGATCCACCTACAAATGTGAACTGACGTTCAAAAATAAAACATTTGAAAACGGACCATTTTCAACATTTCTGAAGCATAACGTAATGGGGGGGTGTTATCTCTTTTGTCGAAAATCAGCCGTTTTTGCTTGAACATTAAATGCCTCCAAATGGTATTTAATTAACTTCCCGGGGTGAAGAAACCCTTTTTGAGAACTCAGAGTGAGTAAATTGGCCATTTTCATGCATTTTTAACCATTCCATAAATCTTGTGTTTAGTGCCCCTGGAAGCATGAAAATCACTTTAAACATGCTAATTTAAGCTCTAACACTGATGATCAACCTACAAATGTGAACTGACGTTCAAAAATAAAACATTTGAAAACGGACAATTTTCCACATTTCTGAAGCATGACGTAATTGGGGGGTGTTATCTCTTTTGTCGGAAATCAGCCGTTTTTGCTTGAACATTAAATGCCTCCAAATGGTATTTAATTCACTTCCTGAGCCCCTGGAAGCATGAAAATCACTTTAAACATGCAAATTTTAGCTCTAACACTGATGATCCACCTGCAAATGTGAACTGATGTTCAAAAATAAAACACTTGAAAACGGACCATTCTCCACATTTCTGAAGCATGACATAATGGGGGGGTGTTATCTCTTTTGTCGAAAATCAGCCGTTTTTGCTTGAACATTAAATGCCTCCAAATGGTATTTAATTAACTTCCCAGGGTGAAGAAACACTTTTTGAGAACTCAGAGTGAGTAAATTGGCCATTTTCATGCACTTTTAACCATTCCATAAATCTTGTGTTTAGTGCCCCTGGAAGCATGAAAATTACTTTAAACATGCTAATTTTAGCTCTAACACTGATGATCAACCTACAAATGTGAACTGACGTTCAAAAATAACACATTTGAAAACGGACCATTTTCCACATTTCTGAAGCATGACGTAATGGGGGCGTGTTATCTCTTTTGTCGAAAATCAGCCCTTTTTGCTTGAACATTAAATGCCTCCAAATGGTATTTAATTCACTTCCCGAGCCCCTGGAAGCATGAAAATCACTTTAAACATGCTAATTTTAGCTCTAACACTGATGATCCACCTACAAATGTGAACTGATGTTCAAAAATAAAACATTTGAAAACGGACCATTCTCCACATTTCTGAAGCATGACGTAATGGGGGGGTGTTATCTCTTTTGTCGAAAATCAGCCGTTTTTGCTTGAACATTAAATGCCTCCAAATGGTATTTAATTAACTTCCCGGGGTGAAGAAACCCTTTTTGAGAACTCAGAGTGAGTAAATTGGCCATTTTCATGCACTTTTAACCATTCCATAAATCTTGTGTTTATGGCCCCTGGAAGCATGAAAATCACTTTAAACATGCTAATTTTAGCTCTAACACTGATGATCAACCTACAAATGTGAACTGACGTTAAAAAATAAAACATTTGAAAACAGACCATTTTCCACATTTCTGAAGCATGACGTAATGGGGGGGGTGTTATCTCTTTTGTCGGAAATCAGCCGTTTTTGCTTGAACATTAAATGCCTCCAAATGGTATTTAATTCACTTCCCGAGCCCCTGGAAGCATGAAAATCACTTTAAATATGCTAGTTTTAGCTCTAACACTGATGATCCACCTACAAATGTGAACTGACGTTCAAAAATAAAACATTTGAAAACAGACCATTTTCCACATTTCTGAAGCATGACGCAATGGGGGGTGTTATCTCTTTTGTCAAAAATCAGCCGTTTTTGCTTGAACATTAAATGCCTCCAAATGGTATTTAATTCACTTCCCGAGCCCCTGGAAGCATGAAAATCACTTTAAACATGCAAATTTTAGCTCTAACACTGATGATCCACCTACAAATGTGAACTGATGTTCAAAAATAAAACATTTGAAAACGGACCATTCTCCACATTTCTAAAGCATGACGTAATGGGGGCGTGTTATCTCTTTTGTCGAAAATCAGCCGTTTTTGCTTGAACATTAAATGCCTCCAAATGGTATTTAATTAACTTCCCGGGGTGAAGAAACACTTTTTGAGAACTGAGAGTGAGTAAATTGGCCATTTTCATGCACTTTTAACCATTCCATAAATCTTGTGTTTAGGGCCCCTGAAAGCATGAAAATCACTTTAAACATGCTAATTTTAGCTCTAACACTGATGATCAACCTACAAATGTGAACTGCCGTTCAAAAATAAAACATTTGAAAACTGACCATTTTCCACATTTCTGAAGCATGACGTAATGGGGGGGTGTTATCTCTTTTGTCGAAAATCAGCCGTTTTTGCTTGAACATTAAATGCCTCCAAATGGTATTTAATTCACTTCCCGAGCCCCTGGAAGCATGAAAATCACTTTAAACATGCTAATTTTAGCTCTAACACTGATGATCCACCTACAAATGTGAACTGATGTTCAAAAATAAAACATTCTAAAACGGACCATTCTCCACATTTCTGAAGCATGACGTAATGGGGGGGTGTTATCTCTTTTGTCGAAAATCAGCCGTTTTTGCTTGAACATTAAATGCCTCCAAATGGTATTTAATTAACTTCCCGGGGTGAAGAAACCCTTTTTGAGAACTCAGAGTGAGTAAATTGGCCATTTTCATGCACTTTTAACCATTCCATAAATTTTGTGTTTAGGGCCCCTGGAAGCATGAAAATCACTTTAAACTTGCTAATTTTAGCTTTAACACTGATGATCAACCTACAAATGTGAACTGACGTTCAAAAATAAAACATTTGAAAACGGACCATTTTCCACATTTCTGAAGCATGACGTAATGGGGGGGTGTTATCTCTTTTGTCGAAAATCAGCCCTTTTTGCTTGTACATTAAATGCCTTCAAATGGTATTTAATTCACTTCCCGAGCCCCTGGAAGCATGAAAATCACTTTAAACATGCTCATTTTAGCTCTAACACTGATGATCCACCTACAAATGTGAACTGACGTTCAAAAATAAAACATTTGAAAACGGACCATTTTCCACATTTCTGAAGCATGACGTAATGGGGGGGTGTTATCTCTTTTGTCGAAAATCAGCCGTTTTTGCTTGAACATTAAATGCCTCCAAATGGTATTTAATTAACTTCCCGGGGGTGAAGACACCCTTTTTGAGAACTCAGAGTGAGTAAATTGGCCATTTTCATGCACTTTTAACCATTCCATAAATCTTGTGTTTAGGGCCCCTGGAAGCATGAAAATCACTTTAAACATGCTAATTTTAGCTCTAACACTGATGATCCACCTACAAATGTGAACTGACGTTCAAAAATAAAACATTTGAAAACGGACCATTTTCAACATTTCTGAAGCATAACGTAATGGGGGGGTGTTATCTCTTTTGTCGAAAATCAGCCGTTTTTGCTTGAACATTAAATGCCTCCAAATGGTATTTAATTAACTTCCCGGGGTGAAGAAACCCTTTTTGAGAACTCAGAGTGAGTAAATTGGCCATTTTCATGCATTTTTAACCATTCCATAAATCTTGTGTTTAGTGCCCCTGGAAGCATGAAAATCACTTTAAACATGCTAATTTAAGCTCTAACACTGATGATCAACCTACAAATGTGAACTGACGTTCAAAAATAAAACATTTGAAAACGGACAATTTTCCACATTTCTGAAGCATGACGTAATTGGGGGGTGTTATCTCTTTTGTCGGAAATCAGCCGTTTTTGCTTGAACATTAAATGCCTCCAAATGGTATTTAATTCACTTCCTGAGCCCCTGGAAGCATGAAAATCACTTTCAACATGCAAATTTTAGCTCTAACACTGATGATCCACCTGCAAATGTGAACTGATGTTCAAAAATAAAACACTTGAAAACGGACCATTCTCCACATTTCTGAAGCATGACATAATGGGGGGGTGTTATCTCTTTTGTCGAAAATCAGCCGTTTTTGCTTGAACATTAAATGCCTCCAAATGGTATTTAATTAACTTCCCAGGGTGAAGAAACACTTTTTGAGAACTCAGAGTGAGTAAATTGGCCATTTTCATGCACTTTTAACCATTCCATAAATCTTGTGTTTAGTGCCCCTGGAAGCATGAAAATCACTTTAAACATGCTAATTTTAGCTCTAACACTGATGATCAACCTACAAATGTGAACTGACGTTCAAAAATAACACATTTGAAAACGGACCATTTTCCACATTTCTGAAGCATGACGTAATGGGGGCGTGTTATCTCTTTTGTCGAAAATCAGCCCTTTTTGCTTGAACATTAAATGCCTCCAAATGGTATTTAATTCACTTCCCGAGCCCCTGGAAGCATGAAAATCACTTTAAACATGCTAATTTTAGCTCTAACACTGATGATCCACCTACAAATGTGAACTGATGTTCAAAAATAAAACATTTGAAAATGGACCATTCTCCACATTTCTGAAGCATGACGTAATGGGGGGGTGTTATCTCTTTTGTCGAAAATCAGCCGTTTTTGCTTGAACATTAAATGCCTCCAAATGGTATTTAATTAACTTCCCGGGGTGAAGAAACCCTTTTTGAGAACTCAGAGTGAGTAAATTGGCCATTTTCATGCACTTTTAACCATTCCATAAATCTTGTGTTTATGGCCCCTGGAAGCATGAAAATCACTTTAAACATGCTAATTTTAGCTCTAACACTGATGATCAACCTACAAATGTGAACTGACGTTAAAAAATAAAACATTTGAAAACAGACCATTTTCCACATTTCTGAAGCATGACGTAATGGGGGGGTGTTATCTCTTTTGTCGGAAATCAGCCGTTTTTGCTTGAACATTAAATGCCTCCAAATGGTATTTAATTCACTTCCCGAGCCCCTGGAAGCATGAAAATCACTTTAAATATGCTAGTTTTAGCTCTAACACTGATGATCCACCTACAAATGTGAACTGACGTTCAAAAATAAAACATTTGAAAACAGACCATTTTCCACATTTCTGAAGCATGACGCAATGGGGGGGTGTTATCTCTTTTGTCAAAAATCAGCCGTTTTTGCTTGAACATTAAATGCCTCCAAATGGTATTTAATTCACTTCCCGAGCCCCTGGAAGCATGAAAATCACTTTAAACATGCAAATTTTAGCTCTAACACTGATGATCCACCTACAAATGTGAACTGATGTTCAAAAATAAAACATTTGAAAACGGACCATTCTCCACATTTCTGAAGCATGACGTAATGGGGGCGTGTTATCTCTTTTGTCGAAAATCAGCCGTTTTTGCTTGAACATTAAATGCCTCCAAATGGTATTTAATTAACTTCCCGGGGTGAAGAAACCCTTTTTGAGAACTCAGAGTGAGTAAATTGGCCATTTTCATGCACTTTTAACCATTCCATAAATCTTGTGTTTAGGGCCCCTGGAAGCATGAAAATCACTTTAAACTTGCTAATTTTAGCTTTAACACTGATGATCAACCTACAAATGTGAACTGACGTTCAAAAATAAAACATTTGAAAACGGACAATTTTCCACATTTCTGAAGCATGACGTAATTGGGGGGTGTTATCTCTTTTGTCGGAAATCAGCCGTTTTTTCTTGAACATTAAATGCCTCCAAATGGTATTTAATTCACTTCCCGAGCCCCTGGAAGCATGAAAATCACTTTAAACATGCTAATTTTAGCTCTAACACTGATGATCCACCTACAAATGTGAACTGATGTTCAAAAATAAAACATTTTAAAACGGACCATTCTCCACATTTCTGAAGCATGACGTAATGGGGGGGTGTTATCTCTTTTGTCGAAAATCAGCCGTTTTTGCTTGAACATTAAATGCCTCCAAATGGTATTTAATTAACTTCCGGGGGTGAAGAAACCCTTTTTGAGAACTCAGAGTGAGTAAATTGGCCATTTTCATGCACTTTTAACCATTCCATAAATCTTTTGTTTAGTGCCCCTGGAAGCATGAAAATCATTTTAAACATGCTAATTTTAGCTCTAACACTGATGATCAACCTACAAATGTGAACTGACGTTCAAAAAAAAAACATTTGAAACGGACCATTTTCCACATTTCTGAAGCATGACGTAATGGGGGGGTGTTATCTCTTTTGTCGAAAATCAGCCGTTTTTGCTTGAACATTAAATGCCTCCAAATGGTATTTAATTCACTTCCCGAGCCCCTGGAAGCATGAAAATCACTTTAAACATGCTAATTTTAGCTCTAACACTGATGATCCACCTACAAATGTGAACTGATGTTCAAAAATAAAACATTTGAAAACGGACCATTCTCCACATTTTTGAAGCATGACGTAATGGGGGGGTGTTATCTCTTTTGTCGAAAATCAGCCGTTTTTGCTTGAACATTAAATGCCTCCAAATGGTATTTAATTAACTTCCCGGGGTGAAGAAACCCTTTTTGAGAACTCAGAGTGAGTAAATTGGCCATTTTCATGCACTTTTAACCATTCCATAAATCCTGTGTTTAGGGCCCCTGGAAGCATGAAAATCACTTTAACCTTGCTAATTTTAGCTTTAACACTGATGATCAACCTACAAATGTGAACTGACGTTCAAAAATATAACATTTGAAAACGGACCATTTTCCACATTTCTGAAGCATGACGTAATGGGGGGGTGTTATCTCTTTTGTCGAAAATCAGCCCTTTTTGCTTGAACATTAAATGCCTCCAAATGGTATTTAATTCACTTCCCGAGCCCCTGGAAGCATGAAAATCACTTTAAACATGCTAATTTTAGCTCTAACACTGATGATCCACCTACAAATGTGAACTGACGTTCAAAAATAAAACATTTGAAAACGGACCATTTTCCACATTTCTGAAGCATGACGTAATGGGGGGTGTTATCTCTTTTGTCGAAAATCAGCCGTTTTTGCTTGAACATTAAATGCCTCCAAATGGTATTTAATTAACTTCCCAGGGTGAAGACACCCTTTTTGAGAACTCAGAGTGAGTAAATTGGCCATTTTCATGCATTTTTAACCATTCCATAAATCTTGTGTTTAGTGCCCCTGGAAGCATGAAAATCACTTTAAACATGCTAATTTAAGCTCTAACACTGATGATCAACCTACAAATGTGAACTGACGTTCAAAAAAAAAACATTTGAAAACGGACAATTTTCCACATTTCTGAAGCATGACATAATGGGGGGGTGTTATCTCTTTTGTCGGAAATCAGCCGTTTTTGCTTGAACATTAAATGCCTCCAAATGGTATTTAATTCACTTCCTGAGCCCCTGGAAGCATGAAAATCACTTTAAACATGCAAATTTTAGCTCTAACACTGATGATCCACCTACAAATGTGAACTGATGTTCAAAAATAAAACACTTGAAAACGGACCATTCTCCACATTTCTGAAGCATGACATAATTGGGGGGTGTTATCTCTTTTGTCGAAAATCAGCGGTTTTTGCTTGAACATTAAATGCCTCCAAATGGTATTTAGTTCACTTCCCGAGCCCCTGGAAGCATAAAAATCACTTTAAACATGCTAATTTTAGCTCTAACACTGATGATCCACCTACAAATGTGAACTGATGTTCAAAAATAAAACATTTGAAAACGGACCATTCTCCACATTTCTGAAGCATGACGTAATGGGGGGGTGTTATCTCTTTTGTCGAAAATCAGCCGTTTTTGCTTGAACATTAAATGCCTCCAAATGGTATTTAATTAACTTCCCGGGGTGAAGAAACCCTTTTTGAGAACTCAGAGTGAGTAAATTGGCCATTTTCATGCACTTTTAACCATTCCATAAATTTTGTGTTTAGGGCCCCTGGAAGCATGAAAATCACTTTAAACTTGCTAATTTTAGCTTTAACACTGATGATCAACCTACAAATGTGAACTGACGTTCAAAAATAAAACATTTGAAAACGGACCATTTTCCACATTTCTGAAGCATGACGTAATGGGGGGGTGTTATCTCTTTTGTCGAAAATCAGCCCTTTTTGCTTGTACATTAAATGCCTCCAAATGGTATTTAATTCACTTCCCGAGCCCCTGGAAGCATGAAAATCACTTTAAACATGCTCATTTTAGCTCTAACACTGATGATCCACCTGCAAATGTGAACTGATGTTCAAAAATAAAACACTTGAAAACGGACCATTCTCCACATTTCTGAAGCATGACATAATGGGGGGGTGTTATCTCTTTTGTCGAAAATCAGCCGTTTTTGCTTGAACATTAAATGCCTCCAAATGGTATTTAATTAACTTCCCAGGGTGAAGAAACACTTTTTGAGAACTCAGAGTGAGTAAATTGGCCATTTTCATGCACTTTTAACCATTCCATAAATCTTGTGTTTAGTGCCCCTGGAAGCATGAAAATCACTTTAAACATGCTAATTTTAGCTCTAACACTGATGATCAACCTACAAATGTGAACTGACGTTCAAAAATAACACATTTGAAAACGGACCATTTTCCACATTTCTGAAGCATGACGTAATGGGGGCGTGTTATCTCTTTTGTCGAAAATCAGCCCTTTTTGCTTGAACATTAAATGCCTCCAAATGGTATTTAATTCACTTCCCGAGCCCCTGGAAGCATGAAAATCACTTTAAACATGCTAATTTTAGCTCTAACACTGATGATCCACCTACAAATGTGAACTGATGTTCAAAAATAAAACATTTGAAAACGGACCATTCTCCACATTTCTGAAGCATGACGTAATGGGGGGGTGTTATCTCTTTTGTCGAAAATCAGCCGTTTTTGCTTGAACATTAAATGCCTCCAAATGGTATTTAATTAACTTCCCGGGGTGAAGAAACCCTTTTTGAGAACTCAGAGTGAGTAAATTGGCCATTTTCATGCACTTTTAACCATTCCATAAATCTTGTGTTTATGGCCCCTGGAAGCATGAAAATCACTTTAAACATGCTAATTTTAGCTCTAACACTGATGATCAACCTACAAATGTGAACTGCCGTTAAAAAATAAAACATTTGAAAACAGACCATTTTCCACATTTCTGAAGCATGACGTAATGGGGGGGTGTTATCTCTTTTGTCGGAAATCAGCCGTTTTTGCTTGAACATTAAATGCCTCCAAATGGTATTTAATTCACTTCCCGAGCCCCTGGAAGCATGAAAATCACTTTAAATATGCTAGTTTTAGCTCTAACACTGATGATCCACCTACAAATGTGAACTGACGTTCAAAAATAAAACATTTGAAAACAGACCATTTTCCACATTTCTGAAGCATGACGCAATGGGGGGGTGTTATCTCTTTTGTCAAAAATCAGCCGTTTTTGCTTGAACATTAAATGCCTCCAAATGGTATTTAATTCACTTCCCGAGCCCCTGGAAGCATGAAAATCACTTTAAACATGCAAATTTTAGCTCTAACACTGATGATCCACCTACAAATGTGAACTGATGTTCAAAAATAAAACATTTGAAAACGGACCATTCTCCACATTTCTGAAGCATGACGTAATGGGGGCGTGTTATCTCTTTTGTCGAAAATCAGCCGTTTTTGCTTGAACATTAAATGCCTCCAAATGGTATTTAATTAACTTCCCGGGGTGAAGAAACCCTTTTTGAGAACTCAGAGTGAGTAAATTGGCCATTTTCATGCACTTTTAACCATTCCATAAATCTTGTGTTTAGGGCCCCTGGAAGCATGAAAATCACTTTAAACTTGCTAATTTTAGCTTTAACACTGATGATCAACCTACAAATGTGAACTGACGTTCAAAAATAAAACATTTGAAAACGGACAATTTTCCACATTTCTGAAGCATGACGTAATTGGGGGGTGTTATCTCTTTTGTCGGAAATCAGCCGTTTTTTCTTGAACATTAAATGCCTCCAAATGGTATTTAATTCACTTCCCGAGCCCCTGGAAGCATGAAAATCACTTTAAACATGCTAATTTTAGCTCTAACACTGATGATCCACCTACAAATGTGAACTGATGTTCAAAAATAAAACATTTGAAAACGGACCATTCTCCACATTTTTGAAGCATGACGTAATGGGGGGGTGTTATCTCTTTTGTCGAAAATCAGCCGTTTTTGCTTGAACATTAAATGCCTCCAAATGGTATTTAATTAACTTCCCGGGGTGAAGAAACCCTTTTTGAGAACTCAGAGTGAGTAAATTGGCCATTTTCATGCACTTTTAACCATTCCATAAATCCTGTGTTTAGGGCCCCTGGAAGCATGAAAATCACTTTAACCTTGCTAATTTTAGCTTTAACACTGATGATCAACCTACAAATGTGAACTGACGTTCAAAAATATAACATTTGAAAACGGACCATTTTCCACATTTCTGAAGCATGACGTAATGGGGGGGTGTTATCTCTTTTGTCGAAAATCAGCCCTTTTTGCTTGAACATTAAATGCCTCCAAATGGTATTTAATTCACTTCCCGAGCCCCTGGAAGCATGAAAATCACTTTAAACTTGCTAATTTTAGCTCTAACACTGATGATCCACCTACAAATGTGAACTGACGTTCAAAAATAAAACATTTGAAAACGGACCATTTTCCACATTTCTGAAGCATGACGTAATGGGGGGTGTTATCTCTTTTGTCGAAAATCAGCCGTTTTTGCTTGAACATTAAATGCCTCCAAATGGTATTTAATTAACTTCCCAGGGTGAAGACACCCTTTTTGAGAACTCAGAGTGAGTAAATTGGCCATTTTCATGCATTTTTAACCATTCCATAAATCTTGTGTTTAGTGCCCCTGGAAGCATGAAAATCACTTTAAACATGCTAATTTAAGCTCTAACACTGATGATCAACCTACAAATGTGAACTGACGTTCAAAAAAAAAACATTTGAAAACGGACAATTTTCCACATTTCTGAAGCATGACATAATGGGGGGGTGTTATCTCTTTTGTCGGAAATCAGCCGTTTTTGCTTGAACATTAAATGCCTCCAAATGGTATTTAATTCACTTCCTGAGCCCCTGGAAGCATGAAAATCACTTTAAACATGCAAATTTTAGCTCTAACACTGATGATCCACCTACAAATGTAAACTGATGTTCAAAAATAAAACACTTGAAAACGGACCATTCTCCACATTTCTGAAGCATGACATAATTGGGGGGTGTTATCTCTTTTGTCGAAAATCAGCGGTTTTTGCTTGAACATTAAATGCCTCCAAATGGTATTTAGTTCACTTCCCGAGCCCCTGGAAGCATAAAAATCACTTTAAACATGCTAATTTTAGCTCTAACACTGATGATCCACCTACAAATGTGAACTGATGTTCAAAAATAAAACATTTGAAAACGGACCATTCTCCACATTTCTGAAGCATGACGTAATGGGGGGGTGTTATCTCTTTTGTCGAAAATCAGCCGTTTTTGCTTGAACATTAAATGCCTCCAAATGGTATTTAATTAACTTCCCGGGGTGAAGAAACCCTTTTTGAGAACTCAGAGTGAGTAAATTGGCCATTTTCATGCACTTTTAACCATTCCATAAATTTTGTGTTTAGGGCCCCTGGAAGCATGAAAATCACTTTAAACTTGCTAATTTTAGCTTTAACACTGATGATCAACCTACAAATGTGAACTGACGTTCAAAAATAAAACATTTGAAAACGGACCATTTTCCACATTTCTGAAGCATGACGTAATGGGGGGGTGTTATCTCTTTTGTCGAAAATCAGCCCTTTTTGCTTGTACATTAAATGCCTCCAAATGGTATTTAATTCACTTCCCGAGCCCCTGGAAGCATGAAAATCACTTTAAACATGCTCATTTTAGCTCTAACACTGATGATCCACCTACAAATGTGAACTGACGTTCAAAAATAAAACATTTGAAAACGGACCATTTTCCACATTTCTGCAGCATGACGTAATGGGGGGGTGTTATCTCTTTTGTCGAAAATCAGCCGTTTTTGCTTGAACATTAAATGCCTCCAAATGGTATTTAATTAACTTCCCGGGGGTGAAGACACCCTTTTTGAGAACTCAGAGTGAGTAAATTGGCCATTTTCATGCACTTTTAACCATTCCATAAATCTTGTGTTTAGGGCCCCTGGAAGCATGAAAATCACTTTAAACATGCTAATTTTAGCTCTAACACTGATGATCCACCTACAAATGTGAACTGACGTTCAAAAATAAAACATTTGAAAACGGACCATTTTCAACATTTCTGAAGCATAACGTAATGGGGGGGTGTTATCTCTTTTGTCGAAAATCAGCCGTTTTTGCTTGAACATTAAATGCCTCCAAATGGTATTTAATTAACTTCCCGGGGTGAAGAAACCCTTTTTGAGAACTCAGAGTGAGTAAATTGGCCATTTTCATGCATTTTTAACCATTCCATAAATCTTGTGTTTAGTGCCCCTGGAAGCATGAAAATCACTTTAAACATGCTAATTTAAGCTCTAACACTGATGATCAACCTACAAATGTGAACTGACGTTCAAAAATAAAACATTTGAAAACGGACAATTTTCCACATTTCTGAAGCATGACGTAATTGGGGGGTGTTATCTCTTTTGTCGGAAATCAGCCGTTTTTGCTTGAACATTAAATGCCTCCAAATGGTATTTAATTCACTTCCTGAGCCCCTGGAAGCATGAAAATCACTTTAAACATGCAAATTTTAGCTCTAACACTGATGATCCACCTGCAAATGTGAACTGATGTTCAAAAATAAAACACTTGAAAACGGACCATTCTCCACATTTCTGAAGCATGACATAATGGGGGGGTGTTATCTCTTTTGTCGAAAATCAGCTGTTTTTGCTTGAACATTAAATGCCTCCAAATGGTATTTAATTAACTTCCCAGGGTGAAGAAACACTTTTTGAGAACTCAGAGTGAGTAAATTGGCCATTTTCATGCACTTTTTAACCATTCCATAAATCTTGTGTTTAGTGCCCCTGGAAGCATGAAAATTACTTTAAACATGCTAATTTTAGCTCTAACACTGATGATCAACCTACAAATGTGAACTGACGTTCAAAAATAACACATTTGAAAACGGACCATTTTCCACATTTCTGAAGCATGACGTAATGGGGGCGTGTTATCTCTTTTGTCGAAAATCAGCCCTTTTTGCTTGAACATTAAATGCCTCCAAATGGTATTTAATTCACTTCCCGAGCCCCTGGAAGCATGAAAATCACTTTAAACATGCTAATTTTAGCTCTAACACTGATGATCCACCTACAAATGTGAACTGATGTTCAAAAATAAAACATTTGAAAACGGACCATTCTCCACATTTCTGAAGCATGACGTAATGGGGGGGTGTTATCTCTTTTGTCGAAAATCAGCCGTTTTTGCTTGAACATTAAATGCCTCCAAATGGTATTTAATTAACTTCCCGGGGTGAAGAAACCCTTTTTGAGAACTCAGAGTGAGTAAATTGGCCATTTTCATGCACTTTTAACCATTCCATAAATCTTGTGTTTATGGCCCCTGGAAGCATGAAAATCACTTTAAACATGCTAATTTTAGCTCTAACACTGATGATCAACCTACAAATGTGAACTGACGTTAAAAAATAAAACATTTGAAAACAGACCATTTTCCACATTTCTGAAGCATGACGTAATGGGGGGGGTGTTATCTCTTTTGTCGGAAATCAGCCGTTTTTGCTTGAACATTAAATGCCTCCAAATGGTATTTAATTCACTTCCCGAGCCCCTGGAAGCATGAAAATCACTTTAAATATGCTAGTTTTAGCTCTAACACTGATGATCCACCTACAAATGTGAACTGACGTTCAAAAATAAAACATTTGAAAACAGACCATTTTCCACATTTCTGAAGCATGACGCAATGGGGGGGTGTTATCTCTTTTGTCAAAAATCAGCCGTTTTTGCTTGAACATTAAATGCCTCCAAATGGTATTTAATTCACTTCCCGAGCCCCTAGAAGCATGAAAATCACTTTAAACATGCAAATTTTAGCTCTAACACTGATGATCCACCTACAAATGTGAACTGATGTTCAAAAATAAAACATTTGAAAACGGACCATTCTCCACATTTCTGAAGCATGACGTAATGGGGGCGTGTTATCTCTTTTGTCGAAAATCAGCCGTTTTTGCTTGAACATTAAATGCCTCCAAATGGTATTTAATTAACTTCCCGGGGTGAAGAAACACTTTTTGAGAACTGAGAGTGAGTAAATTGGCCATTTTCATGCACTTTTAACCATTCCATAAATCTTGTGTTTAGGGCCCCTGAAAGCATGAAAATCACTTTAAACATGCTAATTTTAGCTCTAACACTGATGATCAACCTACAAATGTGAACTGCCGTTCAAAAATAAAACATTTGAAAACTGACCATTTTCCACATTTCTGAAGCATGACGTAATGGGGGGGTGTTATCTCTTTTGTCGAAAATCAGCCGTTTTTGCTTGAACATTAAATGCCTCCAAATGGTATTTAATTCACTTCCCGAGCCCCTGGAAGCATGAAAATCACTTTAAACATGCTAATTTTAGCTCTAACACTGATGATCCACCTACAAATGTGAACTGATGTTCAAAAATAAAACATTCTAAAACGGACCATTCTCCACATTTCTGAAGCATGACGTAATGGGGGGGTGTTATCTCTTTTGTCGAAAATCAGCCGTTTTTGCTTGAACATTAAATGCCTCCAAATGGTATTTAAATAACTTCCCGGGGTGAAGAAACCCTTTTTGAGAACTCAGAGTGAGTAAATTGGCCATTTTCATGCACTTTTAACCATTCCACAAATCTTAAGTTTAGGGCCCCTGGAAGCATGAAAATCACTTTAAACATGCTAATTTAAGCTCTAACACTGATGATCAACCTACAAATGTGAACTGACGTTCAAAAATAAAACATGTGAAAACGGACCATTTTCCACATTTCTGAAGCCTGACGTAATGGGGGGGTGTTATCTCTTTTGTCGAAAATCAGCCGTTTTTGCTTGAACATTAAATGCCTCCAAATGGTATTTATTTCACTTCCCGCGCCCCTGGAAGCATGAAAATCACTTTAAACATGCTAATTTTAGCTCTAACACTGATGATCCACCTACAAATGTGAACTGATGTTCAAAAATAAAACATTTTAAAACGGACCATTCTCCACATTTCTGAAGCATGACGTAATGGGGGGGTGTTATCTCTTTTGTCGAAAATCAGCCGTTTTTGCTTGAACATTAAATGCCTCCAAATGGTATTTAATTAACCTCCGGGGGTGAAGAAACCCTTTTTGAGAACTCAGAGTGAGTAAATTGGCCATTTTCATGCACTTTTAACCATTCCATAAATCTTGTGTTTAGTGCCCATGGAAGCATGATAAATCACTTTAAACATGCTAATTTTAGCTCTAACACTGATGATCAACCTACAAATGTGAACTGACGTTCAAAAATATAACATTTGAAAACGGACCATTTTCCACATTTCTGAAGCATGACGTAATGGGGGGGTGTTATCTCTTTTGTCGAAAATCAGCCCTTTTTGCTTGAACATTAAATGCCTCCAAATGGTATTTAATTCACTTCCCGAGCCCCTGGAAGCATGAAAATCACTTTAAACATGCTAATTTTAGCTCTAACACTGATGATCCACCTACAAGTGTGAACTGACGTTCAAAAATAAAACATTTGAAAACGGACCATTTTCCACATTTCTGAAGCATGACGTAATGGGGGGGTGTTATCTCTTTTGTAAAAAAATCAGCCGTTTTTGCTTGAACATTAAATGCCTCCAAATGGTATTTATTTAACTTCCCGGGGTGAAGACACCCTTTTTGAGAACTCAGAGTGAGTAAATTGGCCATTTTCATGCATTTTTAACCATTCCATAAATCTTGTGTTTAGTGCCCCTGGAAGCATGAAAATCACTTTAAACATGCTAATTTAAGCTCTAACACTGATGATCAACCTACAAATGTGAACTGACGTTCAAAAATAAAACATTTGAAAACGGACCATTTTCCAAATTTCTGAAGCCTGACGTAATGGGGGGGTGTTATCTCTTTTGTCGAAAATCAGCCGTTTTTGCTTGAACATTAAATGCCTCCAAATGGTATTTAATTCACTTCCCGCGCCCCTGGAAGCATGAAAATCACTTTAAACATGCTAATTTTAGCTCTAACACTGATGATCCACCTACAAATGTGAACTGATGTTCAAAAATAAAACATTTTAAAACGGACCATTCTCCACATTTCTGAAGCATGACGTAATGGGGGGGTGTTATCTCTTTTGTCGAAAATCAGCCGTTTTTGCTTGAACATTAAATGCCTCCAAATGGTATTTAATTAACTTCCGGGGGTGAAGAAACCCTTTTTGAGAACTCAGAGTGAGTAAATTGGCCATTTTCATGCACTTTTAACCATTCCATAAATCTTGTGTTTAGTGCCCCTGGAAGCATGAAAATCACTTTAAACATGCTAATTTTAGCTCTAACACTGATGATCAACCTACAAATGTGAACTGACGTTCAAAAATATAACATTTGAAAACGGACCATTTTCCACATTTCTGAAGCATGACGTAATGGGGGGGGTGTTATCTCTTTTGTCGAAAATCAGCCCTTTTTGCTTGAACATTAAATGCCTCCAAATGGTATTTAATTCACTTCCCGAGCCCCTGGAAGCATGAAAATCACTTTAAACATGCTAATTTTAGCTCTAACACTGATGATCCACCTACAAATGTGAACTGACGTTCAAAAATAAAACATTTGAAAACGGACCATTTTCCACATTTCTGAAGCATGACGTAATGGGGGGTGTTATCTCTTTTGTCGAAAATCAGCCGTTTTTGCTTGAACATTAAATGCCTCCAAATGGTATTTAATTAACTTCCCGGGGTGAAGACACCCTTTTTGAGAACTCAGAGTGAGTAAATTGGCCATTTTCATGCATTTTAACCATTCCATAAATCTTGTGTTTAGTGCCCCTGGAAGCATGAAAATCACTTTAAACATGCTAATTTTAGCTCTAACACTGATGATCCACCTACAAATGTGAACTGACGTTCAAAAATAAAACATTTGAAAACGGACAATTTTCCACATTTCTGAAGCATGACGTAATTGGGGGGTGTTATCTCTTTTGTCGGAAATCAGCCGTTTTTGCTTGAACATTAAATGCCTCCAAATGGTATTTTATTCACTTCCTGAGCCCCTGGAAGCATGAAAATCACTTTAAACATGCAAATTTTAGCTCTAACACTGATGATCCACCTACAAATGTGAACTGATGTTCAAAAATAAAACACTTGAAAACGGACCATTCTCCACATTTCTGAAGCATGACATAATGGGGGGGTGTTATCTCTTTTGTTGAAAATCAGCCGTTTTTGCTTGAACATTAAATGCCTCCAAATGGTATTTAATTAACTTCCCGGGGTGAAGAAACACTTTTTGAGAACTCAGAGTGAGTAAATTGGCCATTTTCATGCACTTTTAACCATTCCATAAATCTTGTGTTTAGTGCCCCTGGAAGCATGAAAATCACTTTAAACATGCTAATTTTAGCTCTAACACTGATGATCAACCTACAAATGTGAACTGACGTTCAAAAATAAAACATTTGAAAATGGACCATTTTCCACATTTCTGAAGCATGACGTAATGGGGGCGTGTTATCTCTTTTGTCGAAAATCAGCCCTTTTTGCTTGAACATTAAATGCCTCCAAATGGTATTTAATTCACTTCCCGAGCCCCTGGAAGCATGAAAATCACTTTAAACATGCTAATTTTAGCTCTAACACTGATGATACACCTACAAATGTGAACTGACGTTCAAAAATAAAACATTTGAAAACGGACCATTTTCCACATTTCTGAAGCATGACGTAATGGGGGGGTGTTATCTCTTTTGTCGAAAATCAGCCGTTTTTGCTTGAACATTAAATGCCTCCAAATGGTATTTAATTAACTTCCCGGGTCGAAGAAACCCTTTATGAGAACTCAGAGTGAGTAAATTGGCCATTTTCATGCACTTTTAACCATTCCATAAATCTTGTGTTTAGGGCCCCTGGAAGCATGAAAATCACTTTAAACATGCTAATTTTAGCTCTAACACTGATGATCAACCTACAAATGTGAACTGACGTTCAAAAATAAAACATTTGAAAACGGACCATTTTCCACATTTCTGAAGCATGACGTAATGGGGGGGTGTTATCTCTTTTGTCGAAAATCAGCCGTTTTTGCTTGAACATTAATTGCCTCCAAATGGTATTTAATTCACTTCCCGAGCCCCTGGAAGCATGAAAATCACTTTAAACATGCAAATTTTAGCTCTAACACTGATGATCCACCTACAAATGTGAACTGATGTTCAAAAATAAAACATTTGAAAACGGACCATTCTCCACATTTCTGAAGCATGACGTAATGGGGGGGTGTTATCTCTTTTGTCGAAAATCAGCCGTTTTTGCTTGAACATTAAATGCCTCCAAATGGTATTTAGTTCACTTCCCGAGCCCCTGGAAGCATAAAAATCACTTTAAACATGCTAATTTTAGCTCTAACACTGATGATCCACCTACAAATGTGAACTGATGTTCAAAAATAAAACATTCTAAAACGGACCATTCTCCACATTTCTGAAGCATGACGTAATGGGGGGGTGTTATCTCTTTTGTCGAAAATCAGCCGTTTTTGCTTGAACATTAAATGCCTCCAAATGGTATTTAAATAACTTCCCGGGGTGAAGAAACCCTTTTTGAGAACTCAGAGTGAGTAAATTGGCCATTTTCATGCACTTTTAACCATTCCACAAATCTTAAGTTTAGGGCCCCTGGAAGCATGAAAATCACTTTAAACATGCTAATTTAAGCTCTAACACTGATGATCAACCTACAAATGTGAACTGACGTTCAAAAATAAAACATGTGAAAACGGACCATTTTCCACATTTCTGAAGCCTGACGTAATGGGGGGGTGTTATCTCTTTTGTCGAAAATCAGCCGTTTTTGCTTTAACATTAAATGCCTCCAAATGGTATTTAATTCACTTCCGAGCCCCTGGAAGCATGAAAATCACTTTAAACATGCTAATTTTAGCTCTAACACTGATGATCCACCTACAAATGTGAACTGATGTTCAAAAATAAAACATTTGAAACGGACCATTCTCCACATTTTTGAAGCATGACGTAATGGGGGGGTGTTATCTCTTTTGTCGAAAATAAGCCGTTTTTGCTTGAACATTAAATGCCTCCAAATGGTATTTAATTAACTTCCCGGGGTGAAGAAACCCTTTTTGAGAACTCAGAGTGAGTAAATTGGCCATTTTCATGCACTTTTAACCATTCCATAAATCTTGTGTTTAGGGCCCCTGGAAGCATGAAAATCACTTTAAACTTGCTAATTTTAGCTTTAACACTGATGATCAACCTACAAATGTGAACTGACGTTCAAAAATATAACATTTGAAAACGGACCATTTTCCACATTTCTGAAGCATGACGTAATAGGGGGGTGTTATCTCTTTTGTCGAAAATCAGCCCTTTTTGCTTGAACATTAAATGCCTCCAAATGGTATTTAATTCACTTCCCGAGCCCCTGGAAGCATGAAAATCACTTTAAACATGCTAATTTTAGCTCTAACACTGATGATCCACCTACAAATGTGAACTGACGTTCAAAAATAAAACATTTGAAAACGGACCATTTTCCACATTTCTGAAGCATGACGTAATGGGGGGTGTTATCTCTATTGTCGAAAATCAGCCGTTTTTGCTTGAACATTAAATGCCTCCAAATGGTATTTAATTAACTTCCCGGGGTGAGGAAACCCTTTTTGAGAACTCAGGGTGAGTAAATTGGCCATTTTCATGCACTTTTAACCATTCCATAAATCTTGTGTTTAGGGCCCCTGGAAGCATGAAAATCACTTTAAACATGCTAATTTTAGCTCTAACACTGATGATCATCCTACAAATGTGAACTGACGTTCAAAAATAAAACATTTGAAAATGGACCATTTTCCACATTTCTGAAGCATGACGTAATGGGGGCGTGTTATCTCTTTTGTCGAAAATCAGCCCTTTTTGCTTGAACATTAAATGCCTCCAAATGGTATTTAATTCACTTCCCGAGCCCCTGGAAGCATGAAAATCACTTTAAACATGCTAATTTTAGCTCTAACACTGATGATACACCTACAAATGTGAACTGACGTTCAAAAATAAAACATTTGAAAACGGACCATTTTCCACATTTCTGAAGCATGACGTAATGGGGGGGTGTTATCTCTTTTGTCGAAAATCAGCCGTTTTTGCTTGAACATTAAATGCCTCCAAATGGTATTTAATTAACTTCCCGGGTCGAAGAAACCCTTTTTGAGAACTCAGAGTGAGTAAATTGGCCATTTTCATGCACTTTTAACCATTCCATAAATCTTGTGTTTAGGGCCCCTGGAAGCATGAAAATCACTTTAAACATGCTAATTTTAGCTCTAACACTGATGATCAACCTACAAATGTGAACTGACGTTCAAAAATAAAACATTTGAAAACGGACCATTTTCCACATTTCTGAAGCATGACGTAATGGGGGGGTGTTATCTCTTTTGTCGAAAATCAGCCGTTTTTGCTTGAACATTAAATGCCTCCAAACGGTATTTAATTCACTTCCCGAGCCCCTGGAAGCATGAAAATCACTTTAAACATGCAAATTTTAGCTCTAACACTGATGATCCACCTACAAATGTGAACTGATGTTCAAAAATAAAACATTTGAAAACGGACCATTCTCCACATTTCTGAAGCATGACATAATGGGGGGGTGTTATCTCTTTTGTCGAAAATCTGCCGTTTTTGCTTGAACATTAAATGCCTCCAAATGGTATTTAATTAACATCCCAGGGTGAAGAAACACTTTTTGAGAACTCAGAGTGAGTAAATTGGCCATTTTCATGCACTTTTAACCATTCCATAAATCTTGTGTTTAGTGCCCCTGGAAGCATGAAAATCACTTTAAACATGCTTAATTTTAGCTCTAACACTGATGATCAACCAACAAATGTGAACTGACGTTCAAAAATAAAACATTTGAAAATGGACCATTTTCCACATTTCTGAAGCATGACGTAATGGGGGCGTGTTATCTCTTTTGTCGAAAATCAGCCCTTTTTGCTTGAACATTAAATGCCTCCAAATGGTATTTAATTCACTTCCCGAGCCCCTGGAAGCATGAAAATCACTTTAAACATGCTAATTTTAGCTCTAACACTGATGATACACCTACAAATGTGAACTGACGTTCAAAAATAAAACATTTGAAAACGGACCATTTTCCACATTTCTGAAGCATGACGTAATGGGGGGGTGTTATCTCTTTTGTCGAAAATCAGCCGTTTTTGCTTGAACATTAAATGCCTCCAAATGGTATTTAATTAACTTCCAGGGTCGAAGAAACCCTTTTTGAGAACTCAGAGTGAGTAAATTGGCCATTTTCATGCACTTTTAACCATTCCATAAATCTTGTGTTTAGGGCCCCTGGAAGCATGAAAATCACTTTAAACATGCTAATTTTAGCTCTAACACTGATGATCAACCTACAAATGTGAACTGACGTTCAAAAATAAAACATTTGAAAACGGACCATTTTCCACATTTCTGAAGCATGACGTAATGGGGGGGTGTTATCTCTTTTGTCGAAAATCAGCCGTTTTTGCTTGAACATTAAATGCCTCCAAACGGTATTTAATTCACTTCCCGAGCCCCTGGAAGCATGAAAATCACTTTAAACATGCAAATTTTAGCTCTAACACTGATGATCCACCTACAAATGTGAACTGATGTTCAAAAATAAAACATTTGAAAACGGACCATTCTCCACATTTCTGAAGCATGACATAATGGGGGGGTGTTATCTCTTTTGTCGAAAATCAGCCGTTTTTGCTTGAACATTAAATGCCTCCAAATGGTATTTAATTAACATCCCAGGGTGAAGAAACACTTTTTGAGAACTCAGAGTGAGTAAATTGGCCATTTTCATGCACTTTTAACCATTCCATAAATCTTGTGTTTAGTGCCCCTGGAAGCATGAAAATCACTTTAAACATGCTTAATTTTAGCTCTAACACTGATGATCAACCAACAAATGTGAACTGACGTTCAAAAATAAAACATTTGAAAATGGACCATTTTCCACATTTCTGAAGCATGACGTAATGGGGGCGTGTTATCTCTTTTGTCGAAAATCAGCCCTTTTTGCTTGAACATTAAATGCCTCCAAATGGTATTTAATTCACTTCCCGAGCCCCTGGAAGCATGAAAATCACTTTAAACATGCTAATTTTAGCTCTAACACTGATGATACACCTACAAATGTGAACTGACGTTCAAAAATGAAACATTTGAAAACGGACCATTTTCCACATTTCTGAAGCATGACGTAATGGGGGGGTGTTATCTCTTTTGTCGAAAATCAGCCGTTTTTGCTTGAACATTAAATGCCTCCAAATGGTATTTAATTAACTTCCCGGGTCGAAGAAACCCTTTTTGAGAACTCAGAGTGAGTAAATTGGCCATTTTCATGCACTTTTAACCATTCCATAAATCTTGTGTTTAGGGCCCCTGGAAGCATGAAAATCACTTTAAACATGCTAATTTTAGCTCTAACACTGATGATCAACCCACAAATGTGAACTGACGTTCAAAAATAAAACATTTGAAAATGGACCATTTTCCACATTTCTGAAGCATGACGTAATGGGGGGGTGTTATCTCTTTTGTCGAAAATCAGCCGTTTTTGCTTGAACATTAAATGCCTCCAAATGGTATTTAATTCATTTCCCGAGCCCCTGGAAGCATGAAAATCACTTTAAACATGCTAATTTTAGCTCTAACACTGATGATCCACCTACAAATGTGAACTGACGTTCAAAAATAAAACATTTGAAAACGGACCATTCTCCACATTTCTGAAGCATGACGTAATGGGGGGGTGTTATCTCTTTTTTCGAAAATCAGCCGTTTTTGCTTGAACATTAAATGCCTCCAAATGGTATTTAATTAACTTCCGGGGGTGAAGAAACCCTTTTTGAGAACTCAGAGTGAGTAAATTGGCCATTTTCATGCACTTTTAACCATTCCATAAATCTTGTGTTTAGTGCCCCTGGAAGCATGAAAATCACTTTAAACATGCTAATTTTAGCTCTAACACTGATGATCAACCTACAAATGTGAAATGACGTTAAAATAAAAAACATTTGAAAACGGACCATTTTCCACATTTCTGAAGCATGACGTAATGGGGGGGTGTTATCTCTTTCGTCGAAAATCAGCCGTTTTTGCTTGAACATTAAATGCCTCCAAATGGTATTTAATTCACTTCCCGCGCCCCTGGAAGCATGAAAATCACTTTAAACATGCTAATTTTAGCTCTAACACTGATGATCCACCTACAAATGTGAACTGATGTTCAAAAATAAAACATTTTAAAACGGACCATTCTCCACAATTCTGAAGCATGACTTAATGGGGGGGTGTTATCTCTTTTGTCGAAAATCAGCCGTTTTTGCTTGAACATTAAATGCCTCCAAATTGTATTTAATTAACTTCCGGGGGTGAAGAAACCCTTTTTGAGAACTCAGAGTGAGTAAATTGGCCATTTTCATGCCCTTTTAACCATTCCATAAATCTTGTGTTTAGGGCCCCTGGAAGCATGAAAATCACTTTAAACATGTTAATTTTAGCTCTAACACTGATGATCAACCTACAAATGTGAACTGACGTTCAAAAATAAAACATTTGAAAACGGACCATTTTCCACATTTCTGAAGCATGACGTAATGGGGGGGTGTTATCTCTTTCGTCGAAAATCAGCCGTTTTTGCTTGAACATTAAATGCCTCCAAATGGTATTTAATTCACTTCCCGAGCCCCTGGAAGCATGAAAATCACTTTAAACATGCTAATTTTAGCTCTAACACTGATAATCCACCTACAAATGTGAACTGACGTTCAAAAATAAAACATTTGAAAACGGACCATTCTCCACATTTCTGAAGCATGACGTAATGGGGGGGTGTTATCTCTTTTTTCGAAAATCAGCCGTTTTTGCTTGAACATTAAATGCCTCCAAATGGTATTTAATTAACTTCCCGGGGTGAAGAAACCCTTTTTGAGAACTCAGAGTGAGTAAATTGGCCATTTTCATGCACTTTTAACCATTCCATAAATCTTGTGTCTAGGGCCCCTGGAAGCATGAAAATCACTTTAAACATGCTAAGTTTAGCTCTAACACTGATGATCAACCTACAAATGTGAACTGACGTTCAAAAATAAAACATTTGAAAACGGACCATTTTCCACATTTCTGAAGCATGACGTAATGGGGGGGTGTTATCTCTTTCGTCGAAAATCAGCCGTTTTTGCTTGAACATTAAATGCCTCCAAATGGTATTTAATTCACTTCCCGAGCCCCTGGAAGCATGAAAATCACTTTAAACATGCTAATTTTAGCTCTAACACTGATGATCCACCTACAAATGTGAACTGATGTTCAAAAATAAAACATTCTAAAACGGACCATTCTCCACATTTCTGAAGCATGACGTAATGGGGGGTGTTATCTCTTTTGTCGAAAATCAGCCGTTTTTGCTTGAACATTAAATGCCTCCAAATGGTATTTAAATAACTTCCCGGGGTGAAGAAACCCTTTTTGAGAACTCAGAGTGAGTAAATTGGCCATTTTCATGCACTTTTAACCATTCCACAAATCTTAAGTTTAGGGCCCCTGGAAGCATGAAAATCACTTTAAACATGCTAATTTAAGCTCTAACACTGATGATCAACCTACAAATGTGAACTGACGTTCAAAAATAAAACATGTGAAAACGGACCATTTTCCACATTTCTGAAGCCTGACGTAATGGGGGGGTGTTATCTCTTTTGTCGAAAATCAGCCGTTTTTGCTTGAACAATAAATGCCTCCAAATGGTATTTAATTCACTTCCCGCGCCCCTGGAAGCATGAAAATCACTTTAAACATGCTAATTTTAGCTCTAACACTGATGATCCACCTACAAATGTGAACTGATGTTCAAAAATAAAACGTTTTAAAACGGACCATTCTCCACATTTCTGAAGCATGACGTAATGGGGGGGCGTTATCTCTTTTGTCGAAAATCAGCCGTTTTTGCTTGAACATTAAATGCCTCCAAATGGTATTTAATTAACTTCCGGGGGTGAAGAAACCCTTTTTGAGAACTCAGAGTGAGTAAATTGGCCATTTTCATGCACTTTTAACCATTCCATAAATCTTGTGTTTAGTGCCCCTGGAAGCATGAAAATCACTTTAAACATGCTAATTTTAGCTCTAACACTGATGATCAACCTACAAATGTGAACTGACGTTCAAAAATATAACATTTGAAAACGGACCATTTTCCACATTTCTGAAGCATGACGTAATGGGGGGGTGTTATCTCTTTTGTCGAAAATCAGCCCTTTTTGCTTGAACATTAAATGCCTCCAAATGGTATTTAATTCACTTCCCGAGCCCCTGGAAGCATGAAAATCACTTTAAACATGCTAATTTTAGCTCTAACACTGATGATCCACCTACAAATGTGAACTGACGTTCAAAAATAAAACATTTGAAAACGGACCATTTTCCACATTTCTGAAGCATGACGTAATGGGGGGTGTTATCTCTTTTGTCGAAAATCAGCCGTTTTTGCTTGAACATTAAATGCCTCCAAATGGTATTTAATTAACTTCCCGGGGTGAAGACACCATTTTTGAGAACTCAGAGTGAGTAAATTGGCCATTTTTAACCATTCCATAAATCTTGTGTTTAGTGCCCCTGGAAGCATGAAAATCACTTTAAACATGCTAATTTAAGCTCTAACACTGATGATCAACCTACAAATGTGAACTGACGTTCAAAAATAAAACATTTGAAAACGGACAATTTTCCACATTTCTGAAGCATGACGTAATTGGGGGGTGTTATCTCTTTTGTCGGAAATCAGCCGTTTTTGCTTGAACATTAAATGCCTCCAAATGGTATTTAATTCACTTCCTGAGCCCCTGGAAGCATGAAAATCACTTTAAACATGCAAATTTTAGCTCTAACACTGATGATCCACCTACAAATGTGAACTGATGTTCAAAAATAAAACACTTGAAAACGGACGATTCTCCACATTTCTGAAGCATGACATAATGGGGGGTGTTATCTCTTTTGTTGAAAATCAGCCGTTTTTGCTTGAACATTAAATGCCTCCAAATGGTATTTAATTAACTTCCCGGGGTGAAGAAACACTTTTTGAGAACTCAGAGTGAGTAAATTGGCCATTTTTATGCACTTTTAACCATTCCATAAATCTTGTGTTTAGTGCCCCTGGAAGCATGAAAATCACTTTAAACATGCTAATTTTAGCTCTAACACTGATGATCAACCTACAAATGTGAACTGACGTTCAAAAATAAAACATTTGAAAATGGACCATTTTCCACATTTCTGAAGCATGACGTAATGGGGGCGTGTTATCTCTTTTGTCGAAAATCAGCCCTTTTTGCTTGAACATTAAATGCCTCCAAATGGTATTTAATTCACTTCCCGAGCCCCTGGAAGCATGAAAATCTCTTTAAACATGCTAATTTTAGCTCTAACACTGATGATACACCTACAAATGTGAACTGACGTTCAAAAATAAAACATTTGAAAACGGACCATTTTCCACATTTCTGAAGCATGACGTAATGGGGGGGTGTTATCTCTTTTGTCGAAAATCTGCCGTTTTTGCTTGAACATTAAATGCCTCCAAATGGTATTTAATTAACTTCCCGGGTCGAAGAAACCCTTTTTGAGAACTCAGAGTGAGTAAATTGGCCATTTTCATGCACTTTTAACCATTCCATAAATCTTGTGTTTAGGGCCCCTGGAAGCATGAAAATCACTTTAAACATGCTAATTTTAGCTCTAACACTGATGATCAACCTACAAATGTGAACTGACGTTCAAAAATAAAACATTTGAAAACGGACCATTTTCCACATTTCTGAAGCCTGACGTAATGGGGGGGTGTTATCTCTTTTGTCGAAAATCAGCCGTTTTTGCTTGAACATTAAATGCCTCCAAATGGTATTTAATTCACTTCCCGCGCCCCTGGAAGCATGAAAATCACTTTAAACATGCTAATTTTAGCTCTAACACTGATGATCCACCTACAAATGTGAACTGATGTTCAAAAATAAAACATTTTAAAACGGACCATTCTCCACATTTCTGAAGCATGACGTAATGGGGGGGTGTTATCTCTTTTGTCGAAAATCAGCCGTTTTTGCTTGAACATTAAATGCCTCCAAGTGGTATTTAATTAACTTCCGGGGGTGAAGAAACCCTTTTTGAGAACTCAGAGTGAGTAAATTGGCCATTTTCATGCACTTTTAACCATTCCATAAATCTTGTGTTTAGTGCCCCTGGAAGCATGAAAATCACTTTAAACATGCTAATTTTAGCTCTAACACTGATGATCAACCTACAAATGTGAACTGACGTTCAAAAATATAACATTTGAAAACGGACCATTTTCCACATTTCTGAAGCATGACGTAATGGGGGGGTGTTATCTCTTTTGTCGAAAATCAGCCCTTTTTGCTTGAACATTAAATGCCTCCAAATGGTATTTAATTCACTTCCCGAGCCCCTGGAAGCATGAAAATCACTTTAAACATGCTAATTTTAGCTCTAACACTGATGATCCACCTACAAATGTGAACTGACGTTCAAAAATAAAACATTTGAAAACGGACCATTTTTCACATTTCTGAAGCATGACGTAATGGGGGGTGTTATCTCTTTTGTCGAAAATCAGCCGTTTTTGCTTGAACATTAAATGCCTCCAAATGGTATTTAATTAACTTCCCGGGGTGAAGACACCCTTTTTGAGAACTCAGAGTGAGTAAATTGGCCATTTTCATGCATTTTTAACCATTCCATAAATCTTGTGTTTAGTGCCCCTGGAAGCATGAAAATCACTTTAAACATGCTAATTTAAGCTCTAACACTGATGATCAACCTACAAATGTGAACTGACGTTCAAAAATAAAACATTTGAAAACGGACAATTTTCCACATTTCTGAAGCATGACGTAATGGGGGGGTGTTATCTCTTTTGTCGAAAATCAGCCGTTTTTGCTTGAACATTAAATGCCTCCAAATGGTATTTAATTCATTTCCCGAGCCCCTGGAAGCATGAAAATCACTTTAAACATGCTAATTTTAGCTCTAACACTGATGATCCACCTACAAATGTGAACTGACGTTCAAAAATAAAACATTTGAAAACGGACCATTCTCCACATTTCTGAAGCATGACGTAATGGGGGGGTGTTATCTCTTTTTTCGAAAATCAGCCGTTTTTGCTTGAACATTAAATGCCTCCAAATGGTATTTAATTAACTTCCCGGGGTGAAGAAACCCTTTTTGAGAACTCAGAGTGAGTAAATTGGCCATTTTCATGCACTTTTAACCATTCCATAAATCTTGTGTTTAGGGCCCCTGGAAGCATGAAAATCACTTTAAACATGCTAATTTTAGCTCTAACACTGATGATCAACCTACAAATGTGAACTGACGTTCAAAAATAAAACATTTGAAAACGGACCATTTTCCACATTTCTGAAGCATGACGTAATGGGGGGGTGTTATCTCTTTCGTCGAAAATCAGCCGTTTTTGCTTGAACATTAAATGCCTCCAAATGGTATTTAATTCACTTCCCGAGCCCCTGGAAGCATGAAAATCACTTTAAACATGCTAATTTTAGCTCTAACACTGATGATCCACCTACAAATGTGAACTGATGTTCAAAAATAAAACATTCTAAAACGGACTATTCTCCACATTTCTGAAGCATGACGTAATGGGGGGGTGTTATCTCTTTTGTCGAAAATCAGCCGTTTTTGCTTGAACATTAAATGCCTCCAAATGGTATTTAAATAACTTCCCGGGGTGAAGAAACCCTTTTTGAGAACTCAGAGTGAGTAAATTGGCCATTTTCATGCACTTTTAACCATTCCACAAATCTTAAGTTTAGGGCCCCTGGAAGCATGAAAATCACTTTAAACATGCTAATTTAAGCTCTAACACTGATGATCAACCTACAAATGTGAACTGACGTTCAAAAATAAAACATGTGAAAACGGACCATTTTCCACATTTCTGAAGCCTGACGTAATGGGGGGGTGTTATCTCTTTTGTCGAAAATCAGCCGTTTTTGCTTGAACATTAAATGCCTCCAAATGGTATTTAATTCACTTCCCGCGCCCCTGGAAGCATGAAAATCACTTTAAACATGCTAATTTTAGCTCTAACACTGATGATCCACCTACAAATGTGAATTGATGTTCAAAAATAAAACATTTTAAAACGGACCATTCTCCACATTTCTGAAGCATGACGTAATGGGGGGGTGTTATCTCTTTTGTCGAAAATCAGCCGTTTTTGCTTGAACATTAAATGCCTCCAAATGGTATTTAATTAACTTCCGGGGGTGAAGAAACCCTTTTTGAGAACTCAGAGTGAGTAAATTGGCCATTTTCATGCACTTTTAACCATTCCATAAATCTTGTGTTTAGTGCCCCTGGAAGCATGAAAATCACTTTAAACATGCTAATTTTAGCTCTAACACTGATGATCAACCTACAAATGTGAAATGACGTTAAAAAAAAAAACATTTGAAAACGGACCATTTTCCACATTTCTGAAGCATGACGTAATGGGGGGGTGTTATCTCTTTCGTCGAAAATCAGCCGTTTTTGCTTGAACATTAAATGCCTCCAAATGGTATTTAATTCACTTCCCGCGCCCCTGGAAGCATGAAAATCACTTTAAACATGCTAATTTTAGCTCTAACACTGATGATCCACCTACAAATGTGAACTGATGTTCAAAAATAAAACATTTTAAAACGGACCATTCTCCACAATTCTGAAGCATGACTTAATGGGGGGGTGTTATCTCTTTTGTCGAAAATCAGCCGTTTTTGCTTGAACATTAAATGCCTCCAAATTGTATTTAATTAACTTCCGGGGGTGAAGAAACCCTTTTTGAGAACTCAGAGTGAGTAAATTGGCCATTTTCATGCCCTTTTAACCATTCCATAAATCTTGTGTTTAGGGCCCCTGGAAGCATGAAAATCACTTTAAACATGTTAATTTTAGCTCTAACACTGATGATCAACCTACAAATGTGAACTGACGTTCAAAAATAAAACATTTGAAAACGGACCATTTTCCACATTTCTGAAGCATGACGTAATGGGGGGGTGTTATCTCTTTCGTCGAAAATCAGCCGTTTTTGCTTGAACATTAAATGCCTCCAAATGGTATTTAATTCACTTCCCGAGCCCCTGGAAGCATGAAAATCACTTTAAACATGCTAATTTTAGCTCTAACACTGATAATCCACCTACAAATGTGAACTGACGTTCAAAAATAAAACATTTGAAAACGGACCATTCTCCACATTTCTGAAGCATGACGTAATGGGGGGGTGTTATCTCTTTTTTCGAAAATCAGCCGTTTTTGCTTGAACATTAAATGCCTCCAAATGGTATTTAATTAACTTCCCGGGGTGAAGAAACCCTTTTTGAGAACTCAGAGTGAGTAAATTGGCCATTTTCATGCACTTTTAACCATTCCATAAATCTTGTGTTTAGGGCCCCTGGAAGCATGAAAATCACTTTAAACATGCTAAGTTTAGCTCTAACACTGATGATCAACCTACAAATGTGAACTGACGTTCAAAAATAAAACATTTGAAAACGGACCATTTTCCACATTTCTGAAGCATGACGTAATGGGGGGGTGTTATCTCTTTCGTCGAAAATCAGCCGTTTTTGCTTGAACATTAAATGCCTCCAAATGGTATTTAATTCACTTCCCGAGCCCCTGGAAGCATGAAAATCACTTTAAACATGCTAATTTTAGCTCTAACACTGATGATCCACCTACAAATGTGAACTGATGTTCAAAAATAAAACATTCTAAAACGGACCATTCTCCACATTTCTGAAGCATGACGTAATGGGGGGTGTTATCTCTTTTGTCGAAAATCAGCCGTTTTTGCTTGAACATTAAATGCCTCCAAATGGTATTTAAATAACTTCCCGGGGTGAAGAAACCCTTTTTGAGAACTCAGAGTGAGTAAATTGGCCATTTTTTTGCACTTTTAACCATTCCACAAATCTTAAGTTTAGGGCCCCTGGAAGCATGAAAATCACTTTAAACATGCTAATTTAAGCTCTAACACTGATGATCAACCTACAAATGTGAACTGACGTTCAAAAATAAAACATGTGAAAACGGACCATTTTCCACATTTCTGAAGCCTGACGTAATGGGGGGGTGTTATCTCTTTTGTCGAAAATCAGCCGTTTTTGCTTGAACATTAAATGCCTCCAAATGGTATTTAATTCACTTCCCGCGCCCCTGGAAGCATGAAAATCACTTTAAACATGCTAATTTTAGCTCTAACACTGATGATCCACCTACAAATGTGAACTGATGTTCAAAAATAAAACATTTTAAAACGGACCATTCTCCACATTTCTGAAGCATGACGTAATGGGGGGGTGTTATCTCTTTTGTCGAAAATCAGCCGTTTTTGCTTGAACATTAAATGCCTCCAAATGGTATTGAATTAACTTCCGGGGGTGAAGAAACCCTTTTTGAGAACTCAGAGTGAGTAAATTGGCCATTTTCATGCACTTTTAACCATTCCATAAATCTTGTGTTTAGTGCCCCTGGAAGCATGAAAATCACTTTAAACATGCTAATTTTAGCTCTAACACTGATGATCAACCTACAAATGTGAACTGACGTTCAAAAATATAACATTTGAAAACGGACCATTTTCCACATTTCTGAAGCATGACGTAATGGGGGGGTGTTATCTCTTTTGTCGAAAATCAGCCCTTTTTGCTTGAACATTAAATGCCTCCAAATGGTATTTAATTCACTTCCCGAGCCCCTGGAAGCATGAAAATCACTTTAAACATGCTAATTTTAGCTCTAACACTGATGATCCACCTACAAATGTGAACTGACGTTCAAAAATAAAACATTTGAAAACGGACCATTTTCCACATTTCTGAAGCATGACGTAATGGGGGGTGTTATCTCTTTTGTCGAAAATCAGCCGTTTTTGCTTGAACATTAAATGCCTCCAAATGGTATTTAATTAACTTCCCGGGGTGAAGACACCCTTTTTGAGAACTCAGAGTGAGTAAATTGGCCATTTTTAACCATTCCATAAATCTTGTGTTTAGTGCCCCTGGAAGCATGAAAATCACTTTAAACATGCTAATTTAAGCTCTAACACTGATGATCAACCTACAAATGTGAACTGACGTTCAAAAATAAAACATTTGAAAACGGACAATTTTCCACATTTCTGAAGCATGACGTAATTGGGGGGTGTTATCTCTTTTGTCGGAAATCAGCCGTTTTTGCTTGAACATTAAATGCCTCCAAATGGTATTTAATTCACTTCCTGAGCCCCTGGAAGCATGAAAATCACTTTAAACATGCAAATTTTAGCTCTAACACTGATGATCCACCTACAAATGTGAACTGATGTTCAAAAATAAAACACTTGAAAACGGACGATTCTCCACATTTCTGAAGCATGACATAATGGGGGGTGTTATCTCTTTTGTTGAAAATCAGCCGTTTTTGCTTGAACATTAAATGCCTCCAAATGGTATTTAATTAACTTCCCGGGGTGAAGAAACACTTTTTGAGAACTCAGAGTGAGTAAATTGGCCATTTTTATGCACTTTTAACCATTCCATAAATCTTGTGTTTAGTGCCCCTGGAAGCATGAAAATCACTTTAAACATGCTAATTTTAGCTCTAACACTGATGATCAACCTACAAATGTGAACTGACGTTCAAAAATAAAACATTTGAAAATGGACCATTTTCCACATTTCTGAAGCATGACGTAATGGGGGCGTGTTATCTCTTTTGTCGAAAATCAGCCCTTTTTGCTTGAACATTAAATGCCTCCAAATGGTATTTAATTCACTTCCCGAGCCCCTGGAAGCATGAAAATCACTTTAAACATGCTAATTTTAGCTCTAACACTGATGATACACCTACAAATGTGAACTGACGTTCAAAAATAAAACATTTGAAAACGGACCATTTTCCACATTTCTGAAGCATGACGTAATGGGGGGGTGTTATCTCTTTTGTCGAAAATCTGCCGTTTTTGCTTGAACATTAAATGCCTCCAAATGGTATTTAATTAACTTCCCGGGTCGAAGAAACCCTTTTTGAGAACTCAGAGTGAGTAAATTGACCATTTTCATGCACTTTTAACCATTCCATAAATCTTGTGTTTAGGGCCCCTGGAAGCATGAAAATCACTTTAAACATGCTAATTTTAGCTCTAACACTGATGATACACCTACAAATGTGAACTGACGTTCAAAAATAAAACATTTGAAAACGGACCATTTTCCACATTTCTGAAGCATGACGTAATGGGGGGGTGTTATCTCTTTTGTCGAAAATCTGCCGTTTTTGCTTGAACATTAAATGCCTCCAAATGGTATTTAATTAACTTCCCGGGTCGAAGAAACCCTTTTTGAGAACTCAGAGTGAGTAAATTGACCATTTTCATGCACTTTTAACCATTCCATAAATCTTGTGTTTAGGGCCCCTGGAAGCATGAAAATCACTTTAAACATGCTAATTTTAGCTCTAACACTGATGATCAACCTACAAATGTGAACTGACGTTCAAAAATAAAACATTTGAAAACGGACCATTTTCCACATTTCTGAAGCCTGACGTAATGGGGGGGTGTTATCTCTTTTGTCGAAAATCAGCCGTTTTTGCTTGAACATTAAATGCCTCGAAATGGTATTTAATTCACTTCCCGCGCCCCTGGAAGCATGAAAATCACTTTAAACATGCTAATTTTAGCTCTAACACTGATGATCCACCTACAAATGTGAACTGATGTTCAAAAATAAAACATTTTAAAACGGACCATTCTCCACATTTCTGAAGCATGACGTAATGGGGGGGTGTTATCTCTTTTGTCGAAAATCAGCCGTTTTTGCTTGAACATTAAATGCCTCCAAGTGGTATTTAATTAACTTCCGGGGGTGAAGAAACCCTTTTTGAGAACTCAGAGTGAGTAAATTGGCCATTTTCATGCACTTTTAACCATTCCATAAATCTTGTGTTTAGTGCCCCTGGAAGCATGAAAATCACTTTAAACATGCTAATTTTAGCTCTAACACTGATGATCAACCTACAAATGTGAACTGACGTTCAAAAATATAACATTTGAAAACGGACCATTTTCCACATTTCTGAAGCATGACGTAATGGGGGGGTGTTATCTCTTTTGTCGAAAATCAGCCCTTTTTGCTTGAACATTAAATGCCTCCAAATGGTATTTAATTCACTTCCCGAGCCCCTGGAAGCATGAAAATCACTTTAAACATGCTAATTTTAGCTCTAACACTGATGATCCACCTACAAATGTGAACTGACGTTCAAAAATAAAACATTTGAAAACGGACCATTTTCCACATTTCTGAAGCATGACGTAATGGGGGGTGTTATCTCTTTTGTCGAAAATCAGCCGTTTTTGCTTGAACATTAAATGCCTCCAAATGGTATTTAATTAACTTCCCGGGGTGAAGACACCCTTTTTGAGAACTCAGAGTGAGTAAATTGGCCATTTTCATGCATTTTTAACCATTCCATAAATCTTGTGTTTAGTGCCCCTGGAAGCATGAAAATCACTTTAAACATGCTAATTTAAGCTCTAACACTGATGATCAACCTACAAATGTGAACTGACGTTCAAAAATAAAACATTTGAAAACGGACAATTTTCCACATTTCTGAAGCATGACGTAATTGGGGGGTGTTATCTCTTTTGTCGGAAATCAGCCGTTTTTGCTTGAACATTAAATGCCTCCAAATGGTATTTAATTCACTTCCTGAGCCCCTGGAAGCATGAAAATCACTTTAAACATGCAAATTTTAGCTCTAACACTGATGATCCACCTACAAATGTGAACTGATGTTCAAAAATAAAACACTTGAAAACTGACCATTCTCCACATTTCTGAAGCATGACATAATGGGGGGGTGTTATCTCTTTTGTCGAAAATCAGCCCTTTTTGCTTGAACATTAAATGCCTCCAAATGGTATTTAATTAACTTCCCGGGGTGAAGAAACACTTTTTGAGAACTCAGAGTGAGTAAATTGGCCATTTTCATGCACTTTTAACCATTCCATAAATCTTGTGTTTAGTGCCCCTGGAAGCATGAAAATCACTTTAAACATGCTAATTTTAGCTCTAACACTGATGATCAACCTACAAATGTGAACTGACGTTCAAAAATAAAACATTTGAAAATGGACCATTTTCCACATTTCTGAAGCATGACGTAATGGGGGCGTGTTATCTCTTTTGTCGAAAATCAGCCCTTTTTGCTTGAACATTAAATGCCTCCAAATGGTATTTAATTCACTTCCCGAGCCCCTGGAAGCATGAAAATCACTTTAAACATGCTAATTTTAGCTCTAACACTGATGATACACCTACAAATGTGAACTGACGTTCAAAAATAAAACATTTGAAAACGGACCATTTTCCACATTTCTGAAGCATGACGTAATGGGGGGGTGTTATCTCTTTTGTCGAAAATCAGCCGTTTTTGCTTGAACATTAAATGCCTCCAAATGGTATTTAATTAACTTCCCGGGTCGAAGAAACCCTTTTTGAGAACTCAGAGTGAGTAAATTGGCCATTTTCATGCACTTTTAACCATTCCATAAATCTTGTGTTTAGGGCCCCTGGAAGCATGAAAATCACTTTAAACATGCTAATTTTAGCTCTAACACTGATGATCAACCTACAAATGTGAACTGACGTTCAAAAATAAAACATTTGAAAACGGACCATTTTCCACATTTCTGAAGCATGACGTAATGGGGGGGTGTTATCTCTTTTGTCGAAAATCAGCCGTTTTTGCTTGAACATTAAATGCCTCCAAATGGTATTTAATTCACTTCCCGAGCCCCTGGAAGCATGAAAATCACTTTAAACATGCAAATTTTAGCTCTAACACTGATGATCCACCTACAAATGTGAACTGATGTTCAAAAATAAAACATTTGAAAACGGACCATTCTCCACATTTTTGAAGCATGACGTAATGGGGGGGTGTTATCTCTTTTGTCGAAAATCAGCCGTTTTTGCTTGAACATTAAATGCCTCCAAATGGTATTTAATTAACTTCCCGGGGTGAAGAAACTCTTTTTGAGAACTCAGAGTGAGTAAATTGGCCATTTTCATGCACTTTTAACCATTCCATAAATCTTGTGTTTAGGGCCCCTGGAAGCATGAAAATCACTTTAAACTTGCTAATTTTAGCTTTAACACTGATGATCAACCTACAAATGTGAACTGACGTTCAAAAATATAACATTTGAAAACGGACCATTTTCCACATTTCTGAAGCATGACGTAATGGGGGGGTGTTATCTCTTTTGTCGAAAATCAGCCCTTTTTGCTTGAACATTAAATGCCTCCAAATGGTATTTAATTCACTTCCCGAGCCCCTGGATGCATGAAAATCACTTTAAACATGCTAATTTTAGCTCTAACACTGATGATCCACCTACAAATGTGAACTGACGTTCAAAAATAAAACATTTGAAAACGGACCATTTTCCACATTTCTGAAGCATGACGTAATGGGGGGTGTTATCTCTTTTGTCGAAAATCAGCCGTTTTTGCTTGAACATTAAATGCCTCCAAATGGTATTTAATTAACTTCCCGGGGTGAAGAAACCCTTTTTGAGAACTCAGAGTGAGTAAATTGGCCATTTTCATGCACTTTTAACCATTCCATAAATCTTGTGTTTAGGGCCCCTGGAAGCATGAAAATCACTTTAAACATGCTAATTGTAGCTCTAACACTGATGATCAACCTACAAATGTGAACTGACGTTCAAAAATAAAACATTTGAAAACGGACCATTTTCCACATTTCTGAAGCATGACGTAATGGGGGGGTGTTATCTCTTTCGTCGAAAATCAGCCGTTTTTGCTTGAACATTAAATGCCTCCAAATGGTATTTAATTCACTTCCCGAGCCCCTGGAAGCATGAAAATCACTTTAAACATGCTAATTTTAGCTCTAACACTGATGATCCACCTACAAATGTGAACTGATTTTCAAAAATAAAACATTCTAAAACGGACTATTCTCCACATTTCTGAAGCATGACGTAATGGGGGGTGTTATCTCTTTTGCCGAAAATCAGCCGTTTTTGCTTGAACATTAAATGCCTCCAAATGGTATTTAAATAACTTCCCGGGGTGAAGAAACCCTTTTTGAGAACTCAGAGTGAGTAAATTGGCCATTTTCATGCACTTTTAACCATTCCACAAATCTTAAGTTTAGGGCCCCTGGAAGCATGAAAATCACTTTAAACATGCTAATTTAAGCTCTAACACTGATGATCAACCTACAAATGTGAACTGACGTTCAAAAATAAAACATTTGAAAACGGACCATTTTCCACATTTCTGAAGCATGACGTAATGGGGGGGTGTTATCTCTTTTGTCGAAAATCAGCCGTTTTTGCTCGAACATTAAATGCCTTCAAATGGTATTTAATAACTTCCCGGGGTGAAGAAACCCTTTTTGAGAACTCAGAGTGAGTAAATTGGCCATTTTCATGCACTTTTAACCATTCCATAAATCTTGTGTTTTGGGCCCCTGGAAGCATGAAAATCACTTTAAACATGCTAATTTTAGCTCTAACACTGATGATCCACCTACAAATGTGAACTGACGTTCAAAAATAAAACATTTGAAAACGGACCATTTTCCACATTTCTGAAGCATGACGTAATGGGGGGGTGTTATCTCTTTTGTCGAAAATCAGCCGTTTTTGCTCGAACATTAAATGCCTCCAAATGGTATTTAATTAACTTCCCGAGCCCCTGGAAGCATGAAAATCAATTTAAACATGCTAATTTTAGCTCTAACACTGATGATCCACCTACAAATGTGAACTGACGTTCAAAAATAAAACATTTGAAAACGGACCATTTTCCACATTTCTGAAGCATGACGTAATGGGGGGGTGTTATCTCTTTTGTCGAAAATCAGCCGTTTTTGCTCGAACATTAAATGCCTCCAAATGGTATTTAATTAACTTCCCGGGGTGAAGAAACCCTTTTTGAGAACTCAGAGTGAGTAAATTGGCCATTTTCATGCACTTTTAACCATTCCATAAATCTTGTGTTTTGGGCCCCTGGAAGCATGAAAATCACTTTAAACATGCTAATTTTAGCTCTAACACTGATGATCCACCTACAAATGTGAACTGACGTTCAAAAATAAAACATTTGAAAACGGACCATTTTCCACATTTCTGAAGCATGACGTAATGGGGGGGTGTTATCTCTTTTGTCGAAAATCAGCAGTTTTTGCTCGAACATTAAATGCCTCCAAATGGTATTTAATTAACTTCCCGAGCCCCTGGAAGCATGAAAATCACTTTAAACATGCTAATTTTAGCTCTAACACTGATGATCCACCTACAAATGTGAACTGACGTTCAAAAATAAAACATTTGAAAACGGACCATTTTCCACATTTCTGAAGCATGACGTAATGGGGGGGGTGTTATCTCTTTTGTCGAAAATCAGCCGTTTTTGCTCGAACATTAAATGCCTCCAAATGGTATTTATTTCACTTCCCGGGGTGAAGAAACCCTTTTTGAGAACTCAGAGTGAGTAAATTGGCCATTTTCATGCACTTTTAACCATTCCATAAATCTTGTGTTTTGGGCCCCTGGAAGCATGAAAATCACTTTAAACATGCTAATTTTAGCTCTAACACTGATGATCCACCTACAAATGTGAACTGACGTTCAAAAATAAAACATTTGAAAACGGACCATTTTCCACATTTCTGAAGCATGACGTAATGGGGGGGTGTGATCTCTTTTGTCGAAAATCAGCCGTTTTTGCTCGAACATTAAATGCCTCCAAATGGTATTTAATTAACTTCCCGAGCCCCTGGAAGCATGAAAATCACTTTAAACATGCTAATTTTAGCTCTAACACTGATGATCCACCTACAAATGTGACCTGACGTTCAAAAATAAAACATTTGAAAACGGACCATTTTCCACATTTCTGAAGCATGACGTAATGGGGGGGGGTGTTATCTCTTTTGTCGAAAATCAGCCGTTTTTGCTCGAACATTAAATGCCTCCAAATGGTATTTAATTAACTTCCCGAGCCCCTGGAAGCATGAAAATCACTTTAAACATGCTAATTTTAGCTCTAACACTGATGATCCACCTACAAATGTGAACTGACGTTCAAAAATAAAACATTTGAAAACGGACCATTTTCCACATTTCTGAAGCATGACGTAATGGGGGGGTGTTATCTCTTTTGTCGAAAATCAGCCGTTTTTGCTCGAACATTAAATGCCTCCAAATGGTATTTAATTAACTTCCCGGGGTGAAGAAACCCTTTTTGAGAACTCAGAGTGAGTAAATTGGCCATTTTCATGCACTTTTAACCATTCCATAAATCTTGTGTTTTGGGCCCCTGGAAGCATGAAAATCACTTTAAACATGCTAATTTTAGCTCTAACACTGATGATTCACCTACAAATGTGAACTGACGTTCAAAAATAAAACATTTGAAAACGGACCATTTTCCACATTTCTGAAGCATGACGTAATGGGGGGGTGTTATCTCTTTTGTCGAAAATCAGCCGTTTTTGCTCGAACATTAAATGCCTCCAAATGGTATTTAATTAACTTCCCGAGCCCCTGGAAGCATGAAAATCACTTTAAACATGCTAAATTTAGCTCTAACACTGATGATCCACCTACAAATGTGAACTGACGTTCAAAAATAAAACATTTGAAAACGGACCATTTTCCACATTTCTGAAGCATGACGTAATGGGGGGGTGTTATCTCTTTTGTCGAAAATCAGCCGTTTTTGCTCGAACATTAAATGCCTCCAAATGGTATTTAATTAACTTCCCGGGGTGAAGAAACCCTTTTTGAGAACTCAGAGTGAGTAAATTGGCCATTTTCATGCACTTTTAACCATTCCATAAATCTTGGGTTTTGGGCCCCTGGAAGCATGAAAATCACTTTAAACATGCTAATTTTAGCTCTAACACTGATGATCCACCTACAAATGTGAACTGACGTTCAAAAATAAAACATTTAAAAACGGACCATTTTCCACATTTCTGAAGCATGACGTAATGGGGGGGTGTTATCTCTTTTGTCGAAAATCAGCCGTTTTTGCTCGAACATTAAATGCCTCCAAATGGTATTTATTTCACTTCCCGGGGTGAAGAAACCCTTTTTGAGAACTCAGAGTGAGTAAATTGGCCATTTTCATGCACTTTTAACCATTCCATTAATCTTGTGTTTTGGGCCCCTGGAAGCATGAAAATCACTTTAAACATGCTAATTTTAGCTCTAACACTGATGATCCACCTACAAATGTGAACTGACGTTCAAAAATAAAACATTTGAAAACGGACCATTTTCCACATTTCTGAAGCATGACGTAATGGGGGGGTGTTATCTCTTTTGTCGAAAATAAGCCGTTTTTGCTCGAACATTAAATGCCTCCAAATGGTATTTAATTAACTTCCCGAGCCCCTGGAAGCATGAAAATCACTTTAAACATGCTAATTTTAGCTCTAACACTGATGATCCACCTACAAATGTGAACTGACGTTCAAAAGTAAAACATTTGAAAACGGACCATTTTCCACATTTCTGAAGCATGACGTAATGGGGGGGTGTTATCTCTTTTGTCGAAAATCAGCCGTTTTTGCTCGAACATTAAATGCCTCCAAATGGTATTTAATTAACTTCCCGAGCCCCTGGAAGCATGAAAATCACTTTAAACATGCTAATTTTAGCTCTAACACTGATGATCCACCTACAAATGTGAACTGACGTTCAAAAATAAAACATTTGAAAACGGACCATTTTCCACATTTCTGAAGCATGACGTAATGGGGGGGTGTTATCTCTTTTGTCGAAAATCAGCCGTTTGTGCTCGAACATTAAATGCCTCCAAATGGTATTTAATTAACTTCCCGGGGTGAAGAAACCCTTTTTGAGAACTCAGAGTGAGTAAATTGGCCATTTTCATGCACTTTTAACCATTCCATAAATCTTGTGTTTTGGGCCCCTGGAAGCATGAAAATCACTTTAAACATGCTAATTTTAGCTCTAACACTGATGATTCACCTACAAATGTGAACTGACGTTCAAAAATAAAACATTTGAAAACGGACCATTTTCCACATTTCTGAAGCATGACGTAATGGGGGGGTGTTATCTCTTTTGTCGAAAATCAGCCGTTTTTGCTCGAACATTAAATGCCTCCAAATGGTATTTAATTAACTTCCCGAGCCCCTGGAAGCATGAAAATCACTTTAAACATGCTAATTTTAGCTCTAACACTGATGATCCACCTACAAATGTGAACTGACGTTCAAAAATAAAACATTTGAAAACGGACCATTTTCCACATTTCTGAAGCATGACGTAATGGGGGGGTGTTATCTCTTTTGTCGAAAATCAGCCGTTTTTGCTCGAACATTAAATGCCTCCAAATGGTATTTAATTAACTTCCCGGGGTGAAGAAACCCTTTTTGAGAACTCAGAGTGAGTAAATTGGCCATTTTCATGCACTTTTAACCATTCCATAAATCTTGTGTTTTGGGCCCCTGGAAGCATGAAAATCACTTTAAACATGCTAATTTTAGCTCTAACACTGATGATCCACCTACAAATGTGAACTGACGTTCAAAAATAAAACATTTGAAAACGGACCATTTTCCACATTTCTGAAGCATGACGTAATGGGGGGGTGTTATCTCTTTTGTCGAAAATCAGCCGTTTTTGCTCGAACATTAAATGCCTCCAAATGGTATTTATTTCACTTCCCGGGGTGAAGAAACCCTTTTTGAGAACTCAGAGTGAGTAAATTGGCCATTTTCATGCACTTTTAACCATTCCATTAATCTTGTGTTTTGGGCCCCTGGAAGCATGAAAATCACTTTAAACATGCTAATTTTAGCTCTAACACTGATGATCCACCTACAAATGTGAACTGACGTTCAAAAATAAAACATTTAAAAACGGACCATTTTCCACATTTCTGAAGCATGACGTAATGGGGGGGTGTTATCTCTTTTGTCGAAAATCAGCCGTTTTTGCTCGAACATTAAATGCCTCCAAATGGTATTTAATTAACTTCCCGAGCCCCTGGAAGCATGAAAATCACTTTAAACATGCTAATTTTAGCTCTAACACTGATGATCCACCTACAAATGTGAACTGACGTTCAAAAGTAAAACATTTGAAAACGGACCATTTTCCACATTTCTGAAGCATGACGTAATGGGGGGGTGTTATCTCTTTTGTCGAAAATCAGCCGTTTTTGCTCGAACATTAAATGCCTCCAAATGGTATTTAATTAACTTCCCGAGCCCCTGGAAGCATGAAAATCACTTTAAACATGCTAATTTTAGCTCTAACACTGATGATCCACCTACAAATGTGAACTGACGTTCAAAAATAAAACATTTGAAAACGGACCATTTTCCACATTTCTGAAGCATGACGTAATGGGGGGGTGTTATCTCTTTTGTCGAAAATCAGCCGTTTTTGCTCGAACATTAAATGCCTCCAAATGGTATTTAATTAACTTCCCGGGGTGAAGAAACACTTTTTGAGAACTCAGAGTGAGTAAATTGGCCATTTTCATGCACTTTTAACCATTCCATAAATCTTGTGTTTTGGGCCCCTGGAAGCATGAAAATCACTTTAAACATGCTAATTTTAGCTCTAACACTGATGATCCACCTACAAATGTGAACTGACGTTCAAAAATAAAACATTTGAAAACGGACCATTTTCCACATTTCTGAAGCATGACGTAATGGGGGGGTGTTATCTCTTTTGTCGAAAATCAGCCGTTTTTGCTCGAACATTAAATGCCTTCAAATGGTATTTAATAACTTCCCGGGGTGAAGAAACCCTTTTTGAGAACTCAGAGTGAGTAAATTGGCCATTTTCATGCACTTTTAACCATTCCATAAATCTTGTGTTTTGGGCCCCTGGAAGCATGAAAATCACTTTAAACATGCTAATTTTAGCTCTAACACTGATGATCCACCTACAAATGTGAACTGACGTTCAAAAATAAAACATTTGAAAACGGACCATTTTCCACATTTCTGAAGCATGACGTAATGGGGGGGTGTTATCTCTTTTGTCGAAAATCAGCCGTTTTTGCTCGAACATTAAATGCCTCCAAATGGTATTTAATTAACTTCCCGAGCCCCTGGAAGCATGAAAATCAATTTAAACATGCTAATTTTAGCTCTAACACTGATGATCCACCTACAAATGTGAACTGACGTTCAAAAATAAAACATTTGAAAACGGACCATTTTCCACATTTCTGAAGCATGACGTAATGGGGGGGTGTTATCTCTTTTGTCGAAAATCAGCCGTTTTTGCTCGAACATTAAATGCCTCCAAATGGTATTTAATTAACTTCCCGGGGTGAAGAAACCCTTTTTGAGAACTCAGAGTGAGTAAATTGGCCATTTTCATGCACTTTTAACCATTCCATAAATCTTGTGTTTTGGGCCCCTGGAAGCATGAAAATCACTTTAAACATGCTAATTTTAGCTCTAACACTGATGATCCACCTACAAATGTGAACTGACGTTCAAAAATAAAACATTTGAAAACGGACCATTTTCCACATTTCTGAAGCATGACGTAATGGGGGGGTGTTATCTCTTTTGTCGAAAATCAGCAGTTTTTGCTCGAACATTAAATGCCTCCAAATGGTATTTAATTAACTTCCCGAGCCCCTGGAAGCATGAAAATCACTTTAAACATGCTAATTTTAGCTCTAACACTGATGATCCACCTACAAATGTGAACTGACGTTCAAAAATAAAACATTTGAAAACGGACCATTTTCCACATTTCTGAAGCATGACGTAATGGGGGGGTGTTATCTCTTTTGTCGAAAATCAGCCGTTTTTGCTCGAACATTAAATGCCTCCAAATGGTATTTATTTCACTTCCCGGGGTGAAGAAACCCTTTTTGAGAACTCAGAGTGAGTAAATTGGCCATTTTCATGCACTTTTAACCATTCCATAAATCTTGTGTTTTGGGCCCCTGGAAGCATGAAAATCACTTTATACATGCTAATTTTAGCTCTAACACTGATGATCCACCTACAAATGTGAACTGACGTTCAAAAATAAAACATTTGAAAACGGACCATTTTCCACATTTCTGAAGCATGACGTAATGGGGGGTGTGATCTCTTTTGTCGAAAATCAGCCGTTTTTGCTCGAACATTAAATGCCTCCAAATGGTATTTAATTAACTTCCCGAGCCCCTGGAAGCATGAAAATCACTTTAAACATGCTAATTTTAGCTCTAACACTGATGATCCACCTACAAATGTGACCTGACGTTCAAAAATAAAACATTTGAAAACGGACCATTTTCCAAATTTCTGAAGCATGACGTAATGGGGGGGGTGTTATCTCTTTTGTCGAAAATCAGCCGTTTTTGCTCGAACATTAAATGCCTCCAAATGGTATTTAATTAACTTCCCGAGCCCCTGGAAGCATGAAAATCACTTTAAACATGCTAATTTTAGCTCTAACACTGATGATCCACCTACAAATGTGAACTGACGTTCAAAAATAAAACATTTGAAAACGGACCATTTTCCACATTTCTAAAGCATGACGTAATGGGGGGGTGTTATCTCTTTTGTCGAAAATCAGCCGTTTTTGCTCGAACATTAAATGCCTCCAAATGGTATTTAATTAACTTCCCGGGGTGAAGAAACCCTTTTTGAGAACTCAGAGTGAGTAAATTGGCCATTTTCATGCACTTTTAACCATTCCATAAATCTTGTGTTTTGGGCCCCTGGAAGCATGAAAATCACTTTAAACATGCTAATTTTAGCTCTAACACTGATGATTCACCTACAAATGTGAACTGACGTTCAAAAATAAAACATTTGAAAACGGACCATTTTCCACATTTCTGAAGCATGACGTAATGGGGGGGTGTTATCTCTTTTGTCGAAAATCAGCCGTTTTTGCTCGAACATTAAATGCCTCCAAATGGTATTTAATTAACTTCCCGAGCCCCTGGAAGCATGAAAATCACTTTAAACATGCTAATTTTAGCTCTAACACTGATGATCCACCTACACATGTGAACTGACGTTCAAAAATAAAACATTTGAAAACGGACCATTTTCCACATTTCTGAAGCATGACGTAATGGGGGGGTGTTATCTCTTTTGTCGAAAATCAGCCGTTTTTGCTCGAACATTAAATGCCTCCAAATGGTATTTAATTAACTTCCCGGGGTGAAGAAACCCTTTTTGAGAACTCAGAGTGAGTAAATTGGCCATTTTCATGCACTTTTAACCATTCCATAAATCTTGGGTTTTGGGCCCCTGGAAGCATGAAAATCACTTTAAACATGCTAATTTTAGCTCTAACACTGATGATCCACCTACAAATGTGAACTGACGTTCAAAAATAAAACATTTAAAAACGGACCATTTTCCACATTTCTGAAGCATGACGTAATGGGGGGGTGTTATCTCTTTTGTCGAAAATCAGCCGTTTTTGCTCGAACATTAAATGCCTCCAAATGGTATTTATTTCACTTCCCGGGGTGAAGAAACCCTTTTTGAGAACTCAGAGTGAGTAAATTGGCCATTTTCATGCACTTTTAACCATTCCATTAATCTTGTGTTTTGGGCCCCTGGAAGCATGAAAATCACTTTAAACATGCTAATTTTAGCTCTAACACTGATGATCCACCTACAAATGTGAACTGACGTTCAAAAATAAAACATTTGAAAACGGACCATTTTCCACATTTCTGAAGCATGACGTAATGGGGGGGTGTTATCTCTTTTGTCGAAAATAAGCCGTTTTTGCTCGAACATTAAATGCCTCCAAATGGTATTTAATTAACTTCCCGAGCCCCTGGAAGCATGAAAATCACTTTAAACATGCTAATTTTAGCTCTAACACTGATGATCCACCTACAAATGTGAACTGACGTTCAAAAGTAAAACATTTGAAAACAGACCATTTTCCACATTTCTGAAGCATGACGTAATGGGGGGGTGTTATCTCTTTTGTCGAAAATCAGCCGTTTTTGCTCGAACATTAAATGCCTCCAAATGGTATTTAATTCACTTCCCGAGCCCCTGGAAGCATGAAAATCACTTTAAACATGCTAATTTTAGCTCTAACACTGATAATCCACCTACAAATGTGAACTGACGTTCAAAAATAAAACATTTGAAAACGGACCATTCTCCACATTTCTGAAGCATGACGTAATGGGGGGGTGTTATCTCTTTTTTCGAAAATCAGCCGTTTTTGCTTGAACATTAAATGCCTCCAAATGGTATTTAATTAACTTCCCGGGGTGAAGAAACCCTTTTTGAGAACTCAGAGTGAGTAAATTGGCCATTTTCATGCACTTTTAACCATTCCATAAATCTTGTGTTTAGGGCCCCTGGAAGCATGAAAATCACTTTAAACATGCTAAGTTTAGCTCTAACACTGATGATCAACCTACAAATGTGAACTGACGTTCAAAAATAAAACATTTGAAAACGGACCATTTTCCACATTTCTGAAGCATGACGTAATGGGGGGGTGTTATCTCTTTCGTCGAAAATCAGCCGTTTTTGCTTGAACATTAAATGCCTCCAAATGGTATTTAATTCACTTCCCGAGCCCCTGGAAGCATGAAAATCACTTTAAACATGCTAATTTTAGCTCTAACACTGATGATCCACCTACAAATGTGAACTGATGTTCAAAAATAAAACATTCTAAAACGGACCATTCTCCACATTTCTGAAGCATGACGTAATGGGGGGTGTTATCTCTTTTGTCGAAAATCAGCCGTTTTTGCTTGAACATTAAATGCCTCCAAATGGTATTTAAATAACTTCCCGGGGTGAAGAAACCCTTTTTGAGAACTCAGAGTGAGTAAATTGGCCATTTTCATGCACTTTTAACCATTCCACAAATCTTAAGTTTAGGGCCCCTGGAAGCATGAAAATCACTTTAAACATGCTAATTTAAGCTCTAACACTGATGATCAACCTACAAATGTGAACTGACGTTCAAAAATAAAACATGTGAAAACGGACCATTTTCCACATTTCTGAAGCCTGACGTAATGGGGGGGTGTTATCTCTTTTGTCGAAAATCAGCCGTTTTTGCTTGAACATTAAATGCCTCCAAATGGTATTTAATTAACTTCCCGGGGTGAAGAAACCCTTTTTGAGAACTCAGAGTGAGTAAATTGGCCATTTTCATGCACTTTTAACCATTCCATAAATCTTGTGTTTTGGGCCCCTGGAAGCATGAAAATCACTTTAAACATGCTAATTTTAGCTCTAACACTGATGATTCACCTACAAATGTGAACTGACGTTCAAAAATAAAACATTTGAAAACGGACCATTTTCCACATTTCTGAAGCATGACGTAATGGGGGGGTGTTATCTCTTTTGTCGAAAATCAGCCGTTTTTGCTCGAACATTAAATGCCTCCAAATGGTATTTAATTAACTTCCCGAGCCCCTGGAAGCATGAAAATCACTTTAAACATGCTAAATTTAGCTCTAACACTGATGATCCACCTACAAATGTGAACTGACGTTCAAAAATAAAACATTTGAAAACGGACCATTTTCCACATTTCTGAAGCATGACGTAATGGGGGGGTGTTATCTCTTTTGTCGAAAATCAGCCGTTTTTGCTCGAACATTAAATGCCTCCAAATGGTATTTAATTAACTTCCCGGGGTGAAGAAACCCTTTTTGAGAACTCAGAGTGAGTAAATTGGCCATTTTCATGCACTTTTAACCATTCCATAAATCTTGGGTTTTGGGCCCCTGGAAGCATGAAAATCACTTTAAACATGCTAATTTTAGCTCTAACACTGATGATCCACCTACAAATGTGAACTGACGTTCAAAAATAAAACATTTAAAAACGGACCATTTTCCACATTTCTGAAGCATGACGTAATGGGGGGGTGTTATCTCTTTTGTCGAAAATCAGCCGTTTTTGCTCGAACATTAAATGCCTCCAAATGGTATTTATTTCACTTCCCGGGGTGAAGAAACCCTTTTTGAGAACTCAGAGTGAGTAAATTGGCCATTTTCATGCACTTTTAACCATTCCATTAATCTTGTGTTTTGGGCCCCTGGAAGCATGAAAATCACTTTAAACATGCTAATTTTAGCTCTAACACTGATGATCCACCTACAAATGTGAACTGACGTTCAAAAATAAAACATTTGAAAACGGACCATTTTCCACATTTCTGAAGCATGACGTAATGGGGGGGTGTTATCTCTTTTGTCGAAAATAAGCCGTTTTTGCTCGAACATTAAATGCCTCCAAATGGTATTTAATTAACTTCCCGAGCCCCTGGAAGCATGAAAATCACTTTAAACATGCTAATTTTAGCTCTAACACTGATGATCCACCTACAAATGTGAACTGACGTTCAAAAGTAAAACATTTGAAAACGGACCATTTTCCACATTTCTGAAGCATGACGTAATGGGGGGGTGTTATCTCTTTTGTCGAAAATCAGCCGTTTTTGCTCGAACATTAAATGCCTCCAAATGGTATTTAATTAACTTCCCGAGCCCCTGGAAGCATGAAAATCACTTTAAACATGCTAATTTTAGCTCTAACACTGATGATCCACCTACAAATGTGAACTGACGTTCAAAAATAAAACATTTGAAAACGGACCATTTTCCACATTTCTGAAGCATGACGTAATGGGGGGGTGTTATCTCTTTTGTCGAAAATCAGCCGTTTGTGCTCGAACATTAAATGCCTCCAAATGGTATTTAATTAACTTCCCGGGGTGAAGAAACCCTTTTTGAGAACTCAGAGTGAGTAAATTGGCCATTTTCATGCACTTTTAACCATTCCATAAATCTTGTGTTTTGGGCCCCTGGAAGCATGAAAATCACTTTAAACATGCTAATTTTAGCTCTAACACTGATGATTCACCTACAAATGTGAACTGACGTTCAAAAATAAAACATTTGAAAACGGACCATTTTCCACATTTCTGAAGCATGACGTAATGGGGGGGTGTTATCTCTTTTGTCGAAAATCAGCCGTTTTTGCTCGAACATTAAATGCCTCCAAATGGTATTTAATTAACTTCCCGAGCCCCTGGAAGCATGAAAATCACTTTAAACATGCTAATTTTAGCTCTAACACTGATGATCCACCTACAAATGTGAACTGACGTTCAAAAATAAAACATTTGAAAACGGACCATTTTCCACATTTCTGAAGCATGACGTAATGGGGGGGTGTTATCTCTTTTGTCGAAAATCAGCCGTTTTTGCTCGAACATTAAATGCCTCCAAATGGTATTTAATTAACTTCCCGGGGTGAAGAAACCCTTTTTGAGAACTCAGAGTGAGTAAATTGGCCATTTTCATGCACTTTTAACCATTCCATAAATCTTGTGTTTTGGGCCCCTGGAAGCATGAAAATCACTTTAAACATGCTAATTTTAGCTCTAACACTGATGATCCACCTACAAATGTGAACTGACGTTCAAAAATAAAACATTTGAAAACGGACCATTTTCCACATTTCTGAAGCATGACGTAATGGGGGGGTGTTATCTCTTTTGTCGAAAATCAGCCGTTTTTGCTCGAACATTAAATGCCTCCAAATGGTATTTATTTCACTTCCCGGGGTGAAGAAACCCTTTTTGAGAACTCAGAGTGAGTAAATTGGCCATTTTCATGCACTTTTAACCATTCCATTAATCTTGTGTTTTGGGCCCCTGGAAGCATGAAAATCACTTTAAACATGCTAATTTTAGCTCTAACACTGATGATCCACCTACAAATGTGAACTGACGTTCAAAAATAAAACATTTAAAAACGGACCATTTTCCACATTTCTGAAGCATGACGTAATGGGGGGGTGTTATCTCTTTTGTCGAAAATCAGCCGTTTTTGCTCGAACATTAAATGCCTCCAAATGGTATTTAATTAACTTCCCGAGCCCCTGGAAGCATGAAAATCACTTTAAACATGCTAATTTTAGCTCTAACACTGATGATCCACCTACAAATGTGAACTGACGTTCAAAAGTAAAACATTTGAAAACGGACCATTTTCCACATTTCTGAAGCATGACGTAATGGGGGGGTGTTATCTCTTTTGTCGAAAATCAGCCGTTTTTGCTCGAACATTAAATGCCTCCAAATGGTATTTAATTAACTTCCCGAGCCCCTGGAAGCATGAAAATCACTTTAAACATGCTAATTTTAGCTCTAACACTGATGATCCACCTACAAATGTGAACTGACGTTCAAAAATAAAACATTTGAAAACGGACCATTTTCCACATTTCTGAAGCATGACGTAATGGGGGGGTGTTATCTCTTTTGTCGAAAATCAGCCGTTTTTGCTCGAACATTAAATGCCTCCAAATGGTATTTAATTAACTTCCCGGGGTGAAGAAACACTTTTTGAGAACTCAGAGTGAGTAAATTGGCCATTTTCATGCACTTTTAACCATTCCATAAATCTTGTGTTTTGGGCCCCTGGAAGCATGAAAATCACTTTAAACATGCTAATTTTAGCTCTAACACTGATGATCCACCTACAAATGTGAACTGACTTTCAAAAATAAAACATTTGAAAACGGACCATTTTCCACATTTCTGAAGCATGACGTAATGGGGGGGTGTTATCTCTTTTGTCGAAAATCAGCCGTTTTTGCTCGAACATTAAATGCCTCCAAATGGTATTTAATTAACTTCCCGAGCCCCTGGAAGCATGAAAATCACTTTAAACATGCTAATTTTAGCTCTAACACTGATGATCCACCTACAAATGTGAACTGACGTTCAAAAATAAAACATTTGAAAACGGACCATTTTCCACATTTCTGAAGCATGACGTAATGGGGGGGTGTTATCTCTTTTGTCGAAAATCAGCCGTTTTTGCTCGAACATTAAATGCCTTCAAATGGTATTTAATAACTTCCCGGGGTGAAGAAACCCTTTTTGAGAACTCAGAGTGAGTAAATTGGCCATTTTCATGCACTTTTAACCATTCCATAAATCTTGTGTTTTGGGCCCCTGGAAGCATGAAAATCACTTTAAACATGCTAATTTTAGCTCTAACACTGATGATCCACCTACAAATGTGAACTGACGTTCAAAAATAAAACATTTGAAAACGGACCATTTTCCACATTTCTGAAGCATGACGTAATGGGGGGGTGTTATCTCTTTTGTCGAAAATCAGCCGTTTTTGCTCGAACATTAAATGCCTCCAAATGGTATTTAATTAACTTCCCGAGCCCCTGGAAGCATGAAAATCAATTTAAACATGCTAATTTTAGCTCTAACACTGATGATCCACCTACAAATGTGAACTGACGTTCAAAAATAAAACATTTGAAAACGGACCATTTTCCACATTTCTGAAGCATGACGTAATGGGGGGGTGTTATCTCTTTTGTCGAAAATCAGCCGTTTTTGCTCGAACATTAAATGCCTCCAAATGGTATTTAATTAACTTCCCGGGGTGAAGAAACCCTTTTTGAGAACTCAGAGTGAGTAAATTGGCCATTTTCATGCACTTTTAACCATTCCATAAATCTTGTGTTTTGGGCCCCTGGAAGCATGAAAATCACTTTAAACATGCTAATTTTAGCTCTAACACTGATGATCCACCTACAAATGTGAACTGACGTTCAAAAATAAAACATTTGAAAACGGACCATTTTCCACATTTCTGAAGCATGACGTAATGGGGGGGTGTTATCTCTTTTGTCGAAAATCAGCAGTTTTTGCTCGAACATTAAATGCCTCCAAATGGTATTTAATTAACTTCCCGAGCCCCTGGAAGCATGAAAATCACTTTAAACATGCTAATTTTAGCTCTAACACTGATGATCCACCTACAAATGTGAACTGACGTTCAAAAATAAAACATTTGAAAACGGACCATTTTCCACATTTCTGAAGCATGACGTAATGGGGGGGTGTTATCTCTTTTGTCGAAAATCAGCCGTTTTTGCTCGAACATTAAATGCCTCCAAATGGTATTTATTTCACTTCCCGGGGTGAAGAAACCCTTTTTGAGAACTCAGAGTGAGTAAATTGGCCATTTTCATGCACTTTTAACCATTCCATAAATCTTGTGTTTTGGGCCCCTGGAAGCATGAAAATCACTTTATACATGCTAATTTTAGCTCTAACACTGATGATCCACCTACAAATGTGAACTGACGTTCAAAAATAAAACATTTGAAAACGGACCATTTTCCACATTTCTGAAGCATGACGTAATGGGGGGTGTGATCTCTTTTGTCGAAAATCAGCCGTTTTTGCTCGAACATTAAATGCCTCCAAATGGTATTTAATTAACTTCCCGAGCCCCTGGAAGCATGAAAATCACTTTAAACATGCTAATTTTAGCTCTAACACTGATGATCCACCTACAAATGTGACCTGACGTTCAAAAATAAAACATTTGAAAACGGACCATTTTCCAAATTTCTGAAGCATGACGTAATGGGGGGGGTGTTATCTCTTTTGTCGAAAATCAGCCGTTTTTGCTCGAACATTAAATGCCTCCAAATGGTATTTAATTAACTTCCCGAGCCCCTGGAAGCATGAAAATCACTTTAAACATGCTAATTTTAGCTCTAACACTGATGATCCACCTACAAATGTGAACTGACGTTCAAAAATAAAACATTTGAAAACGGACCATTTTCCACATTTCTAAAGCATGACGTAATGGGGGGGTGTTATCTCTTTTGTCGAAAATCAGCCGTTTTTGCTCGAACATTAAATGCCTCCAAATGGTATTTAATTAACTTCCCGGGGTGAAGAAACCCTTTTTGAGAACTCAGAGTGAGTAAATTGGCCATTTTCATGCACTTTTAACCATTCCATAAATCTTGTGTTTTGGGCCCCTGGAAGCATGAAAATCACTTTAAACATGCTAATTTTAGCTCTAACACTGATGATTCACCTACAAATGTGAACTGACGTTCAAAAATAAAACATTTGAAAACGGACCATTTTCCACATTTCTGAAGCATGACGTAATGGGGGGGTGTTATCTCTTTTGTCGAAAATCAGCCGTTTTTGCTCGAACATTAAATGCCTCCAAATGGTATTTAATTAACTTCCCGAGCCCCTGGAAGCATGAAAATCACTTTAAACATGCTAATTTTAGCTCTAACACTGATGATCCACCTACACATGTGAACTGACGTTCAAAAATAAAACATTTGAAAACGGACCATTTTCCACATTTCTGAAGCATGACGTAATGGGGGGGTGTTATCTCTTTTGTCGAAAATCAGCCGTTTTTGCTCGAACATTAAATGCCTCCAAATGGTATTTAATTAACTTCCCGGGGTGAAGAAACCCTTTTTGAGAACTCAGAGTGAGTAAATTGGCCATTTTCATGCACTTTTAACCATTCCATAAATCTTGGGTTTTGGGCCCCTGGAAGCATGAAAATCACTTTAAACATGCTAATTTTAGCTCTAACACTGATGATCCACCTACAAATGTGAACTGACGTTCAAAAATAAAACATTTAAAAACGGACCATTTTCCACATTTCTGAAGCATGACGTAATGGGGGGGTGTTATCTCTTTTGTCGAAAATCAGCCGTTTTTGCTCGAACATTAAATGCCTCCAAATGGTATTTATTTCACTTCCCGGGGTGAAGAAACCCTTTTTGAGAACTCAGAGTGAGTAAATTGGCCATTTTCATGCACTTTTAACCATTCCATTAATCTTGTGTTTTGGGCCCCTGGAAGCATGAAAATCACTTTAAACATGCTAATTTTAGCTCTAACACTGATGATCCACCTACAAATGTGAACTGACGTTCAAAAATAAAACATTTGAAAACGGACCATTTTCCACATTTCTGAAGCATGACGTAATGGGGGGGTGTTATCTCTTTTGTCGAAAATAAGCCGTTTTTGCTCGAACATTAAATGCCTCCAAATGGTATTTAATTAACTTCCCGAGCCCCTGGAAGCATGAAAATCACTTTAAACATGCTAATTTTAGCTCTAACACTGATGATCCACCTACAAATGTGAACTGACGTTCAAAAGTAAAACATTTGAAAACAGACCATTTTCCACATTTCTGAAGCATGACGTAATGGGGGGGTGTTATCTCTTTTGTCGAAAATCAGCCGTTTTTGCTCGAACATTAAATGCCTCCAAATGGTATTTAATTCACTTCCCGAGCCCCTGGAAGCATGAAAATCACTTTAAACATGCTAATTTTAGCTCTAACACTGATAATCCACCTACAAATGTGAACTGACGTTCAAAAATAAAACATTTGAAAACGGACCATTCTCCACATTTCTGAAGCATGACGTAATGGGGGGGTGTTATCTCTTTTTTCGAAAATCAGCCGTTTTTGCTTGAACATTAAATGCCTCCAAATGGTATTTAATTAACTTCCCGGGGTGAAGAAACCCTTTTTGAGAACTCAGAGTGAGTAAATTGGCCATTTTCATGCACTTTTAACCATTCCATAAATCTTGTGTTTAGGGCCCCTGGAAGCATGAAAATCACTTTAAACATGCTAAGTTTAGCTCTAACACTGATGATCAACCTACAAATGTGAACTGACGTTCAAAAATAAAACATTTGAAAACGGACCATTTTCCACATTTCTGAAGCATGACGTAATGGGGGGGTGTTATCTCTTTCGTCGAAAATCAGCCGTTTTTGCTTGAACATTAAATGCCTCCAAATGGTATTTAATTCACTTCCCGAGCCCCTGGAAGCATGAAAATCACTTTAAACATGCTAATTTTAGCTCTAACACTGATGATCCACCTACAAATGTGAACTGATGTTCAAAAATAAAACATTCTAAAACGGACCATTCTCCACATTTCTGAAGCATGACGTAATGGGGGGTGTTATCTCTTTTGTCGAAAATCAGCCGTTTTTGCTTGAACATTAAATGCCTCCAAATGGTATTTAAATAACTTCCCGGGGTGAAGAAACCCTTTTTGAGAACTCAGAGTGAGTAAATTGGCCATTTTCATGCACTTTTAACCATTCCACAAATCTTAAGTTTAGGGCCCCTGGAAGCATGAAAATCACTTTAAACATGCTAATTTAAGCTCTAACACTGATGATCAACCTACAAATGTGAACTGACGTTCAAAAATAAAACATGTGAAAACGGACCATTTTCCACATTTCTGAAGCCTGACGTAATGGGGGGGTGTTATCTCTTTTGTCGAAAATCAGCCGTTTTTGCTTGAACATTAAATGCCTCCAAATGGTATTTAATTCACTTCCCGCGCCCCTGGAAGCATGAACATCACTTTAAACATGCTAATTTTAGCTCTAACACTGATGATCCACCTACAAATGTGAACTGATGTTCAAAAATAAAACATTTTAAAACGGACCATTCTCCACATTTCTGAAGCATGACGTAATGGGGGGGTGTTATCTCTTTTGTCGAAAATCAGCCGTTTTTGCTTGAACATTAAATGCCTCCAAATGGTATTGAATTAACTTCCGGGGGTGAAGAAACCCTTTTTGAGAACTCAGAGTGAGTAAATTGGCCATTTTCATGCACTTTTAACCATTCCATAAATCTTGTGTTTAGTGCCCCTGGAAGCATGAAAATCACTTTAAACATGCTAATTTTAGCTCTAACACTGATGATCAACCTACAAATGTGAACTGACGTTCAAAAATATAACATTTGAAAACGGACCATTTTCCACATTTCTGAAGCATGACGTAATGGGGGGGTGTTATCTCTTTTGTCGAAAATCAGCCCTTTTTGCTTGAACATTAAATGCCTCCAAATGGTATTTAATTCACTTCCCGAGCCCCTGGAAGCATGAAAATCACTTTAAACATGCTAATTTTAGCTCTAACACTGATGATCCACCTACAAATGTGAACTGACGTTCAAAAATAAAACATTTGAAAACGGACCATTTTCCACATTTCTGAAGCATGACGTAATGGGGGGTGTTATCTCTTTTGTCGAAAATCAGCCGTTTTTGCTTGAACATTAAATGCCTCCAAATGGTATTTAATTAACTTCCCGGGGTGAAGACACCCTTTTTGAGAACTCAGAGTGAGTAAATTGGCCATTTTTAACCATTCCATAAATCTTGTGTTTAGTGCCCCTGGAAGCATGAAAATCACTTTAAACATGCTAATTTAAGCTCTAACACTGATGATCAACCTACAAATGTGAACTGACGTTCAAAAATAAAACATTTGAAAACGGACAATTTTCCACATTTCTGAAGCATGACGTAATTGGGGGGTGTTATCTCTTTTGTCGGAAATCAGCCGTTTTTGCTTGAACATTAAATGCCTCCAAATGGTATTTAATTCACTTCCTGAGCCCCTGGAAGCATGAAAATCACTTTAAACATGCACATTTTAGCTCTAACACTGATGATCCACCTACAAATGTGAACTGATGTTCAAAAATAAAACACTTGAAAACGGACGATTCTCCACATTTCTGAAGCATGACATAATGGGGGGTGTTATCTCTTTTGTTGAAAATCAGCCGTTTTTGCTTGAACATTAAATGCCTCCAAATGGTATTTAATTAACTTCCCGGGGTGAAGAAACACTTTTTGAGAACTCAGAGTGAGTAAATTGGCCATTTTTATGCACTTTTAACCATTCCATAAATCTTGTGTTTAGTGCCCCTGGAAGCATGAAAATCACTTTAAACATGCTAATTTTAGCTCTAACACTGATGATCAACCTACAAATGTGAACTGACGTTCAAAAATAAAACATTTGAAAATGGACCATTTTCCACATTTCTGAAGCATGACGTAATGGGGGCGTGTTATCTCTTTTGTCGAAAATCAGCCCTTTTTGCTTGAACATTAAATGCCTCCAAATGGTATTTAATTCACTTCCCGAGCCCCTGGAAGCATGAAAATCACTTTAAACATGCTAATTTTAGCTCTAACACTGATGATACACCTACAAATGTGAACTGACGTTCAAAAATAAAACATTTGAAAACGGACCATTTTCCACATTTCTGAAGCATGACGTAATGGGGGGGTGTTATCTCTTTTGTCGAAAATCTGCCGTTTTTGCTTGAACATTAAATGCCTCCAAATGGTATTTAATTAACTTCCCGGGTCGAAGAAACCCTTTTTGAGAACTCAGAGTGAGTAAATTGACCATTTTCATGCACTTTTAACCATTCCATAAATCTTGTGTTTAGGGCCCCTGGAAGCATGAAAATCACTTTAAACATGCTAATTTTAGCTCTAACACTGATGATACACCTACAAATGTGAACTGACGTTCAAAAATAAAACATTTGAAAACGGACCATTTTCCACATTTCTGAAGCATGACGTAATGGGGGGGTGTTATCTCTTTTGTCGAAAATCTGCCGTTTTTGCTTGAACATTAAATGCCTCCAAATGGTATTTAATTAACTTCCCGGGTCGAAGAAACCCTTTTTGAGAACTCAGAGTGAGTAAATTGACCATTTTCATGCACTTTTAACCATTCCATAAATCTTGTGTTTAGGGCCCCTGGAAGCATGAAAATCACTTTAAACATGCTAATTTTAGCTCTAACACTGATGATCAACCTACAAATGTGAACTGACGTTCAAAAATAAAACATTTGAAAACGGACCATTTTCCACATTTCTGAAGCCTGACGTAATGGGGGGGTGTTATCTCTTTTGTCGAAAATCAGCCGTTTTTGCTTGAACATTAAATGCCTCCAAATGGTATTTAATTCACTTCCCGCGCCCCTGGAAGCATGAAAATCACTTTAAACATGCTAATTTTAGCTCTAACACTGATGATCCACCTACAAATGTGAACTGATGTTCAAAAATAAAACATTTTAAAACGGACCATTCTCCACATTTCTGAAGCATGACGTAATGGGGGGGTGTTATCTCTTTTGTCGAAAATCAGCCGTTTTTGCTTGAACATTAAATGCCTCCAAGTGGTATTTAATTAACTTCCGGGGGTGAAGAAACCCTTTTTGAGAACTCAGAGTGAGTAAATTGGCCATTTTCATGCACTTTTAACCATTCCATAAATCTTGTGTTTAGTGCCCCTGGAAGCATGAAAATCACTTTAAACATGCTAATTTTAGCTCTAACACTGATGATCAACCTACAAATGTGAACTGACGTTCAAAAATATAACATTTGAAAACGGACCATTTTCCACATTTCTGAAGCATGACGTAATGGGGGGGTGTTATCTCTTTTGTCGAAAATCAGCCCTTTTTGCTTGAACATTAAATGCCTCCAAATGGTATTTAATTCACTTCCCGAGCCCCTGGAAGCATGAAAATCACTTTAAACATGCTAATTTTAGCTCTAACACTGATGATCCACCTACAAATGTGAACTGACGTTCAAAAATAAAACATTTGAAAACGGACCATTTTCCACATTTCTGAAGCATGACGTAATGGGGGGTGTTATCTCTTTTGTCGAAAATCAGCCGTTTTTGCTTGAACATTAAATGCCTCCAAATGGTATTTAATTAACTTCCCGGGGTGAAGACACCCTTTTTGAGAACTCAGAGTGAGTAAATTGGCCATTTTCATGCATTTTTAACCATTCCATAAATCTTGTGTTTAGTGCCCCTGGAAGCATGAAAATCACTGTAAACATGCTAATTTAAGCTCTAACACTGATGATCAACCTACAAATGTGAACTGACGTTCAAAAATAAAACATTTGAAAACGGACAATTTTCCACATTTCTGAAGCATGACGTAATTGGGGGGTGTTATCTCTTTTGTCGGAAATCAGCCGTTTTTGCTTGAACATTAAATGCCTCCAAATGGTATTTAATTCACTTCCTGAGCCCCTGGAAGCAAGAAAATCACTTTAAACAT